>NC_139252.1:40365582-40969097 GCF_977018435.1 Lepisma saccharinum
ACTCCTAAGTATTTGAATTTGGAAACTGGTTCAAACGAGTTGTTATCAATAATTAGATTTTGATTATTACCTAACACTTGGTTTTGGCCTGTAAGCATATATTTAGTTTTCTCTTTGTTAACTTCCAAACCTATCTCTTTAGCAGTTTTGAAAAATATTTTAGCATTATTCTTAATTGTATTCACATCATCCCCCAGTAAGTCTACATCATCTGCATATGCTAACAACTGAGTCACACCATTTAATTTTAATCCTTCTTTAGTTTCTTTTACCTTCCTTACAGCATATTCTAAGGCAAAATTAAAGAGCAATGGAGATAATGCATCTCCTTGTTTTAACCCATCATGAATTGTAAATTTGTCAGACATATTATTACCCACACGAATTTTACTTTCTGTTTCACTGGTGCATATTTTTATCATACTAACAAGCTTCTTAGGTATTCCAAACTCTACTAATATATTATATAATTTATCTCTTTTGACCGAATCATATGCTTTTTTGAAATCAATGAATAGCTGATGGACATTTTGATTATATTCCCACTTTTTTTCAAGTGTCTGTCTGATGTGAAAAATTTGATCTGTAGTTGATCTGTTACGTTTAAATCCACATTGATAATCACCTATAATTTCATTAGCATATGGGGTTAGTCTTGTTAAAAGAATGTTAGACAATATTTTGTATGTTGTTGAGAGTAGAGAAATTCCACGGTAATTATTGCAGTTCATTTTATCACCTTTTTTAAACACAGGAACAATTATGGATTCTTTCCACTGTTGAGGGATTTCTTCTTTATTCCATATTAAACAAATTAATTTATGAATTTGACATATTAATGAATTTCCACCATATTTAATTAACTCAGCTGGTATTAAATCAATGCCAGGTGCTTTGTTATTCTTTAGCCTTTTAATAGCATCTTTAACTTCCGTCAAGTTAGGTTCTGGAACTAAAGGTTCTGCTGTGTGGACTTCATTTACTTCTGATTTATCTCCTACATGGACATTTAAAAGGTCATTAAAGTAGTTCTTCCATCTATTTAGAATATCGCATGGGTCAGCTAGAAAATCATCGTCTTTATCTTTTATCAAGTTTACTTTAGGTTGCCACCCCTTTCTAAATTCATTTACACCTTTATATAAATCTCTGATATTTTTATTTTTGCTGTTTGTTTCAATTTCGTTAATTTTGCTTTTCAAGTAATCTCTTTTTTTACTTCTAAACGTGCGGTTAACTTCTCGCTTTATTCTATTATAATTGCTTAGATTTGTATCATCCGAGTTATTTAACCATCTAAGTCTAGCCTGATTTCTTATTTCTATTAGATTATGACATTCATTATCAAACCACGGCTTACTTTTTCTTGGTTTATGGTATCCTATACTTTCTTTAGCTGCTGATTCTATTGCATTACGTATGTGCTCCCAATTCTTATTTACGTCTGTTTCATTTATATTTTCATCATCATTTAAATCCTGCAAAACATCAAATCTATTTGACAGTTTAATTTGGTAATCTTTCTTAATTCTTTCATCAACAAACTTTCCTGTATCAAATTTTATAACTTTTAGATTTTGTTGCTTATGATTTATCACTGAGAGTCTTCCTCTTAATTTAGCAATTACTAAATAATGGTCACTGGCACAGTCAGCACCTCTATGTGTACGAACGTCAATTATACTAGTATGCCTTCTCTTATCAATGAGAATATGATCTATCTGATTATGAGTTTTACCATCTGGAGAAGACCAGGTATATTTATGGATATCTTTATGTTTAAAAGTGGTACTTTTCACAATTAAATTCTTTGAGGTTGCAAAAGTAATCAATCTTATACCATTATCATTACTTAATTCATGAAGACTTTCTTTACCAATCGTGGGTTTAAATGTCTCTTCTTTGCCAATCTGTGCATTACAGTCACAAATGATAACAGAAAGCGCTTTAGAATTTGAAAAGCTAATGCATGTAAAGCGTGTAGATCATTGTTAATAATTTAGTACATACCTCGTTATCTTCCATAAATGAGAGGTGTCAATCCCCCTCTCCCTGAAGTTTTATCTTTCAATTTCTATCACACGCATCACACTATGACTGCCTCCGTAATCTGAGACAGGAATGAAAATTGTTTCCAAAGAGCTCCGGGAGGAGTCACGTCGATCCCGAGGGACATCGGTTACCGTTTACCAGTCAATCGGCCTGAATTTTGACCTGGCGGCAGGTAGGAAAAGTACATTTTCGAGAGACCTCCGAATTCCTTTAACGGGACGGGCTATAAAATCAATCATTAGCGGCAGCTCCTGCGTTGCATCTGTTTTCGACAGGCAAGCAGTAGAAAAATGAGTACAAGTCTTGCTTCTGCGTTCATGGCGCGGGAAATTTGGGAGCAGTGTTTCAAACTGTAAGCAAAATTTACTGAGGAACAATTTTGCAATATTTGCCATCAAATTGAAATTTCCAGTAAAATACAGAAACATTTGCCGGGGCCACGTGGACGTTTGCGGGGTCCAGTGTCCCAGCGTGCCCCCCCCCCCTTTTCTAACGACGTCCCTGGCTCTGTGACTTGAAACCTTAGTCATTATAATACTCTGTGGGGATGTCCTTTGTGCTGAGTCCCCCTTTATAGCCTCAACCATCAACTTTTATTTGGGCATGGAGATTTTAGTCTTCTGATGACAGTGTAGTATTGGTTTTTGAAAACTAGTAAGTGGTGATGTATTTTATTGTCTTGTTAAGGACCCAGTCTCACTTTTGTTTCTAAGGGGCTTTTCCCAAATTATGTGATGGAATCAAATGCCCAACGTGCTAAGCACATTCATTTACAAATCAATAAAGCAAGTAAACCGCTAACTAAGAATTGTCCTGCATATTTATAATAATGATAATTATGATTAGTTGTAAGTGTTGTAACATAGTATTTTCATTTTCCAGCGACTAGCAGGCCTGGTTCAAATCAGAATGGAAACTCAGGATATACCTCCTATGGATACAACAGGGATAATGGTAAGAATATTTTTTGTTTTTGAAACTTTTTATTTCGTATTTTCGAACACTGCGTAAATTTGTAAGAGGCAGCATGAATTGTCATAATTATCAAACTTAAGTGTTGACCTAGATACAAATTAATCCTTAAATCAATTTAAAATTACAAGAAAATGCTAATTTGATTACAACTCATGCTTTTATACCAAGCTAAATAATAGTTATGGTAATAATATTATTATAACCGGGACTTTTTCCACCTGTTCAAGCGGCTCTGGCGCCCACCCAGCATTAAAGTAAGTATATAATATAGTTGAGAATGTAGCGCAGTCTTCCCTCCCGAAGCTGAAAAAAGAGGGTCGTGGGCGTTCCCAACCCTAACCCTGACGACACCCACGGGACAGAACTGACGCTGTCACAGACCTTTCCGCTTGTTATAAAATCTGTATTTGTGTGAAAGTGCCTTGTGTTTTCTTTTTCTGTAGCTCTTTTGTGATAGTGGAGAATTTTTTTCAACAACAATAACATTGCAGGAAAATGCCGCGCAATCGTGCTCTTGCTTTGTGCCCGAACAACGCAAGAAATACAGTAGGACAGGCACATATCTAACCAAAAGTTTTCGGTTTAAACTAGAGAAAATGAGGATTTTGGTTTCTTGTGTGAAATAAGATAATGTGACGATAATTTAAGGAGAGAAATAATTATCAAGGCAAGACGGAGAATGTTCTGTAGCCCTCTTATTGATAATAGCATGCATCCAAAGTGGGGTATAGGGGGCTTGACCCCCCTCTCTCCAGGATTTGTTTCAGTTTACATTAGATAAAATTAGGCTTTCGGCTTCGTCAATAATATGACTGAGAATGTTCTATAACCCTGTTATTGTTACTAGCGCATATCCAAGATGGGGATCAGGTGGCTCGAGTCCCCTCAGGTCATTTTTCAGTTTACACTACATAAAATTAGGTTTCTGTCTTCTTGAATAATGTGACGATAATTTAAGGAGAGAAATACTTATGAAAGCAAGACGGAGAATTACCCTGTTGTTGATAATATTGCACGTAAACTTTACTTGAACTTTCAGTGTTGTCGCAGCGCACTTGAGCACTATGTAGAGACTTGTCAGTATTTGGAAGCTGCACAACAAAGGTAGCTCCACACGTAGGACGATTCGTTGTAATTTCTAATCTCTGGAAGACGCGAGAGGGAATGTTCTTGAATAAGAGGAGTCGAACTACTGGCAATATCTATGAATCGTTTATCTGCGGAACATTCTAGAATATAATGAGGATAAATATGCGTTAATTAGAACCATTCCTAAATAGATATAATTTGACCGGACCTTGGATCCAATGAGAAAAATTGCGTTGTTTCTGACTTCATTGCCTTTTAAGTGTTCAATTCAAGGACTTGTTCATGATTTATTTGATCGTGTACATGGCGCTTTACTTCAGTCTCCAATATGAAATCATAAAAACATCTGGGGACTTGATTTCAAAAAATGTGTCCGAGATAACGAGTGGCGTTCCCAGAATTTTCGGAAGGGAAAGTGGTTACGTATACTATTTTTGGTGGTCAGTCCTCATTTAGCCATCTTTTCTTGTCTTTGACGTTCAAATGGGGCTATGACCCCACCAACCCTCTCTTGGGCACATCACTGGAGATAAATAAGTAAGCATTTAACCATATTGAGAGACGAAATATTAGATGTGTTGGGAACGGAAGGGTTTTCACTGTGCATTAATTGTTTGGCGATCCAACTGTATTCTAGAACACGATTTAGGGGATAGTTGCTCCCCTTTTCTTGCCTCTACACTATGTCCTCTTAATGTTAAGCCTTGTCTATCAAGAGAAAGTAAACTTTCCTTGCAAACCCCCCCCCAGTTTTAGAGCCAAATTGCCACCACTGGCCTTAAACATACAATACCCCTTAAAAAATGGTGTTCACCCACCTCGCCGAAAGGAATTCCTGGATACGTGCTTGGGTGTAAGCTATTTTTCGTTCCTAAAGGATCCGATTACGTGCAAGATGTGGGTTTCAAAGTGAAGAGATTAGATCCTGTTAACACCAAAACAGCGACAGTATGCTCATCGCATTTTCTGTATGCCGATTACGAACGGAACTTAAAAGCAGCACTGCTGAGTATTATTACCTGTAGACCGCAGCTTAATAGAAACGCTGTACCATGTTTAAATTTGCGTGGTTGTGTGGTGAATTGTAGTAGTGTTCAATAGCCAAATGGCATAATTGATCGGAGTTTACGTGCCAATAAACGTCAGATTCGAAAGCGAGCAGTGGACACACTTGAAGAGTTGTCTCCTCGCAAAATAATTTGAATGGCACATAATTCAGAGACTTTGAGTACTGGAAATATACCCAATCTCCAACAAGATAGTGTGTTGGAAACTCTGAAAAAGAAATTAAAATGTGCTGAAGAACAAATAAAGAAACTGCAAACACTGCAGGATGAAAGTGCTAAAAAAGTAACTTTTGGATTATAAACATGAAGTTGTAATATCTCGGTCCCAGTGATTTATCTAACAACTTCGCCCCAACACCCCACACAGTGTTTTAAAAAGGACAACTTCGTGGTCATTTTGGCTCTAAGTATAACTTTTCACCCCCATAAACACGAATTTACACCACTCAAATAGAAAATTCTGAACAAACCTCTCTGCTCCACCTCCGAGCAGGCTTTCCCGCTTTTCATTACATGTAATTCTATTGATAGTTAACTTTCAGCGACACAGTTTACTAGATATAGTCTGCTCTATACATATACATTTATTTATACACACACGCTAGAACATTCATTCGATTTTATAACAAATTTATTTCCGAAAACACGGAAGAAGTGTGAATTCCTATGCCCCTATGCCGTTGCTCGTGCTCGTCTGTGAGATGTCCCTTGGCTGACGTCATCCGTGGAGGTTTACGAATGGTTCCGAACTTTTCCGAACGCCAGACTGCACCTCCCTCCCAGCATCGTATAAAGTGGGTACCTGGGGGGTAAAGGCTGTCAGGGGCGTGGTACTGATCACATCATCCCTAGCTTCGGCCAAGATCAAGAATGTGAGGGGTCCTAACTCCACACCCCCATACGCCTTCATGACGTGGTGCAAATCACAAGGTATCACTTTACTTTTTTAAAAATATTATTATAACTATTTGAAGTTGACTATACAAATATTAGGAAGCACAAAATAATATGTGTGTATATAGCTATGACTGTTGAAATGAGGTTTGGTCTTTTGTAATGATCCTCCCTCAATAATCCAGAAAAAGTATTGTGTAAAAGGTAAAAAGGTAAAGTGTTCCCCTGTGCATAGCACCACGCCATGAAGGCATATAGGGGGTGTGGGGGTAACGCCCCACACTTTCTTGATCCGGTCGTGAGTGGGGGTGATGTGATCAGCATCACGCCCCTGACCGCCTTTACCCCCCAGGGTTTCCCCCAGGTACCCATGTTATTCGACGCTGGGTAGGCGCCGGGGCCGCTTCCACCGTTAGAAAAGTTCCCGGATTTGAACCGGCCGGGAATCGAAAAGTATTGTGTACATTATTATATTGCCTTATTAAAATTGATATTACATAAGGATTTATATTTACATAGTTTATACTGTAATTTCTCGGTAATTCAAAGGTAATGCATGTTGCAGCAAAACCTTGAGATTTGCTTGAGCTGTCTTTCTTATAAGTGAATGTGTAGCTAATTATTTTTTTTTGTCACAGGACCAGCCACATGGCCAAAAAGATTTCCAGAATGCAATGGGCGCAGACAATCACCAATCAACATTGACATGAGAAGAGTAACACGTACAAGACTTCCCAGTTTGCAGTGGAGAAACTACGATAATAGACCTATCTATATGCAAGTTCATAATGAAGGGCATGCGGGTATTATGATTATTACTTATAATTTAGATATTCGATCTGCAGTTTTTTTACTGAAACCATTTGTCATTAATTGTGACAATTAGTGTGTTCATCACTAATGATTGATATAAGGAATAGCGAACAAGCCTCAATGATGTCATTATAACAATTTTTGAATCTTTATATATATTCCAAAGGCAATGTACTTACTACCATTGTACCATTTCTGGTAAAAATATGCATACTTACACAATCCTCAAATATAAACACACTGTATTCAAGTTTATTGCAGTAATTGGTGACTGGTTATTTGAAACATATAACATCCTATCTACTTATAGTTAACGTCTACCTGTTTCACTACTTAAGTTCTTTTTTCAATCCAAATTTGATCTTTTCACATTGAGAATGCATTCTTCCTACTAGGAATAAGTAGTCAAGTTCAAATTCAGCATTGTTTATCAATACAGGGTGTCCGGCTTAGACCTTTAACATTATAAAAGAGCATAATTTTGTAGAGAGACCAAATTTTGTTACCAAAATTTACATTTTGGTAGAAAAACTCATGCATTTTTTTGTCCCAACACCAGCACTTCACACAACCTCGATATGAGCCCCCCCCGTGGCACGGCATATGTCGAACCGATTTTCTAATTCCGTCCAGGAATTTACTAGCATTTGAGGGGGTCACATTGTTAATCGCCTGACAAATTCTGTTACGCAGATCTTCCACGTTCTCGACGGGCATACTGTAGACTTGGTCCTTGACGAATCCCTAAAGAAAAAGTCTAGGGGGGAAAGATCCGGCGAGCGCGGAGGCCAAGCAAGTGGTTTAGATCCTCTTCCTATCCATCTTCTGGAAAGTGCTCATCGAGAAATTCTCGTACAATGATAGCAAAATGTGCTGGGGCTCAGTCTTGTTGGAAAATGGTTTCTGGAGGCATTTGAGGCACAGCGTAATGCTGAAGCATGTCTAAATAATTTGTTCCTCTTACTGTTTCTTCAGCAAAGAAGAACGGGCCTATTATCTTCTCTTTCATTAACCCACACCACACATTAACTTTTGGCGAGTCTCTCATAATTTCACGAAACTCATGAGGATTGTCACTTCTCCAAATACGGCAATTTTGCTTGTTAACTTTGCCATATGTGTGGAATGCAGAAAAGCATTGTTGTTCTCAACTTAGGTTAACATTTTGTCCGAAGACGTCTGTCTTTTAGGTTTATCATCAGGATAATTTCGTTGATCTAACTGGATTTTGTACGCCAGTAAACGTAAGCTTTTGTGCACAACGTCATGGATAGTAGACCGAGGAATGTTGAGCTCTAAACTTGCACGTCTTATTGATTTTCTTGGACTTCTTGTGAATGCAGTGCAAATCACTTCAATGTTTCCCTCTGATACCTTCCGCTTCGCGTAAATCCCGCGCACCGACACAACACTTCCAGTTTCTTATAGTTGTTTATCCCACTTAGCAATACTCAAATAGGAAGGAACATTGTCGTGACGTTGAACATTGAATTCACGCCAAAAAGAAGGTTGAACAAGCTTCACAGATTTGTTTGCTGCCAGTGAAAGAACGCAGAACACTTTCTGCTGAATCGTCCACTCCGCCATCTTGGAATTTATGCGTTACACGAGCATGAGCATCACGTCAACTCGAAGTACTGATGATTCTCGCAAATGGCCACAGTTGCCAGTCCCATACAAACAATAAGTTTCATTTGAAGTTGAATGTAACTAAAGTTATACTGTTTTGTAATGTTAAAGGTCTATGCCGGACATCCTGTATACAAATCCATGATTTGATACTGAAATCACAAATTGAGTATTCCCTACCTAATTCCTAATTAATTATGCTACATATATCATTTAAATGCCTGCAACTCTAATTCTCTTTAGCTAAATGTGATATACCTAAATTTAAAGCTTGTCTTCAAAAAAATAATGAGCAAATTTCCTAATTAAACATTAATTTTGAAGAGATGCAATTTACTTTTATATTTTCGTACTTTCAATTTTTAAAACAAAGAATATTTTGTATTTTATTAAATATGAGGTATTGATTGAGATCTTTGTCCATGTAACTTCTTTACCAATTAAAACTCATTAAAATTGATATTTTCGTGCTCAGGATGCTGATCTCTGAAGACATCAATGCAATAAAATCAAATCGACACTGGCAGCTTATTAGCTTAGAAACCTCCAAATCAGATGAACAGGTGCTGCACATTCAATATGAAATGATTGTTTCTTTAAGAGGCCCATTAATGTCAAAGTTTAAATGTAATCTGAAAGTGAAACCTGGAGTAGAGGATGTTTTGTGTCTTGTCTCAAATATGACAAAATTATTTTTTTCTGCACCCTAATACAGAATATATTGTTATTTAATATGATAATATTATACATAAGTAATACACAGTAATATAATAATATACTTATGAATTGGAAATTTTTAAAAAATAATATATTTATTCTAACAGTTGATGTAACTGGAAGATGGAGGTCAAATGGACCTTCAATTTCTGGAGGTCCTCTCAGTGGAACTTATGTATTTGAAGAAATCCATTACCACTGGGGAGAAAGTAATTCTGTTGGAAGTGAACATCTGGTTAATGGATTGGCGTAAGTATTGATTGATTGATTTATTAGCATGCGTTCAACTTTACAAAAGTTTGGAATTGTCACATTGTAAATGTACATTTAGAATACATCTATAAAATTATAGGCATAATATAATATAAAATACAATAGATAGTATGAGATACAAGATATCGTATAAATAAAAGAGAATAAATGCATGCTCAATGTTATTTTCTTGAGACAAATTGGCTAAAAATTTGTTTTCTATATTCAGTGTTCACTTCATCTGCTATGACATTATGTACACACACATATATATATACACACACACACAAACATATATTGAGCATTAAATAGTCACCTATACTTACATCTAGATAAATGGAATCGAACAGCAAGGGAAAAATAATAATAAAAAAATAATGATAGGGCAGTTCTACTTTGTTACATTATTGTTGTTATTCCTGCCACTTATAGTGTCAATGTACGTACTCTTGGACTGTGTAAAAACAATGTACCTTCAGGAATCTTTTTAGATGTAACTTGTATACTGGCAATGACTTTATGTTTTTGAATGCATTTGGTAGCATGTTAAATAAGCGTATAGCATTATATGTTACCCCTTTTTGGTAGAATGTGGTATTGTGTAATTCCATATGTAAGTCAGTCTTTCCCCTGGTGTTGTAGGTGTGGTAGTCCTTATTTGCTGTGTGTGTATTTTGACAAATTTTCATGCCTGTTAGGATTTCATATAGGTATATGCATGGAAGTGGCAATATTTGTAATTCTTGAAATAATGGTTTGCATGGTGCATCTGTTGGAGCATTTACCAGAATTCTAACAGCTCTTTTTTGTAGTCTGAATAATGTAATGCTTTTGTTCATGTTCCCCCAGAAAATGATGCCGTACCATAATACAGAGTGAATGATGCCATAGTATAGTGTTTTCACTGCTTCTAGATTTACTACATTTCTTATTGTTCTTATCGCATAACAAAACCCACTAACCTTGTTTGCTGTAGCTTCAATATGTAGATCCCACTTTAAATTTTCAGATAGTTGTATGCCAAGAAATTTTATGTTAGATACATATTCTATGCCCTGATCTTGAAAGTTAATTTCTGGAGTTTCACTGCTACAGCTGTTGATTTGAAAGCTAATTTTTTCTATCCACTCTGAGATGTGATTGTATTCTTTACGTTGTGTTTTAACCATTCTGTGTGTGTTCCTGCTATAAGAACAGTTGTATCATCAGCAAAGAGAGTTGCGTTTGCATCTTTACAGTTCTGTGGAAGGTCATTGATGTAAATTAAAAAAAGTAAGGGTCCTAAAATGGATCCTTGGGGTACACCATATGTAATACGTTGTTTCTTTGATCAATAATTTTCCTTATTATTATCCTCATCAATGTGAGTTATTTCTATCTGATTCCTGTTCGTTACATATGATTTAAACCATTCTTTTGCTACTCCCCATATCCCATACTGGTCCATTTTTTTTACCAAGAGTTTGTGGTTGACAGTGTCAAATGCTTTTGTTAGATCAAGAAAGAGCCCTACACAGTGTTCTTTCTTATCCAAATTTCTCTAATTGCTTCTGTGAATGTGTGTATAGCAGATTGTGTAGATTTTCCTTTGCAAAAACCATGTTGTAGTTCTGAAATGATGGAAAATTTGTTGAAAAATGTTATATAACCCTTTCGAGTATTTTTGAGATGACCGGGAGAAGAGAGATTGGTCTGTAATTACTAATTTCATTTTTTGACCCTTTCTTGTGCAGAGGTTTTATTATGGCAGTTATTAGCTGTTCTGGATATTTACCGGTAAGGAGACTTAGATTAACTACATGACATATTGGGTCACATAGGTGTGTGGCACATTTTTTTATTACAATGTCAGGTATCTCATCTATGCCGGCAGAATAATTGTTTTCCAAGTGACTTATTAAGCTAAATATTTCCTTCTCGTCTGCTGGGAGTAAGTATATACTTGAATCTACTTTAGTTATATCACTAGTTTTATAAGGTCCCGGGTTCGATCCCCGGCCGGTTCAAATCCGGGAACTTTTCTAATGGTGGAAGCGGCCCCGGCGCCTACCCAGCATCGAATAACATGGGTACCTGGGGGAAACCCTGGGGGGTAAAGGCGGTCAGGGGCGTGATGCTGATCACATCACCCCCACTCACGACCGGATCAAGAAAGTGTGGGGCGTTACCCCCACACCCCCTATACGCCTTCATGGCGTGGTGCTATGCACAGGGGAACACTTTACCTTTACCTTTACTAGTTTTATAATTTTGTTTTGGGATGTTTTTTGTTATTTTTTCTACTATCCCAGTAAAGTATTTATTGAAAGTTGATGCTCCATCTAGGGGATTGACCACACTTTTGCTTCGTGTTTTAGTGATATGTTGTCTTTGTATTTTTCTTTCCCTACTATACCTAATTCGGTTTTTGCAATATGCCACAAGGTTTTTTGTTTCTTATTTGAGTCTAGGATCATATTGCTATTAGTCTTTTTTGCTTTCTTGACTGAGTTTTCAATCTCCATTCTTTTTTCCTTTAGATATGAATTGAATGTTTCACTTTTGAATTGGTGTCTGCATTTATTCATTATGATGAAATCTTTCCAGTTTTCTTTGATGTCGGGTGTTATCCAATTTGATTTTGTTTCAATATTTTTTTTTTGTTATTTTGGGAAATGCTAAGTTAAATGAGTATGAAATGGCAGACAGCAATGTCTTGTATGCTTCATTCACATCAGTTTGGTAGTATAGGCCATCCCACGATTCTCTACTTATTAAGTAGTTAAAGTAACTAAAATGAGCTTCATTAAATTCTCTTTTTGTGGTATTTATGTGTCTATATGGTGTTTGGTTTGTGTTTTGTGCTGCAGTAATTTTTATGCATTGTGCCTCATGGTCTAAAAAGCCAGTACTAATTGTATTGACACTATATACAAATAAGTTGCTGTTTAAGAAAACCTGGTCAATTGCTGTTTTTGAAGTTGATGTGATTCATGTGGGTACTCTCACAACTGCTGTCAGATTGTAACTTGCCAACTACAGAACTTGCTGTGTGAAGTGGAAAGAGAGAACCTGCATATGACTTACACATACTGTTGGATAAAACACTCAAAATGCTGACAAAGGCAGAATTTATTGTAAAATAATACACTATAAATGTGGCGTTTCAACCTTGTAAGGATAGCATGGTTTTCCTCAGACTCTGAACCAAATTAAAGTTTTTGTTTGAGGAAGACCTTGCTACAAGGTTGAAACGCCACATTTATAGTGTATTATTTTACAATAAATTCTGCCTTGGTCAGCATTTTGAGTGTTTTATTAAACATGGAAACAAGGCTTAATAGTGTTACCATCCTGTTGGAACTGACCAGTATGGTAAATGCAAAAATTTAACACCATACATCACACACAAATATAGATTATTGCCAAAATGAATCTACGCCTCGGTAATTTGTACTATTTGTTTTAGAAACATTTATTTTTTACATTTTTGATAATATGGAATGCAGTTTGAAATTAATTAAATGCAAGTTATTTTATACTGTACACTTCTCACTACATATATTTTTCATCTAAACATTTATAATATTATTACTATGCTTGATTGCATTTAGCATGCTAAGATTAAGTTTTTGATATGAGTACTAATTACAGTTCAAGAATAAATAAATAATTATTATTTATTTTGTGAATAATGCACTATGTTAATTTATGTTTTATATGGCATAAAAATGTTGAGATAACAGTCGTATCACAAAAGGCACATTATGCAATGTATATTTAATTGTTCATAAAATGACTTCTGGAGAGCATAGACAATTCAAATTTCTGAATATAGATTGTAAGATAGATATGAATTTATATATCTTCAAAAATATCTGCAGTAGTACTTTTATAGGCAGTTAGTGCTAGTGTTGAATTATTTTGTGCAACACAGTTTATGACACACTGGTACCAAGAAATCCCTAATTTCAACTCTCCAAGAGCATGTCTTTTCCACACATCCTATGTCCTTACTGTTAAAAAAGAAGTAATTGAGACTATTATATAATCATTGTTTCTAATTCATAATGAGTAAATTTGTGAGGTCACAAGACTTAACAGAATTTCAGGCATTAACATCTCATGACTATCACACAGTAATTTCTCATATATATGCTCTGTTACGTGGCTGAACGGCCGAACCTAATGATCAACATAGGGAAAATTAGTTGGCAGAAGCAACAATAGGTGGCAGTGCAGCGGAAAGGTGGAATGTAAATTGATTGACGAAATTAGAGGAGACAGAAAGTGATTATATTATACAAAAGAAATGAAAGATAATGAGTACAGATTAAACCATTGTAAATATAGGATAAGAAATATAAAATAATAAAGGGATTATAATGATTAATAAAATACTCATGAATTAGACATATAGGAGAGTAAGGAAGTCAAGATGTCGATTTGAAACCATTTGTTTTATTTCTGGTGAGGAGGAATGCCTCATTAGGTTTTTGGTTGTTTCCCCTTGGTGGCACTATGTTGATATTTGTCGCCCCAAAGCACTATGGTTGCACTAGCTGACTTTAGTTGCACTGGGCCATAGGTAGCGCTCTTACATTAGCGATCCTGGGTTGTCCCTTTGGTTGTTATTTAGGTGGTGCTATATCCAGATTTGTCGCCCCAAAATACATCTGAGTTTTGTTAGCCAAAGTCAGGCCAAAGAAAAAGGGGGGACGCTCAGGGAAAAGAGCTCTACAGAAGAATAGAAGAAATATTTAATCGAGCTACGGAAGAATAGAAGAAATATTTAATCGAGCTACAGAAGAATAGAAGAAATATTTAACCATTGTACAGAAGAAAAGAAGAAATAGATGATCCTTTCTACATAGGAATAGTAGAAATATTTAACCATTGTACAGAAGAATAGAAGAAATAGATGATTCTTCTACAGAAGAAATAGATGATCATTCTACAGAAGAAATAGATGATTCCTTCTACAGAAGAATAGAAGAAATAGATGACCTTCTACAGGAGAATAGAAGAAATAGTTAATCCTGTCATAGAATAATAGAAGAAGAACCTTTCCCAAAGATGAAGAAGCTGACCACTCCATAGAAGGAAGAAGAAGCGAACCCTTTTTCCTAGAAGAAGAATATAATTTGGTATTGAGATTTTAAGCATATAATATTTGTAATTGTGAAGGTTTCAGAATATATATATCTCTGCTTTCTGATTTACATTCCAAAGAAAAGGACCCATAACCCTCAAGATTAGCCGTGGTATACAGAAGCTGTGCTCCTAAAGTGTGACATACACGAAGGCATGTAGCAGCTCCACTGTCCTTCCTACAGGTCATGTCTCCAGATTTTTTAGGAATATATACCCCCCACTCTCCCATTCGGGATAGAATAACCCTTTGGCACTGTGATCGAATTTTCAACCGTAAGCAAGTGAAAAATCAACTGCTTGCCTAGAAATCCTGCATCTGTGTTACCAAATTGTGCAGCATTCTTGAACACATCACCACCACCTTTGTTCATTGCCAAGTGTTTATATCATCATCAATGGGAAAAATTGTTCACTGTAATGTTAGAGATGTATTATTTAATGTTGTTGAATTTTTTGATATTGAAACAAAGGAGGGAAGCTATAAATATGGCAACACTGGCACAATCAAATAGGAACATTTTCATCAATGGTGACTGTAAGGCTTCAACCGAATCGACAGCTGCTGTCGCCTAGAGCACCACCGTTTCATCGGTGGAATCTACTGCACGACATTGTCCGAATCTGCAGTATAGGTGGAGTTGGAAGGAAGAGGTGTGCATGCTTCAACTTAGTGTAGCCCTGTACTTAGCAGCCATATTGCAACTTTCACTTTGGAGAGGCAACGTTTACTAAATAGGCAATGCAAAACTCAATGCAACTTGGTCATTTTATCAACAACACTGTATGTAGAAAACATGTAAAAGAAGAAGTCACATGTAGTAGTAAATAGGTGGAAATCATTGATATTTGGTTGGTTTCTATCTTCCGCTTCCGGACTGTGCAACTGTGCCCCAGAGTGTGAGTGACGTTTGAGCTTACACCTGGCGGGAAAAGTGGAAACTGTACTGCAAGGCATCATGTAGATTCAGACGACTCCGAGGTTACACATATGTGAGGGCAAAAGAGAAGTAAATGACTGACCAATTTAGTTTGCCAGTTGGCTGCAGTCTATCTCTTTTATGTATAATTTTATATGATTACTTTTAGTTGACATTTCTTAACATCTAAATGAGACATTATACATCTCATCTTGTATGTTTTTGTCAGAGCAATAACTATTATACTGTTCTACAGGAATGCAGGAGAAATGCATGCTGTATTTTACAAGAAGAATTATGGCTCATTGCAGGAAGCAATGAAGCAACCTGATGGGATTGCAGTTGTTGGTTATTTCCTTGCGGTATGTATACTCTCATGAACAAATGGAACATACCAACTTGATGGTGCTCCCATACACAATGTCAATTAACACATTAGTGAAAATTGTGCCTCAACTGCCTTCTTAATAAGATATGAATCTTCTGAATGATATCAATTATACTAATAGCTATCTCAGTTTAAATTAATTCCATAAATTGCTGAGAGGTGGTGCTGATCTACATACACTTCCAAGTGGCTAATGGCAACAAGAAGTTGTACAGTGAGATGCATAAGTATTGCCAAGCAATTTGTCCATCACTACATTTATCCTCTCTGTTTCATGCAATGAGAGCTTCAAGAACTGAAACAAAACCCCCCAAACAAGCTCTTTCCCAGCATACATCAAAATCCATTTCCTAAAATCACATGGGATGCAAGAGAAACATAATAAAAATAGTCATGGCCAATTTGGTGAGCAATATTTGTGAATCCCATTGTACTATGGTCTGGTTATGCAAAACCCTACACCCAGATCTAAGTCATGGTGGTGCCAGTGGTTTGTTTGGTGATTCACTTCATGGAGCAAATGATTCTGGTTCAATTCCTGGCTGAGCACCAAGACATTTTGTAATTTTTCAATAATTAATTATTTTTCTCTGTGTGGCATATTCTGATAGCTATTTCACACATATAACTCCTTCAATAAAAGGTGCATGCAAATATTATACCATGTTTGTAATTAATAACTTTAGAATACTAGGTTTTCCACTCATTTTGTGAAACCAAATTCCCTGACTTTCAGGTTTTTCAGTATTTCCAAATAACTTTCGAGACCATTTTGTGATGCTTTAATTAACCAATTTAGCCTAACACATTTATAACAAAAATATTTTAATTTGAAACAAAAACATTTTTATCTTTTTAATGAATTGATCATAATAAAATTTTCCTTCCATCTTTATTTTGCAGGTTGGTAAACAAGTAAACCTGGATATACAGAGAGTTGTGGATTCTATAAGGTTAATCAGAAACACTGATGAAAGAGCTAACATTACTGTCTTTTCTATGGAGGAAATAGCACCAATATTCAGCAAGAACTATGTGACATATGAAGGATCTCTCACCACACCACCATGCAGCGAAGTGGTCACATTTATTATTTATCTCACTCCCCTATATATATCCTCACAGCAGGTGAGTTTCTCTATTTTATTATTATAAATAATTTGTTTTTAAAAAGTAAGAAACCTGAGTTTAATAATCCTAAGTTAGATATTAAGCTGTCTTTGTATAAAAAATTTAGTAAATTTTGTTCTGTACATGTATTCTTTCTGTGGCATGCAGCAATACCAGGTTATAACCCCCACCCCCTTCACAAAACTAATATTTTTACATCTTATGTTAAGAAAACTATAGAATTAATAAGATAGAAAAAATAACCTGCTGACAAGTTTGCAAATTATGTTAGCATTGTGTCAGTTTTTATTGGTCAAAGAAGTTGGCTACTCACCACATAAAAAAGTGATTCCTGGATTAACGAGCCTACCTACATTGCACAGTGGTTAGCACATTGTGCTACGATGCAAGGGGGTCCCGGGTTCGAATTCTGGCCTGGGCATGGATGTTTGCGAGTGTCCATTCATCAATTTCATCATATCGTCACTCATCCCCATCTTCGCAAATTAGTCAAAAGTGGCACAAAAAGCAAAGTAAAATAAACTAAATCAATCATCCTTGATTAATGATTTCTTCAATTACAATATCAATGTGTTTTTATATTATCCTTTATTTTCTTCACACACAAACAAATTTCATGCTGGAAAGGTTGACTATGAAACCTTCTTACTTTGTAGCATTTCTCTATTTGTTCCTGTCTTCTGTTAATGTTTTCATTTCTCTATAGCTTTCACATTTTTCATCTTCAGCAATTTAGTTTATATTTTCTAGGGGCATAGTAGCCCTTAGGCTAAGCTTGCAATTACCCCCGGGTCATGCCTGTCTTGTACAGTATAGTTACAAAGTAAAGAATAACTTGCAACATGCAACCAAAGAGGCAACTTGACTAAACTCTTTACATACCGTAAAAAAACAAATAAAAATTTGGAAAATTGAAAAGAATATTGTGTAATAATTTAATACTTACAAAAGCGTAAGTCTAGCTTCTTCAATGCAGATAAATATGCTCTATTTGTTAATGACAAACTACATAAGTAGTATAAATTTGTGACTCCCACGACAACTCTGATTTCTTGACCAAACGACTACAAAAAGTTGAAAAACTCACTTTCTCTCCCCGTTCCGCGCCTCATTTATTACGCTGACGACGTTTCACGGGCGCAAAAAGGCAGTGATGAGTGAAAGATGAGCTCTCATCTCCTCATCCTCTCATCTTTCTCATTCTCTTTTTATTCTCTCATCTTCCTCTCATCCTCCTCTCATCCTCCCATCTTTCTCTTATTCTCTCATTTTTTTATTTTCTTATTTTCTTATTTTTTGAAAGATGAGTGCATCTTATCGTAATTTTCCAAGTCTGGGACCAAATGTTTATATATCACGACCTACGTAAACCTCTTTTCTTATTCTCTCATTCTCTCATTCTCTTATTTTTTGAAGGGTGAGTGCACTTTATCGTAATTTTCCAAGTTTGGGACCAAATGTTTATATATATCGTGATCTTCGTAAACCTCTCTTCTCATCCTCTTATTCTCTCATCCTCTCATTCTCTCACCCCCTCATTCTCTCTACCTTTAGAATATTGTCGTCAACATTAGAGATGAAGTTGGAGTGCTGGAATCAACGGGGCCAAATGTTTATATATGGTGATCTTCGTAAACCTCTCTCTCGGGGGAAGGATGTGGCATATACACACGCGCGCGCTCTCATCTTCTCATTTTCTTATTCTCTTATTCTCTCATTCTCTCATTCTCTCATTCTCTTATTTTCTCATCTTCTTATTTTTTGAAAGATGAGTGCACCTTATCGTAATTTTCCAAGTCCGGGACCAAATATTTATATATCGTGATCTTCGTAAACTTTTCTCTCGGGGAACGATGTGACACACACACACACACACACACACACACACACACACACACACACACACACACACACACACACACACACACACACACACACGCGCGCGCGCGCACGCAGGCATATGTATTGTAACACAAACAAACAAACAAATAATAATTGTTGTTTTTTAGGATGCCTGGCCCCTATAACCTCGCCAGGGTGCGTGGTGCCCAACCAAAAATGTAAAAGTTTTCTAATGGCTGCGGTTATAGATTACCGCACCTCTGTAGAGTTTCACGTGTTTTTTTTTTTCCCCCAAACTTCCATGAAACCCTACAGAGGACCTCCGTAATGCATGCAACGTGTACTAACGACTCTAGTGTTATTTGATATAGAGTTTTATTATGAGATAGATAAAAATGATTATGTTTATTATAATATTTTCTTGATGAAGATGGAGAATGTATGTGTGTGTTACAAATAAAGTTGCATGCTTATTTTCTAGTGTGTGTGTATATGTTTTTGATGTTTCGACAGCATCTGAAACGATAAAAAAAATTTTATTGTTAATTTTCACGTGTAAAAAACAACAACAAATTTTTTTTGTGCAAATTTTCTGATTGTCTCGTGCTATAGTGCAAAAAAGATATTGTAGGTGATAGCTAATGAAATTGACATTTGTAACTGATCTGAACTAGTGAAATTCGTATTGTGCTATTGTAACTGATTGTGCTAGTGCAGAAAATTTCTTATTATGCAAGAAAAGATGTTAAAAACTTGTTAAAACTGCTCTGTGACCCTCTCATTCTTCACGTCGTAGGCGAAGGACTTCTCTGCAATCAGGATGACACTGCATAGGGTATCCTCGGGCAAGGCATCGTGGAACTCGCAGACGACCTTGATGTTGGTTCGATCGTTGACCACCACCTGCTTTCTCTTAGATGTGTTGATGACGGTCATGGGTCTCCGTGCTTTGAATTCGCTGGGCGTGTAGTACATGTCCACACTTCCCTCGGTCACGCGTTTGTAAGCCGAAAACGCTTCGTAAAGTTTGAGGTAATCGTTTTTGGTCACGTCAAGATTGTAATTCTCGCGCGGGAACACTTCATTGCGTCCATTCTTTAGATAAACGTTCTTGATCTTGCAGTCGTCGAATTTGCTGGAATCTTTTTCCTGATTTTTGTCCCTCCCGGTCTGAAAGAGCACTACGACGAAATCTGGCATGTCGAACTGTATGTTGTTGAACTGCGTCGTCACGTCGAATTCCATGTGACTTCCGGACGCCATCTTCTGCACGCACTGGTAACCGTGAAAGTGAATCAGCACCTGGGGACTTTTCAAGATCTCCGCTTTGTACTTGAGGGCGTAGTTCGTTTCGTATTCCACCACCGGCATTCTCAATTCCATGCTTTGGATGACGCATTTCGCTGCTTCGGGTAAAGTGTTGGCTATCGGCGTGGTGCCGTCCGGGCCCAAAGTAGCGTATCGCATTAGTGCGTCGTTGTCGTTGGCCGCTCTTCGAAACGTGACTCTCAGTCCTCCCTTCCACATGATCTCCTTGTAGTCCGAGAAGAATCCTGGAAGCAGACGCATGGGAAAGAGCACCGTGTGACTTCTCGTCGATATTTTGGTCCCGGCTTCGAATCCTCCGGCCTGGTAGTACGCTGCGTCTGTTTTGGATAATTTCAATGTTCCCACTGCCGTCGACGTGATGCCTGGATAATCTATTCTGTCGATGACGGTGTTGTGTTTCCTCACCTCCACCTGCGAGAACAGGTGAGGCACGAAGTTGTCTACGAGTATCAAGTTTGCTGCTGCGGGAAACGTGTCTCCGCTTTCTTTCTTCACCACGTCGAATTGAAGGTAGAGGTCCGCTCTGTGAGGATGAATGAAGCCATCGCCTACGTCAACGTCGTATTCGATCTCCCTGTTCGCCTCGTTGAGATTGGCGAACGTGCGACGGTTGGGAGGGAAAGATTGCAATTCGTAACTTTCGATTTGCTCCATTTTACATGTATGGTTATTTATTATACGTTGATCTCCACGATGGCAGTAGTTGTTGCACCTGCGAAATCCACCACGTCTCCTTTCTCGTTCGTCACCACCAACTCTATGTCGTCTATGCGGTTGCGACATACTGGAAAATAGATCGGCGAAGAGGGCGTGTAGATGATCGGTTCCATGAATTCGGAACTTGGTTTGAAAGTGGCTATGATTCCCGTCTGCTTGTGACTTCCTAACAATCCGTCCGAGGATTTCGTAATCATACCTTCCGCCACGTTGCAGTGTACGTTCAGAGTCTCTATGGCCAAGAATTTAGGAATGTTGGTTGCTACGTGCTTGATGCCAGCTTCGAGTTTTGTGTTGTTCTCGAAACCTAAAAGTTCTCCTATGGTGCCCAGGTCCACGGTCTCCGTCGCCGACAGGATTTCCACTCTGTGCGTGACCGAATTTTGAGAAAAGTATGTGCCTTTGGGTAACTGAGCTTGCAAAGTGGAAAGATTGTATTGTCCTGGCGTGACGACGATGTGTTCGCTTCCGACGCTAATTTTGTTGTTGTGCTGCGTAACATTAGGTATGAGGTACATGCTGTAGAATGCACGTAGAGCCACGGATTTAGGATAGACAATGTCGTCGTGCAGCGTGAGTTTCAAGATTGAAGATTCGCTCGTGAGATGGAACACGCCCATCCTAGTGATGCTGTTTGAGGTTCCACAGTACTTTCTGGAAATCTTCGACCGTAGGGTTATTTATTTTAGAGAGAAACGCGAGCACGGAGAGGCAGAGATGACCGCAGTTCACGTCTCCGAAATCTTGAATGCGTTCGTCGTTGTAGTATATAGAGGTTTTGCTCGTTTTCAGATAATGAATTAAATTTGTAGGTGGAACACCTCCGAAAGAATCGAAAACGAATGCTTTATCATCATTTTTGTGGTAACATATCCAATGCGTGCCTGGATTTTCTTGACCGTCCAAGTTGACTACTCCACATTCTCTTCTTTTCACGCTTGAAGGTAACGAGTCGGACATGAAAACTCCTCTGAAGTGTTTGATTTGTAACGGTTCGATCAGAGATTCAATGTCTCGGTTGGTGAGTGCTTCTGTTTCTTTTTTTTATATTTCTTCAAAGCATCGAGGTTGCTTTTTTGCTTTTTGGTTATACCTTTCCCCTTCTTCTCCATGGCCAGGTTGTGACGTTTCTGTTCTTCCAACTCGGCCTTGTTCTTCTTCGAGTCGATGACGGTTTTCGCAATGGCGGCACTTCCACCGGCCAAACTTCCAACGGCCCCCAATGCTGCCAGGATGGCCGGGATGCTGAATATGAAACCTCCGATCTTTTGCTGTTTCCGCGAACGCTGCAACCTTTTCAATTGAGGTGTGCTGAGCAGCAATTTCATTCCGTGTCCTTTCGACAAGCAAGAACGTTTTTTCTCGCGTTGTTTCTTGGTGAGTAACCCATCGAGGGCACCTAGATTTTTAAGATTGGAGTATGGTATCTGGTACACGACACCCTTGGGCTTCATGTTGATGCTCTATGTGTTATTTTCACGGTATGTTATTTATATATATTCTGAGATTTTTTCTTGTGTAGTTTTTTTACGGTATGTTATTTATATATAAATATTCTAAGATTTTTTTTCACGGCCCCGCAGTCGCTACACAAATTCTATTACGTGCTTTGTTTTCTTGCCAAAAAGTTCCTTTGTCCCCTTGTACACGATTCGAGTTTTGTTCTCGATTAAAATAGATAGCTTCTCGTCCGATAACATATTAACATATCGATCTGGTAAAAATAAACTGTATTGTGCGTTGAGCAACAGGCGTACCTTGGGGCCATACTGGGTAGAAACGATTGAACCGGAAGTTATCGTGTAAGATTTGTCGACTTCCAATTCCCGAATTTTTACATACTCGACTGACAAATTTAGCATTTGTTTTAATGCTTGGAGATCACTCATTTTTTCAGTTGTCATATCGAAGAAGAGAAAAATTTCAGTGTGTGTGTTAGAGAAATTTAATTGTTTTTCACGATGTGTGTTATTTATATATACCGAAGATTATTTTTTTTCACGATGTGTGTTATTTATATATCAAGTTTTTTTTGACACGTATATATATTATTATTTTTTTAACAGAGGAAGAAAGTTCGTGCTTCGGAAAACGCGAGGATGTGCGTAGTGATATCTTCCGTCTCCTGCATAGACTTGTACCAATCATCAGTATACCGTCTTCTTCCCTGCCTTGCCTCGTACAGTTCGTCCGACCTATCGTTCAATTTCTCCCCCGCGGCCGAAAGCAGAATGTTGAGATCACCACACCTAAGGCCGCTGATCTCCCGAAGATGGTTCTTGAGAACCATTTCACAAGGGATGCGAAATTCCGGCGTTGTTCTTGCTATGATTAGAAGTTTATTAACATCTCCGTTTACTATCTTTTTGAATATTTTAGATAGTAGCTCGGGTGGCAAATCAGTTATACGAGACATGTTTATTTTTTACGGTATGTTATTTATATACCCCACCCCAATTTTTGTTTCGTGTTCATGGCGATGGTGGTGCCTAGTGCGGCGACCCGTTCACCCAGCGATGCGTCTCTGCTCACGAACCTTTCGAAAGCTGCGTGCTCTAACTTTCTGTCTGCTTCGTGACGTGCATCCAGATCCGTCTGCGTGGTGTTGTAGGCGATGTCGTGATCTTTGCATGCCGCGTCCAACGGATTCACACCCTTGTCTCCTCTCTCCAATCTTTTCTCGAGTTTGGTACCCGGTCCGCAGTACTGGTAGCCAGGTAAATGCATCTCGAAAGGTAACTTGTTGATGATGTCGTTCACAAGCCCCTTTCCTTCGGCCACGTTCCAAAATTTCGGAGGCAGCGTGTTGATGATTTTGATCAGGTAACCTATGCCCTTGTCATCGTTCACGATGAAGTTGGAAAGTTTCGTGCTGATCATGTCCACGATGCCAACCTTCTCGTTGTAGAAATTATGGTTGCCTGCATTCTCTTCGCCGGCTATCACCAACAATCGGTCCACGAGTTTCCTAACGTCGTCCACCCAAACGAATTCTTTGGGTAACGTGTTGTAGCGTTTGACGCCGCTGCCTGTTTTAACCTGGTTCCAAATCGGTTTGATGAGATTCCTGTACTTCTCGCCGCTGCTCGATTTCACCCTATTCTGCGAGGCGTCGTTGTTCTGGTACAAGGCATCCGTCATGATCAGAATTTCCTTGTAACTTTGGTAATCTTCGTCGGTGTAATCTTTCGGCTGCTTTTTGGCGACGAGTTCCCACAGTCCCACCGTACCCGGATACCTGGTCCAACTATCCTTGTCGCCTAAATTGACTTTAATGTCGTTGCCTTCGAAGGTTACCTTCGATTTCCCAATCTTCCACACCACACCGCCGCCTTCGTTGGTTTCCATGCTGGGATACAATCCGAACACTTCATCCTTGTCGAATTTCCCCGTGCTCAGGTAGTCTCGTGCCAAAGGTCCCAACTCGATTTTATCCGAAGACGACGTGCTACCAATGGCTCGACGTCGTGCCGGTGCATCCTTCAGTTCGAACGGCGTCGAAGGAATGCTTGAAATGGGCGTGGGTACAGCATAACTTTTAGCTGCGAGCGGTACGAGTTCATTAATCAAATTTTTATTTTGTTCCGTGACACTTTTAATTTCTTTACCTAGACCGCTGATGGCATCGATCACAGGTTGATCCTGACGTTTCTTCTCTTCGTAGAATCCGCGATTCTCGGATTTCCAGCCTTTGAAGCGTTTCGCGAGGTAATCGCGAAGCTTGAGATTTTCGTCTTCAATTTTTCGTTTCGTCATGACGTTATTTATATACGTCGTTTCTCACAACGTTGCAACGTTTAGAAAGTCGTTGATTTTGTTTCTGTATTTTCCGTCGTTGGGTTTCCTCGTCATGTCGATCGTCACGAATCCGAAATCGTCACCGTTCCAGCAAGAAGAGCAGCCTTCCGAAAATTGATTGTAGTTCATGTCCCCGCCTACGTAGTCATCGTACGCGTGCTTGAGGTTGGTGTGATCTTGACGAAACAAACATATGAAATTAGCATTGTCGCGTACTAACTGTTTTGGAATTTTGGAAAACGTTTGAGCTAGGTAGAAGCAATCCATTCCTTTGTGACGACCTTGCGTGAAAAAGTTGCGAATTTCATTTTGATTTTCCAGGATGGCGTCGTCGAACACAACGACTGAATTTTCACGACAATCGTCAAGTGGTTTTATTTCCGAGGCGAACGTTGCAATGTCCAGACCATCGTACAGTTTCATCAGTTGCTGGTATTTGGATTGCTCCAAACTTTTCGAGAACACGTACAGGTGCCTGTTCTTCCAATCTAACCAATTCGGTGCGAGGAGAAAATTGTCCACGAGCAGTGTCGTTTTCCCACACCCTGAAGGACCTACGATCAGACAGCGGATGCTGTCGGGAAGCAATTCGCCGTTCTTTTTCTTCGTTTGACTTTCCGAATTAGGTAAACGTTTCACAACATTCCACGTACTCATAGAATCACTTCGTTTGAATCGATCCAACTTGTTTCCGGAAGTCCCAGCCATTTCACCAAAAATTTGTTGCCTCTCTTGCGCAAAACTTTTTCAATAAGGTACGTGTCGGGGTATTTAGTTTTAGAGAGTTCCTCTTCATAGAAGCGCCCCAATAAAATTTCACCGCCACTGTCCTTTATTATATACGTGTGACGGTTCCCGGGTAGAACTCGAACCACGGTAAAAAGTTCGGTGCTCCAGTTTCGTGTGAAACCCCTGTCGAACGTTCGCTTCAATTTACTAACCCTCACCTGTTCTCCAATTTTGTATTTAGCCTTTTTTGTCGTGGGCGTGTACTTTGGACAGTAAACGCTAGAAATTAAACGTTGCTCGTCAGACCTGGTAACGTCAGCTGGCTTCATGCCTATCGTTGCGTGCCGTGTGTGATTATAGTCGTTAACAAGTTCCGGAAGAATAGTGACCCACTTGTAGCTTCCCTGAAGCGTGAAGCGTGACCACATGCGCGATTTTAGAGTGCGATTGAATCTTTCCACGATGCTGGCCTTGACGTCACTGAAGGTCGAGTAATGTTGAACGTTGTGTTTCTGAATAAACTTTTGGAATACGGCATTGTAAAATTCCTTCCCTTTGTCCGTGTGCAGAAACCATGGTTGTCTGCCGCCGCTTTCGCGAAAAATTGTCTTGAATGCTTCCGTGACACACGTTCCTGTTTTTGCCTTCAAAGGTAGAGCCCATGCGAATTTCGAAAATGTGTCTATGACGGTGAGGAGGTACTTGTTGCCCTTGTTCAATTTATGCACGTTTTTTAACTTGCCGCTACTCATTTCGACGAGGTCGCTTTCCCAGAGGTCGTCGATTCTCTTGGTTACCACAGCCAAACGTTCGTAGTTGCGGCGTGCAGGTTTATGCAATTCTTGGACGATGGCTTGCCTAGACATTTTTTATTATTTTTAGAGATTACGTTTCAAAAGAAGCACCAGCGTGATGGGATTCAAAGAGGGTGGCACTTCGCTCGTGTTTTGAATGATCAGCTTATCGCCGGCACTCACGTCGAAAACAGTAAGATCTTCGTCTTCGTGTATTTCATATATGTTGCGCGTTTCGTTCCAACGCGCCAGAGGAATGTTTCCTGCTTTCTGGACACCACGATTCGATATCAAAGTCATGGTGGGAACGCTAGCTTTTCTGCCGTGAGACCAGTACGAAAATTCGTTTATCTGAATCGTGCCATCGAGGAGAAACTTGTAGTACGGATGATAAGGATGTAGCATGTACAGTTTGTTACCTTCGACGAAGGTGGAGATTCTCTGTTGATTGGGTACGCTGTTGATTTCGATGGCTTGCAGAGAATGCAGTTTAGCGAATTTAGTGTCGACGCTAACGAGGTTGCTGTGAAGCTGACCCAGTGTGTTTTGTACGGGCAACAAATGTTCGACTATGGTATCCGTTACGGTAGAAAATGACGGTTTGATTTTCACTTCCACGTTCAACTGCTTGTAGCTTTCGTTGAGTTCTTGCAACTTGGCACCGAAAGAGGTCAGCGTTGATTCCTGCGTTGATTCCAGCACTCCAACTTGATCTCTGATGTTGACCACAATGTTCTGAAGGTTCTCGACTTGATTCAATTTCGAGCTCTTCTCGGTAAGATCGTTCACGATGCTTCGCATCTCTGTAAACTGCGTGTGAAGGTCGGCGACGCTCTGCGAAGTGGGTAGCGTCGATACCAGCGAAGCAAGTTCGTCTCGAATCTGTTCCACGTTCGTCGTTTCCGTTTCCAGTCGTTTCAGCATACGTGATATGTTCCTTTTCAAAGCGTGTAATTCTTTGGAGGTAGGGAGATTGGCCACTTTACTCTCGAGATCGCTCAACGAACTTTTGATGTCACTCGAATCGGATAGTGCCGTCACCGCCGTTTTCAATTTTTCCAAATCTTCGCTCGAAGGCACGCTCGTTCGTAACGATTCCAAGTCACCCTGTATGTTGTCCAGTACGTGATGAAAATGAGGAAGATTGGATTCGACGTTCAAATTTTCCAAATATTGGATCTTCTGCTGAACTGTGCTTAACGTGTCCTGAATACTCGTCAACACACTTGCTTCAGCGTGAATATTTTTAATTTCTTCGTTGATCAACTCCAGAGACGCCTGAAGCGTAGCGATGGTGGTTTGAATGTGTTCGAAATCTTGATAAGCCTCCAGTTGAATTTTTATGTTCGCGACACTTTTACCGATGACCTGCAGTTCGTCCGACGATGGTAGGTTCGTCATTGTATCTTCCAAAGTCTGCAACTTGGATTTAATTTCTTCCAACGTGCTGGTGAATTCTTCTTGTAATTTGGAAACGACGACATGCAAGCGTTCTGCGTCTATATCGTTCACCACAGTTTGAAGTTCAGAGAAATTCTTTTCTATTGCGGAAGTTCGTTCTTCGATTTCGAGTTTCAATTTTTCCAAATCTTCATTTTTTGATTGAAATTGTTGTAATTTGGCCAAATCATTTTGAAGCGAATCCACGTTCAACTGTATATTTTGAACGCTGTCGTAAGAAGGTACGTCGACATAATTTTTTATCAGCGTTTTCAGTTCGGAATCGATTTTCAGAATAGGGTCGAGACATTGCGTTTGGACTCCATCCACTTCCTCTACCTTCAAACTCTTCTTGTTTTTGTGTCAAGTGCTCAAATAGCCGTGTCACTATCTCGTCAAGATCCTCGTTATTGTCATCGTGTAAGGCTTCACACCCTACGTAAAAGCTAAAAGTGCTTGACTCGGACGAGACAACTTTCTCATACAGCAGGGTCAAGACGAGATGAATTTTAATTGCAACATTGACAAGGCAATCACGTAATTTATCGACTACCTGAGATTTCACATTGTCGAGGAAGATGCTCGAGTCACACTTTTCGCTTCCAGATTTATAGGTCATGATGCGTGCACTTTTATTCAAAGCACCGTCTTCATGCTTATTAATGCGAGGTTTTTTTGCCGGCGGGACTAGGACATCATGATCCGGTAGACGACATTTTTTCAAATGCCTAGCAATGTTAGGTTTAGAAATTAATATTCCGCAGTTGCGACATGCCACTTTCTTGCAAAGACCGGAGGGACCTGGTTGCGGTTCCATTTTTTCTCTCTGTTATTTATATATATACAAAGAAATTTTTTTGGGGGGGTTGTGGTGGTGGTAGTGGAAAGCGCACTGAAACAGAAGAAAAAAAAATTGAAAAAATGCTCGACATTTTTTCCTTCCACATATATATTAGACGCGAACAGTATGTATGTATGTATGTGTGTGTGCACTGTTGTAGGAGGTTAAAAATATGGGACATGTAAGTGTGTGTCAATTTTTTATGGCTCCTCTGAATATGTGTGTGTCAGACGCAAAACAAAAATATTAATATATCATGAAAATAAAAACTTACCTTTCAAGAGAGATAGAGAGAAACTTCAAAATAAAAACTTGTAGCTCACTAAAACGTCCACAATGATATATATGTATACTGCCAGATAAACAATTAAGAATACTGAACTGCCACGATTGACGTTCACCTTTCAAGAGAGATAGAGAGACTTCAAAATAAAACTTGTAGCTCACTAAAACTTCCACGATGATATATATG
Source organism: Lepisma saccharinum (assembly GCF_977018435.1). Classification (NCBI taxonomy): domain Eukaryota; kingdom Metazoa; phylum Arthropoda; class Insecta; order Zygentoma; family Lepismatidae; genus Lepisma; species Lepisma saccharinum. The sequence goes on from NC_139252.1 coordinate 40,394,602, forward strand.
TATACTGCCAGACAAACAAATTAAAAAATACTGAACTGCCACGATTGACGTTCACTATGATAATGATGTACAAAAGAAGAAACTGGTACGTTATATAGGAACTCCTTTTTTTTCTCCTTCTTTCCTTCCTACTCCACGCGACTCTCTTTGGTGAAAACACAATGAGGGCTATAGTTAATATTCTAGCAAATAAAACCCTTGTTGACTGATTCATTTATTCATGCTATATTTTTTTTCAACAAAAAACTTTTGTGATGCGCACAATATCCTGTGGGGGACAAATAACAATAAACGGGACGTTGATAGTTCCACCCATGTATGTATTGTCGATCATTTCCCCTCGGCCTCTATTCCACGCCCCGTCAGGGTGTGGTGTGTGAAACAAACAATTCCCAGTATAAAACTTAAAAAGCGGAAGATGCTGCTGTGTTTGCTTCCGCCACATCCCCCTCTGATTCTATTGTTATCGGGGATGTGATGGATTCTTCATTCAGAACCGTGGGAAAGCTGAAAAAAAATAGAATCTCTTCGGGCGAAAGAGGATGCAAGGTGAATGGGTTCGGGGAGGGGTTGCTGTGGATAGTTTGGTCCGTGATGAAAATGTTACATTGGGCGACGAAACACAATTGCTCCACAGGGGACAGGAAAAATTCTACCGAGCGTCGCTATCCACGCGAACATTAGAAATTGCTTAAATGCCTTGGGGGCTTGGCATAGGATTATCGATTTTCGTTTTTAGAGAATAATTTATGTAAGATTCTAGCATCGAGAATAAACAACATTGATTAAATTTTTGACAACATTCGCAGTACAAATCTAAACTCGTGATGATTTCGCCGTTACCACGCACTCTGGCGAGGTTATAGGGGCCAGGTATTCTAAAAAACAACAATTATTATTTGTTTGCTTGCGTCACAATACGGAAAATAATAAGAGGCATACGCACGCGCGTGTGTGTGTGTGTGTGTGTGTGTGTGTGTGTGTGTGTGTGTGTGTGTGTGTGTGTGTGTGTGTGTGTCACATCGTTCCCCGAGAGAAAAGTTTACGAAGATCACGATATATAAATATTTGGTCCCGGACTTGGAAAATTACGATAAGGTGCACTCATCTTTCAAAAAATAAGAAGATGAGAAAATAAGAGAATGAGAGAATGAGAGAATGAGAGAATAAGAGAATAAGAAAATGAGAAGATGAGAGCGCGCGCGTGTGTATATGCCACATCCTTCCCCCGAGAGAGAGGTTTACGAAGATCACCATATATAAACATTTGGCCCCGTTGATTCCAGCACTCCAACTTCATCTCTAATGTTGACGACAATATTCTAAAGGTAGAGAGAATGAGGGGGTGAGAGAATGAGAGGATGAGAGAATAAGAGGATGAGAAGAGAGGTTTACGAAGATCACGATATATATAAACATTTGGTCCCAAACTTGGAAAATTACGATAAAGTGCACTCACCCTTCAAAAAATAAGAGAATGAGAGAATGAGAGAATAAGAAAAGAGGTTTACGTAGGTCGTGATATATAAACATTTGGTCCCAGACTTGGAAAATTACGATAAGATGCACTCATCTTTCAAAAAATAAGAAAATAAGAAAATAAAAAAATGAGAGAATAAGAGAAAGATGGGAGGATGAGAGGAGGATGAGAGGAAGATGAGAGAATAAAAAGAGAATGAGAAAGATGAGAGGATGAGGAGATGAGAGCTCATCTTTCACTCATCACTGCCTTTTTGCGCCCGTGAAACGTCGTCAGCGTAATAAATGAGGCGCGGAACGGGGAGAGAAAGTGAGTTTTTCAACTTTTTGTGGTCGTTTGGTCAAGAAATCAGAGTTGCGGTCAGATGCACAAATTTACTCTACTTACATATATAGATATGAAGAATATTTTCTTATTTAAAATAATTTCTAACAAGTAAGTTAGTTCTGCAAATATGTTAGCCCTCTCATGTCAAGTAACCTGAGCTCATAATATATACAATAAAAAAAATAAAAACCTAACTAACTAACATGGTGCAACAGTCCTTCAGACCCTGTGCCTACTTGCCAACTGCCAGCCTCACTCTCACATACCTCAGCAGAGGTGGGAGATCATCAAACTAGTTAGGGGTGATGTGTGGTCAGCACAACTAACCACCAGTTGTAGGTTTTCTGTGACTGGGTTATGCTACTCATTCGTAGTACCCCAATTTCTTCACAATGGTGGGTTGCCACAGGTGACATACACTTACCTAAATCTCAGGAGAAAGTTAATTCACTTCTCCTCCAGGAGACTTGAACCAGCATGCACCCCGTAGCCCAAGCCCAAAGCCTTAAATTGCACTGCCACAGTACGGAAAACACACTCACGTAATACTACCGACGAAGTTACTCTTTTGTATATTTTAATCTTTAGTTTATGAATATGAAAGGGATATGTGTTACCTGAATTAAGACTATTAAATTTCTACTTATGATTTCAGAAGTCATAAAATCACAGTGCTCTGGTAATGCAATATAATACTCTATCAATTAGTGCAAAATAAGAGACTACCATTGTGGGACCATCAGGCCCGTAGCCAGAAATTCATAGTAGGGGGGGGGGGGCGAAGTCAATCCTAGAGGGGGCAAATTTGTAATATATTGTGTTGCATTGGCAGATATAGCAAGGCACTTGGCCCCCTCCTCCAAAAGTGATAAGTAACAGGAAATGAGTGATATCTTGAAACTCCAACAAACAAAAAAAGTCGAACAACATGAAATAACAACATTTCGATAATGACCTATCAGACTACCAAAGAATATAAAAATAAAGTTTAACATAAATAGGCTAATCGGGACTGTATCTACTTTATATTTACAGGTCAATAATGTTAATAGACGATTAATATGTACCAACAGCTTTGAGCTTCTCTGCAGAACTGATTAAGGAAGACGTTTATAAATCGTGCTTCATAATGTTTCCCTCTAGTTTCCAGTATGCAAGATTTTTACGCACAAAGGAATCTAACGAGAATGCAACAACACCATTGTGTTGTGTTATGCAAGAAAAATCGAATTAAGTAAATAAAAATGGTTACATATTATCTACACTTTGATGAATTGTGTAAAAATTTGTAATATATATTTTGTAGGCCTACTTGCTAAAACATTAAAACATGGGTCCCTTACTCCACCACAGATTCTATTTGCTTCATATGAAAGACTCTTGCATCACTACAGACAATGTTTGCCTACTGCTTACGTTAACCATTTTGCAAAATATTGTATTGTTGAAATACTGTGTTTGACACCCGACAAACAAATAGGAATCACTTGATTGATCAATGACTTCTTGGATTACAGTGTCATCAAGAAAATTTTACAAAATGTACTTTCATTTGTATAAAATTTAAAATCGAGGGGGCAATTGCCCCTCTGTGCCTCCTGCAAGTGCCTTTAACCGTCTGGAAGAAAAATTCAAGAAACACTTGAAAATTAATTTCATTTTGAGTATCCATTTGTCCTGCTATCCTTAGATTCTGCTAGTCATGTTTCTTTACTTCAATGTTTGCCCCCCCCCCCCTAGATGGGCATCCGTTCAAGATTGGAGGAGGGACAATGCCCCTGCCCCCTGGGGTTGCATCACTGTGTGTGTGTGTGTGTGTGTGTGTGTGTGTCTTCATCAATTTCACGTCATCACTCATTGTCACGATTAGCTAGATGTGGTAGAAAAGCAACGCTAAGTAAAAATATATATATCCACTCCCCTCTCTCTATCACATGAGTCGCTATTACCAAACGGTGGGCTGGAGAAACAAAAAATTATCCAGTTCAAACTTCATAGCAACACATCCAAGAAAAACATTCAAACACATTAGGCACCTTTAATACAAGACTTCTCAAAATGTCACAACTGTTCTAGATACTTAAAATTGCGAGATCATTTCCCGAAATCTGAATGTGGAAGGTAATTCCCCCCCCCCTCAATACTGATACATTATACGGAATCCCACACACGTTCATAAATCATAAAATCAATAAATGTCTGTTATGTTGCTAGAGTAAAAGGGGATATAATATTGTAAAGAGCAGTGAGAATTCCAGGTAGGAATGTGTTGTGTATTTCTCACAGGGGGGGCAGAGCAGGCTCTCAGGGGGGGCAGTTGCCCCCCCCCCCCCTGCCCCCTCTAGCTACGGGCCTGGGGACCATAAGTGACTACAGTAGCAAAGCATTGTGTCACTGGAAGGGTAGGTACAGACATATTGATTGAGAAAGAGGGTGGGGGGATGAGTTAATGTTGTTATGGTTGTGATTTTTTTAGCAGCAGCAATTTTTATGTGTTAAAATATGAAAAATATAGCCCGTAGAAAATAACAGATACCATATTGCCTGATTCTCATCGACTGCTGTTTGAAATAAGCCTGGACAGGAATTGAAAAGAAAGGATAGTGTAGTGATTAACACTGTTGCCTTGTAATTCAAGGAGTAGATGGTTCGATTCCACTTTAGTCTAGTCTCGATTAGCATATCTGAGAATGAAGTGGACTTTTAACAACCTTGTTAATTAAATGGAGATGTTTTGGTCTCGAAAACCAGAAAACAGCAGCAATGGGACTCGATGCTCTGACCCAATGAAAAAGCCACTCTGGCAGGCCCTAGCCCTTGAACACTGTTTTAATTTTAATTAAATTTTTTGTTTTAATTAATTTACACTAGCAATTTTCAGCAAAGGTTATGTAGCGCTAAAAGATTGCAAGAGGTAATGCTCGGCACTTTAGAAATGTTATTACATTTTTTTCTTATTGAAGCTTCTTGTAAAAAATATTTGTTACTCATGCTACTCTTGAATGTTTCTAGCATTAAATATATGGATGTCACATGATTGTCTCTTACTATTTATTTATTTTTAATTCTGACTTCCAAGGCAGCTTGGTTAGCACAGCATGCTACGATGACTCGGGTCCCAGGTTCAACTCACCACCTGGGCATAGGTGTTCTTTGTCCCTTTATCAATGTTATCATATCATCGCTCATCCTCATCTTTATGATTAACCAAAAATGCATAAAAGCCAAGTAAAATAATATTATGAACTCTTTCATTCATGAATTCTTCTTTAGTATGTGATGTTTATGCTCAAATTATAATAGGATTTATAAAATGATGAAATGCTGTGAACATGGGCAACTTTCCGTGTAACACATTGATCAGAAACTTTCAGAAATATGGATTTTCTCAATATGTTTTTGCATTTGTACTTCAGTCCCTTTTAAAGTAGCGCATTTTCAGTGTTATGTTACTAACCATTAAATGAATGCTTCAATATCATCATGGATTATGGCAATTAATATTTTTCCCTCCTCAAAGTAATAAAATACTTTCACTCTGGTGCAGGGCACATTCAGCTACTAACACTTCATGAAAAATGGTATCTCACAAAAGCTGAAAGCACCAAACTTAACACTGGTAACCAACTTACATTCATTACTTTCAGATAGAATTCTAATAATGTCTACATTGAAAGGTTAGGAGACCAGGTTTTGAGCTGTTAGCAATCCATTTGGTCAAAGTGTTAGCATCTGGGTGTGTCCCGCGTTTGGCCCTCTCTAAATCTCCCATGAAAATGCAGCTTCAACAAGCTCTGCGCTTCCATGCACTTGTACACCATCGACACTCTTTGGAAAGTGGAGGCCGGCCTCATCTTGCCCCTTGCAGGCGTGCGTGCTCCTGAAATTATACTTTCCTTCATGAATCGCACAGGATGTTATGGGATCAGCTGAGGCCCTCTCAGAGGGATCGAGTACAAGGCAGGCATGGAAATTTGCGGTAATTATCGTAGAATTTCAGTTTTCTTTTATTAAGCATTGTTTAATGAAATTATAAGTAATAAAATAATCCATAATAGACAAATATAATAGGGTAAGCTCAGCCTCTGGGCCTCTTATGATGCTTTGCCTCTGTAGATTTATTTCCTAGAATAGTTGCTGATTGCATGCTGTGCATTTTCCTAAAAACATGTAATCCCTTTTTCAGTTGGCACAATTCCGTACAATAAGGACAGAAGATGGACAGGCACTGCCTGCAAATTACAGACCTGTGCAGAAATTAAATGGTCGGAGGATTAATTGCATACTGCAATAAAATATGTTCATTTCACATTATGTATCTCACACTGTTTTATCATCTTAAGTTATATAACACTATGCTGCAACCAAAAACTGTTAGATTATAGTATTTGCATGTATTTTTTTATATAATGAATGTAAACCATTGACAGATAGGTTATTGTGCATAAACATAGACAAAGATCACTTACAGTGTTTGTTTTGCCAATGAAAATATGTAATTTAAGTGTCTCAAAATATAACATTTTAAAGATATGATTGGTTTAGTTTACCTAACACAAAAAATAAAAATGAAATTGTTTCTTTTGACAAGAAATTTACTTAGTGCGGCTCTGTTTGCCATAGCAGTGAATAGTGTTATGGCAAACATTCTGCCCCTGTACATGGTCTCATCTATGTGGACGACATCACCATCTTTTGCTGCTTACGGAATCTCACGTCAGCTTCCTATCAGCTACAATAGTAAATTCGGAGTTTTTGAAAGAAATCTTTGTAATTTCAATTCCAATGCTGTTTTTATCAAATGGGAGGACTTTACACAATATGCATACTTTTTACTTTGATTTTGCAGTGTGTGTGTGTACTTATAGAGAGTAATGAATTTTTAACATTTGTGAAGATGTATCCACATAGAATTAACTTGCAGAATCAACAATTCCTGAGGTAAAAGGTACTCCCTACACATTGTAACATGCCAGAAAGGCATAATGGAAACTGTTGAAGTAGGGCGTCATTTATTCACAATGTTGGGACATATGTAGAGGTTATGTGATCAGCACCATGCTTCAGCTGTATCTACCCTCGCCCCCTTTCCAGGTTCAGGGTGGCTACTTGCTGGGAATTCCTTGAATTCTGGGAATTCTGCATGGATTATTGGCTCCGGGAATTATGAATGAACTCTGCTTGATTTTTCCTCCGGAGAAATTGCAACTTTTATTAATCCAAATCCCATTCAATTTATACATATTTATAAATGACCTAAGGCAAGTTTTTCACACTTTAATTTTTATTTTTATCGAGGAAGGAAAAGAAAGCTGTGTGGAAAATAAAACAGAATTCTCTAAACCCTTTTACTTTGTTAGTGTCCTTTGCAGAACAATATCGGACAGACGGAAGATATCTTGAAGATTATTAGGTAAATTTTAGTCTGAAATTTCTACACAATTAACAATGTTTCGTAGATTAGAATATAAACCGTAACATTTGTGAATGTAAATGTATTTTGATTCTATCTCTGAGTATGTGGAATGCCAAATGTAAACTTCACACCTTAAATTAAATATTTTAAATATATATATATACCGTTTAATTGAATTGACTTAGAAGTTTTGGGCCTGACCCTGTGGCCGAGTGGTTAGCACATCGCGCTGCGACGCCAAGGGTCCCGGGTTCGAATCCCGGTTGGGCTTGGTTGTTTGTGAATGTCCATTCATCAATTTCATCATTTCATCACTCATCCCCATCTTTGCAAATTAGCCAAGAGGCACAAAACGCGAAGTAAAATAAACTAAATCAAATCAAATCAAATTAGAAGTTTTGGATACATTGGAATCACACAGACCCTTTATATTGTTAATATACTTGTGTATGGGTGGTGAGAGGCGGTGATACGTGAGTTGAAATAGAGAAAACATGTGCTTGTAGCCAACCTGAGGTTGGCCCCAGGTACCCAAGATGTTGAGTGAATCTCGGAGCTTCTCCATGCAAGGACATTGTTGTAAGACATTCTCATCTGAAATTATCCACACCAGGAATCAAACCTGGATCTCCTGTTTAGCAGTCAGGACACTGTGGCTCTCAACCAACAATTCCTCACATTCCTTTTCAGAAACAGCGAAAACTAGAAGAAATCCAAGAACTTACTAAATATGGGTCATAGTCTTATTATGCCCTATTCCACACAAAATTAGTAAGAAAAAACTTCCATTGTACACATTGATTTGTGATTTTATAATCATAAAAGAAGGAATGTACATTTCTTCTTTTAGTGTGCCTGTTTCTAATAACAAGGATTATTCATCTTACTTCAGTGAAATAAATGAACGTTTTTTTTATAACTCACAGGACATCCAAATACTACCTTTTTAAATACACAAAAATATATTTTCTAAAAGCTGCAAAATTACATGAGCTTTTCTTCCATTGTCCAAATTTCTTAGTCTTCTGAGTATCACGTTGGATTTTTCTCTCACTAAATTAAAATGGAAATACGCGTACTTCATCCATTACAAACTGAAAAGTATGTATGCAACCATAAAATAAAAATACAGAATATGGACATATCTAACACTATAATACAATATTTATTTGTAGTTTTTTTCCCCAAAACTTCCAAATCCTGTGACATGTAATGTCTTTTGTTCTTTGTGTTCTCTACATAACCAACAAACTTTCACAATATGTTCAGAATATCTTTCCTTGGTGCTCTTCTCTTGAAGGTCTTAGATAGAAAATTTTTAAAAGATTATTTTTATCCTGTATGTGTGCAACCAAGTACCACAAATTCATGTTTGAAATGGCAATTTTAATTTCTGTTGGAAAAGTGACAAAGTATTTAGTATGAGAGAGACTGCGAATCCAATCAATACAAGGCTTGCCCTCTGAAATGTGAATAGTTTTAGAAAAAGTTTGTGAAATCTTTCTTCAGTGCATATCATAGAGCTATTTGTACTTATATGATCAAGTGGATGGAAATAAATCATATCATATCATTGTTGAATGATAAGTAAATATTACAATGCAGATACTAGAAAGTTACAGAGGTAAGGCTTGGAATGAACTGAGTTATTTTCAGAAGCAAATTACTCTCATAACATATTTATTTTATGAATAGGTAGTTCTCTTTTTCACTGATAACAATCTGAAAGCAAAATTAATTTTCATGAAATTAATTAACATCATACCTTTATGTATGGCACTATAAAATTAACAAAATTCAAAGTAATCCTAAATTTCCTTCCACACAAAAACTAAGAAAATAAACTATTGATTTGAAATTCATTACTTGACAAACACCAATATAAAGCACTTACAGTTATTCATTTTAAAAAGTAACAGAGTTACAGTTACCATTACTTAAAAAGTAATCATTATTTGTAACTGCATTACAAGTAACTTGTTACTTCTGAACATTATTGTTGTAACAATGTATTATTACATTTTGTAGATTATGTAATAAAAAGAAAGAAAGAAAGGAAGATATATATCAGTGGCAAGCAAAAAGGTTGCATATATACATGATAAAAAGAAATTGGGGCTTGTGTAACTAAAACGAGTCACCAACAAGAAAAAATGATAAGAAACTGTATTTGCCTATTATGCCTTCTACACACTCAAAGTTTGGCAGTGTGTGTCTGTACTATCCTGTATATACTATTACCACAAGAGTAGGGTTACCAGACGTCCGGATTTTCCCGGACATGTCCTACATTTTAGCCTTATGTCTGGCGTTCGGGAGGAATTTGAAAAATATCATAAATGTCCTAAATTTTGAGCGTCACATAATATTAATTAGGAAAATACATAACAGAAAAAGTCAAGCAAATTACAAGTTTATGGACTGCGCTTCCAAACTCAATAGTGAAATTTATTTTGATTCAGTCATTGCACAAAAAGAATAAAGTTTGTCCTGCTATTAAACAAACGGGAAAACGGAAGCAATTAATGAACAAAGTCTTTGGACCACTTACTGATAACGTCACTGTTCAATGCCTGAGCAGAATTTCTTGCCTTAGGGTTTATACTGATGGAACAAGGTGTTGCCCATTCTTATTCAATATTCAATATAATTTGATTGTAAAGCAGGAGTATAGAGAACAAAGTTATTCAGGGTGTCAAGTCAAAAAGTAAAGAAATCAACAAGTAGGTCAAGAAGTCAATAAAAAGGCAAGAAATTATTCTTCCAGTCAAGAATTTTTGCTATTGATTGGTTGATTTTGTTTATTTTACTTCAATTTTTTCTGTCCAATTGGCTAATCGCGAAGATGAGGATGAATGATGGTAAGATAAGATGGATGAATGGATAGTCATATACATATAGGGACAACCGACACAAGCCCCACATAAGATTTTACTGGCTGTGAGTCCAGACGCCAAAGCCATGCTTGTCTGCCAAACACAGTTCAGGATGCATTAATACGAAATAGCAGATGTAATTTTCTTTTTAAATTCAGCTTCAGTTTTCATCTTAACTGACCCTTTGGTAGGGATTTTCATTAAATAAATATTTATTTTCTTAATTACTAATTTCAAACTTTACCAAAGTAGGATCTAGAAAAGTCCAGAAAAAGTCAAGATTTTTGAATGTATTATTTAGACACCCTGTTATTGAACTGAAAACTACCCAAGATGAAACCATTTTAAATTACAGTAATTGCTGAATATGACCATTACAGGTCATAATTCAAATGTTGAGAGAGTACTTTCATTACCATCAGCACAACAGACTCACGAGATAATATTTTTTTTCATAAAGTCAACAATATGTTTGGTATTGGTCCCTATAATTTCATTGAGTTTGACTGTCCACTCTAACATCAATATATAGTTTGACTAAACCTGAAATTTTGATAAAAATTGTCTCCTCTGAGAAGTACCAATTAAATCAAGTAGTAAAAGGTGCATTGATTAGTATGATTGCAAGTTTTGAAATTTTGCATTTAAACATTCGTTGGGAAAATTTTTTTTTAAAAACTGAAAAGTATCATTTTTCAACTACTTCCTAATGTGTTCTATAGAAATATGTATTATTTATTGACAATGTGTTGCGTCCTACATGTCCTACATTTCCCTTACAGCGATCTGGTAACCCTACACAAGAGATAAGAAGCAAATTTACTCAGAAAATAAACACTTTTGTTTTTCATCTATCACAATTTCACAAAATGATTTTAGTCATCGAATTTGAACGACTGTCCTTCCATTAAGTTTCTGCAGTGGTCTGAAGTTATGAAGCACTTTTTCCCCTTGGTGGCTCTTCAAGTTGCGAAATTGACTCACCTGCACAAAATAATATACATATTTATTAAGACCTATTTTTAATATTTGTATCATTTCAAAAACCATCTTTCACTTATGCAAATATTTAGCACACACAACTGTACTTTCTATTAGTCTTTTCGAATGCTTATTTTTTTAAAAAAGAAACAATTTTCGGGTTTCTAAATGTTAGTAAATGAGGTTTTTACCAACTTCTTTCATATTTAACTATAATTCACAAGTTTTGAAACTGGTTTTAATATCCTTTTGTGTTATTTGAACTGGTAAATTAATGTGGGGATAAGCACTTGATTAGCAAAATTACAGTGTAATATTTATCTAGCTATATGTGCAGAAAACATATTTGCTTCAGCTGGGTAAATTGAAAGAAAAGGTATAAAAAAACTTCATACCTTCAACATTGTCATTTTCCCAATGGCTTCGTCAAGTGTGACAAGGAAAGAAGAACAAAACACCCATGTAAGTTGCTTGCATATTGTTTTAGAGTTCTTCGATTTCACACCAGGGAAGACAAGGAACATTGAAATTCCCAACAGGTCTTGTGAATGAAGACACAATTTTTCTATATTAAAATTAAAGTGATGCTGTACATCGATTTGATGTTTATTTGTATTTGTGATCAGGAGGTGATATGACAAGTAGAAGGAAGATGTATATATTATTATTTTATGTCATGTTCTGCCAATTTTGGTTAAACAGTCGCGTAGAACACCCATGCCAACACTAGGACTTGAATCCGAGAAAATCTGTTATGAGATCAAAAGCCTACCACTTAATGTGCTGGCTATGGAAGGAAGAGATTATGACCTTTGGTAATCACATACAGTGGTCATCATGGAAGTGATTTCTGGTGGTAGCCCTCTCTCCTCTCCTACACATCAGACTGCAAGAAATGCAGTTTCCACTGTGTTCTGATAAAAAGCTGAACATTTAGAAGGGATGCTCCTTTATATGCCATTGTTAAAGCTCCCAAACATCCTAAACTCGTATCTCTCCCTCAGAGGTTGGATAACAAACAAATCTCCAAATGAACCCAAAAATTCCTCTTTATCCAAATAATTTGAGCTGCAAATCTTGGATCTAATATCCACATTCTGGATACAATAACAAAATCCCAAATCTTGAATCTTGGATAAGATATCTTAATATCAAATCCTGGATACAATATCCAAAGGCACAGGTGCTCCTAGTATTAATGGTACTAATCAATTACCGAACCCTCCAATTATAATAGGTATAACTATAAAGAAAATTATAATAAAAGCATGTGCGGTTACAATTACATTATAGATTTGGTCATCTCCAATTAGGCTTCCTGGCTGTCCTAATTCTATCCGAATTAGAATACTTAATGATGTTCCAACTATTCCTGATCTTACTCCGAAAATTAAATATATTGTACCAATATCTTTGTGGTTAGTAGAAAATAATCATCGTTGCAAAAATGAGATGTCTGAATACGATAGGTGGTAAACTGTAAATTTATTTATGAGTTAATAAATATGTTAAATAGTATTAATTAATTTAACTACTTATGTGAGTGAGTATGTGCTCGGTGCCTAGAAACATCCACGAACCTGATGAAGGAGGCAGTTTGACCTCTGAAACGTTGTCCAAATAAGACTCCATACTCACTCACGTAAGTAGTTAAATTAATTAATACTATTTAACGTATTTATTTCCTTTAATAGTGAGTAACATGCACAAATCTATAATATGTTATTTATGAGTTATTTTCAACTCTCATTAATTTTGGCTTTATAGTTAATATATAATTTAGGACTGAAATTTCAAGGTAATACTATGGTGTGTATTAAGGTCTAAAATAATATCTTATAATTGTGACTTTGAAGTCCTGAACTTAGTAATTAAAGCACTTTTCATATTATGATATTTAAAAATAATGCAACTTCAATTTGCAAATCAGCAGTCAATTTGATTCTTTAATGTATTTCCACATGAAAGCCATCTTCCACTCACAGCATGAAATTATATTTCGCATGTGTGTCCTACATAAGTTCCTTTAAATGGATGCTTTGCTTGTCGTATTACTTGATGCTAAATTCTGTCACTAATATGACACAACAGTGAGAATTCACAAAGCAACACCCATGTCCAGACTGAGGACCAAATCCAGAACCTGCAGTGGTGAGACATTTAAAAGTTATTTCAAAATTAAGCACCACAGATTTAGAGACCCAAGCATAGATGATACTTTACTCTTATGTGTAAATCTACATGTACTATTATTTTCAAAATGTTGTCATTTTTTTTTCAATTATTGGTACAAAGATTTAATTACATGAAAAATTAATGCTTTTACATTGTTAACACCTAACCAAACTAACTCTCTAGACTTCTTAAACCCGAAGGTTCATGGCTGCAGCAACACAGGCCTTCCATCTTTCCCTATCTTGAGCAAGATCTATATACTCTTTTCCATCCCTACCGATTTCCCTTAGGTCCATCTCAACGTTGTCCCTCCATCTTCGTCTTGGCCTTCCTACAGGTCTCTTACCATCAGGTTTCCCAACAAGAATCCTGTATACTCCTCTTTCCTCTCCCATTCGTGCCACATGGCCTGCCCACCTAAGTCTTCTTGATTTAATTATTCTAATAATATCTGGACGTGAATCCAAATTATGTAGTTCTAAATTATGTAACCTTCTCCACTCACCTGTCTCCTCATCCCTTTTAGGTCCAAAGATTTTCCTAAGGATCTTATTTTCAAATACTCTCATTTTATGTTCCTCTTTCAATGTAAGGGACCAAGTTTCACATCCATATAATACTACAGGCAAAATTACGGTTTTGTATATTTTAACTTTTAGTTTCTTAGATATTAAACGAGAAGACAAAAGTTTATGAAGAGAGAAGTAACATGCATTTCCTGAATTAAGCCTACTTTTTATTTCCTCTTTAATATAATTTTCATTAGTTAATATTACTCCTAAGTATTTGAATTTGGAAACTGGTTCAAACGAGTTGTTATCAATAATTAGATTTTGATTATTACCTAACACTTGGTTTCGGCCTGTAAGCATATATTTAGTTTTCTCTTTGTTAACTTCCAAACCTATCTCTTTAGCAGTTTTGAAAAATATTTTAGCATTATTCTTAATTGTATTTATATCATCCCCCAGTAAGTCTACATCATCTGCATATGCTAACAACTGTGTCACACCATTTAATTTTAGTCCTTCTTTAGTTTCTTTTACCTTCCTAACAGCATATTCTAAGGCAAAATTAAAGAGCAATGGAGATAATGCATCTCCTTGTTTCAACACCTAACCATCTCTGCCCTAATGATGAAAAATATATCCGGATGCCATGATGCACAACAAATTAATTTCTGGCAACTATTTTAAAAGCTTTAGTACCCACCAGCAATTTGAAACATAGCACAAACGCAAACCGTTGTGCAAATAAGCATAAGTCCTTACCTGGTAGCTTGATATTGGAATTGGGTCTTTCTGAATTATCCACTCAACAGTTTCAGCACATGGTGGTGTAGTGAGAGACCCATTGTAGGTGATATAATGTGTCTCAAATACTGGCATTAGTTGCTCCAGGAAGAAAGGTTCAATTTCCACTTCAGCTTCAGTTTCTACAATTTTTTCCAGTGCATTAATTATTGTATCAAAATGTGTATTGTTGTTGTCTGATATCTGAAACAAATTAATATTTCCTTATAAAACATGCTTTACAGCATAATTGTACAGTGTCTTTCACGGTCAAATTGTCCGCGGAGCGGCGGGAAGTGCACCTGGCAGCGAGCGCTCCTTTGCCAGCAAACTTGATGCAACAGCCATGTAGCTGGAAATGCTTGCTATGTAATGAAATAAGCTCCTACAATTACATGGACAGTTACAATTAGAATAAACACATACATTGTTACAAGAGGCATTGGAAATGTTCTCCTCCTGCATACACACATTTACGGTACCTTTTTAGCAATTTTTACTAACACTATCAGTTTCTCTTCCAAAATTCCTTCAATTTCTCTGCTAACATTTTCTTTCCATTCTTTTAATGTATGGCTTCAGGTTTAAAAGCTTGGTAGCTCGCCATGCAGATGACTTAAAAATGTATGTTTCTTGTGCAAGGTACCGGGGGGATTTTTAGGATTATGTTCCAATCGTGCTCTAATGTCGTCTACTTTCTCCTCAGTAAACACATGTTGTTTCACTCTACGCTTCTTATCAAGAACAAACCCTGTTTCCATAAATTTGTTCACAAGTTTTCGAACACTGTCTCTGTGTGCAACAGGAACATCTGGGAATTCTGCTGCGAAACGCCTTATAACTTCCTTCCCTACAAGAATTCGTAATGACTTAAGAATTCTACATAAAAATTCGTTGTTTTAAATTGTATGGATAGCGTGACATTATTAGACTGCAGAAAAGCACCAGTAAGTAATACGTAAACTAATACAAAACAATCTAAAACACTTGTTAGCACCTTATCACTTCACAAGCACGTGCAAACTGGACACCAGCTATCTGGATACGAAAGCACTGCCGCGTTCAGTGCCAAGGTCAGTGTACAGCTGTGGATCTAAATGTCGGCAGATGTACTCCCACCTGCCCGGTGATATGGCTGCCGCTCTGCGGACGACTCGACCGTGAAAGGTGCTGTATCAATATACTATGAAGTACTCAATTATGAGAGAAACTGGTTTCTTTCGTGTTCTATTATTAATTTCAATGGCCACTGCCACCATCCTCTCAGGAAATGCCATAGTTTATTATTGCTTGGTGAGCTTCTGTTATGTATAGATTTGTGGCATGCCACTAGCATTCTGGTGTCACCTGCTTGTCCACAGTGTAGTTTTCTGCAGTAGAGGGATCCTGATGTGGTTGTCCACCATCTTAATTCATGCAGCTGGTACAAAGGAGATGTGTATGAGCAGGCAACATCAGCGCACTTAGTGGCATGCCACAACACTATGCACAAGAGAAGCTCACCAAGCAAAAGTACAATAAGTTCCCAAGAGAATCGGGACAATGGCCAATATATACGTTCATACTTCCTTTTAGTGTACATATGAGGGGGTTTGAAACTTTTTGCTGTGATGGCTCCCCGCAGGTGCTACAATCTGCAGGCGCCTCCCCTCAATGAAAGACCACCACAAAAATATGTTAATGTGTTTATTTACATTGTGACATGTACAAGTAATGAAAACGTAATGTGTGATTAATACAGGTGATGTACATTTTTTAATGTTTACAAACTGATGTCAGTTTACGCAGCAATGCGATATTTATGAGAAAAATGGGTAGATAAAGACAGTAACTAAACTTCTATAATAGATGTTAGTTACCATCATATTGCAAGATTTAGTAAAGTCAGTTGAGATGTATGGTCTTGCTTGGTGTGACACAGTGTATTGAATCTGGGTACATATTTGTAAATAACAAGACACATGTCATTATGGATGATTACTCTTGACCTGCCTTTGGACTTGATCATCGCCATTGCTGAAAATCCTGTTTCCCACATAAGAAGTAGCAGAAGGAAGCGGATATGCAAGGCCTTCTTAACTCTAGATACTCATTCCTCACAGAACTCCAAAAAAAGAAACATTGTGTTGTGTCTTCATTGTGTTTGAGGAACGGCCAATAAACTCTTCTGCTGTGGTAAAATTTGATGGAGGGTCTGCTTTGAATGAATCCCTGATTCAGTTGTGCTGTGTGTCCTGTGGAAAGTACTTTTCTAAGTGGAGATACTGTTGTAACAAGTGCTCCACAATTGTTGTCTGTCTATTCTATCAATGTGCTCAATTTAGGAAAGCAATCGCCAATGTTTTCCATTTTCAGGCTTCTAACAACCATTCTGATTGAATCATGTGCTGTTGCCAAAACTGTCGCCTCCCTATGTGTTTGTTTTTTGTCAAAATCGTATGAAAATGCATGCTAATTACTACGGCTAGGATTTTGATGCAAATGCATCTTTTTTTTGGTAAGGCAGAAACATTGCATAAGTAGATAGAAATGTGTTTTACATGTAAGTGAATTAATTGGGAGGCCTTTGTTAGGGCATTTTTTTTTTTGCATTTTTTGACCCTTTTTGGAGTAAAGGGCATTTTTTAAAATTTTTAAACCGTTTGTCATTTTTCGACGTTTTAAAAATAATTTTATGCATTTTTATACATTTTGGTGAAAGAAGGGGCATTTTACATACAAATGTAACCCTTTGAAGGAGAGATGTTCCCGACTCTCGTCTCATTGCCTCAGCGCAGTTCTGAATGACTGTGTTTGAAGAAACAAAGAAATTCTGTGCAGTATTGTTGACACAAGCTGTTGTGTAACAGTTCAACTCAAATAATGTGATTTCCCCCTCTATCAGTAAATATATTGTCGCCAGACAGATTATTGTTAAAAACAAGAGGGAACGAAGTTTTGTGCTCTGTATCAGACAAGCAATTTGCACTCTATGGAATTGAAAGTGACTTAACAGCAAGTGCTATTGTTCATTTCAAGTACGCTCCTCTTGTGTCGGTGGAAATCGAGAGAAATGTTTCTGTGTACAAGGCTCTCTTGTCCGAAAACCGACAATCGTTCACTTTTGAAAATCCTTATGATTTTCATTGTGTACTGCAACTCGGTACTTACAAGTGTAAAAGATGACAAAAAGTGAACTTTCTTACTTGTACTACCATACACAATTAGCATGTGATAGATACTGTAACGTTAATTTGTAATTTGAATTTCCCTTGGTAGTTTATAGATTTGTTTTACAAACCTTTCAGAATTTTTAGGTCATTTTTCTAAGTTTATAGGGCATTTTCTTGCATGTATTAGGTCATAAATGCATATTTTAAAGGTCATTTTTTGGCAATTTTAAGGTCATTAAAATCCTTATTACTAACAAGTCAATCGTGCATAGTTTTGTTTGAAGATCAAGATATGCATATATCTTTTTAATATAAATTTTGAACTTTCAGGAAATAAGAAATATTTTTTCGGAAGTTCTTGTGCCTCACCTGCGGAACTTTGGAACCTCCCCTGCCTGGTGTGCTTCACAGTTTGAATACCATTGGTATATACTAATCTGCATCTTCCATTCAGAATAATTTTATTATCAAAATATAACTAAACTAAATACAAGATTGAAATATAGATCAAGAAAAATACAAGTAGAAAGGTTGCACCAAAATGTCCCTTGTAGGCATTTACTGTATTGATATATCTGCCTTGCATATTAAAATTCAAAACATTTTATCGTCTACAAACTTCAAGCATTTTAGTTCTAGCAGTTTATCTGGCGATTGCCAGTTTTTGGAAAGTTTTGCTTAAACCACATGCAAATAGTAACTTGTGTTTTATTTAATAATTTCTAACTTTTGGAAGATAACTATTATTATGACTCACATTTTTTTTAACTTTGGAAACCACTTAAAAAATTTGGGTAAGCCTCTAAAAACATAGTTTTACACAAGCTAAAAAAAATGTGGTTTCCATTAATCATCAAATACTGCTTGCTCTGTGTGCTGTTTTATGAAATATCACTATGTTACTGTAAATTTCCCAAAGGTTTACATACTATACACCATGGCGGCAATGGAAAGCAATATTATGTAATAATAACATAGTTTCAATTAAAACTAACAAATGAAAATTAAAACCAACTGAGGATAAAAAACTGTAAAGTCCCCATGCACTTTGTATCATGCTATGAGGCGTATATAAGGGGTTGTGAGGGTAGGGACCCAGATATTCAATCAATCTCGGCAGAGGTGAAGCGTTCAGTCATCGGGAGATGCGGCAATGACGAAGCAAGATAATAAAAATTTTGCATTTTAAATATTTTAGAGAAGAAGTAAAAATAATAAGTAAGAATACTCGCATATTTGTGTGAAATAAACCAAGCGACAGCATGAAACAGCTTCGAAATACGCAAGAGATTCGATAATCTTTGCACATCGAAATGGGGGCCCAGTACTACCCCTCGCACCGAACCCTCCCGTCAAGTTTCCTATTGAAGGCAATGGTGTTAGAAGCCTCGGCTCATTGCAGAAATAGTGCGAATTCCTCTGGTCTCGGCCGGTGCCGAGAACAGCTGAAAGCTTCCAAACAGGCAGACCTGGGTCATGACAGGCCCTTTTTTTTTTTAGCCCCCATCCCCGTGTTTACTGCCATGGCAGGGTTTCTCTGGAGCCATCAAGATTATTCCGTGTGTCCAGTGAGGGGTTGGCGAGGGACATAATCCCAGCTTAGGCTCAATATTCTTAAAAAAGAAAGATCGTGACAGGCAGGAAAAATGGCAAAATGATGAATTGAGGAATGACTACTAAAAAGTACACATACGTAACCCCACTCTCCCCTTCGAAAATTCTAGGCCACAAAGCACATATTGAACGGTATGAAATCTGCTTTTCTTTATCAAAACAACTGAAAACGAACCATAAAGATTGTTACCATTGAGGTGATTGCATTTCAATTTCAATCATATTTAATAATTCTCATCGTATGGGATAGAATTATGTCTTTTGTAGTCGTAAGGTCTGTGGTATGAGCTTTTAAGTTGATTTGGTAATGACCTTGGCATTTATCACGGAGAAATATTGTACCCTTTCCGTTAAAAGATCAACCCTGATGTCTGGCAAACCTTGCGATGACTACGTAAAAATGTCACGCTTTGCCACTGGATCTCTGTCATTTTGGAGGTGACGTGATCAGCACCATTGTCCAGCCCTTGACCCACCAGACACCCATTTAGTTGATGCTGGGTGAGCCCCAGAGTCACTTTATGCAGGGACAAGGCCAGAAAAATTTCCAACCTTAGATCACCTATCCTGGGAATCAATTTTGATTTGATTGAATTGATTTAATTTATTTTACTTCACATTTCTGCCACTTTTGGGTAATTGCAAAGATGATGAGTGATGATATGATGAAATTGATGAAGGGGCACTTACAAAGAATACCTATGCCAGGATTCAAACCAAGGACCCCTGGCATTGTAGCATGCTGTGCTAACTACTCCACGGAGGCTGCCCCAGGAGTCAAACCCAGGTCTGGCAGTTATATGCCCTACCAACTCGACCACCCTCGCTCCATCTAAGAAGTGGGAAATATTAAATATCTGTACTTTAAAAATTAGTAAGGATTAATGTGGGCTATTACAACTATACTCTGTCCTGGGAATGCCTGGAGCAACAGAATGAAAAAAAGTAGTGACTTGAGAGGGCTCGACCAATTATCTTTGAGAGGGGAAGTGAGTGTACCTACCAGTAGTTTGTAGCAGCGCTGACTGGTTTGCTCCGCCAACTCACTTTCTCCCCTTCTCTTCCATTATGCTCTGCTTTGCTCCACAGATTTCAGGGACAGAATATAGTTTTATCACTGTAATGATATCACAAACTTTAGGACGAAATAATGGGCAGAAACTTGAAAGCGGATCACGGATTTTGAAAGTTCATGAAAATGTATGTATTTTATGTGCAATATATCTTGACCTATTTTTATATTGTTAAATTTGCAACAATATGTAAAACATACAACTTAATGTATTTTTTTAGTGGTGATACAACCATTGCATGAATATGAATCAAGTGTAACCTTAGCTGAATAAGAATTCAAGAATGTATCTGTGGTATCCGATACCAGCTCTCTACCACTGACTTACTCAGCCAATTACTGTCACTTGTTAAAAACCATAAGTACATCAATTTAAGTAAACGCAATCTACGAACTTACAATGAAGAAAGAGGCTACTACTCGCAGTCCTGCTGGATATTTACCAGCCTCCTCCTTAACGCCATATTTTGTAGCCCAATGTACCATGTGCATCTCCAAGGGGTACCTGGAACCAAAGATTCATTAAATTATCTCCAATTAGTACACCGTGGGCCAAAAGGCATGATCGGATACCATTTATAGTGCAAAAACATATTAATCTGCAAACCAATAAGTTGCTGACCAAGGCAGTTTATTAAGATAAAAACACTTAACACGTAACGTTTCGACCCTGTATCAGGGTCTTCCTCAGAGTTCTTCGTCTGAGGAAGACCCTGATACAGGGTCGAAACGTTACGTGTTAAGTGTTTTTATCCTTGAGTTCTTCGTCTGAGGAAGACCCTGATACAGGGTCGAAACGTTACGTGTTAAGTGTTTTTATCTTAATAAACTGCCTTGGTCAGCAACTTATTGGTTTTAATATGGAAACAAGGCTTAATTATATTACAATATTAATCTGCAATGCGCAAGCAAATTAGGGGAATGTTTACCCTACTCACATACGTTGTGTGGTAATAATTTGTCTGAGGTGGCCAAGTCAATGCACATAGGGGTAAATCCAGCTGTGCACTGAGAATGATGCCCTGCCTTGACATCCCAATTAAACAAAAGTGGTTGTTGGCCCAAAATAAAAACATACCATTGGGCAAAAGAGCCAGGAGGCGGTGGGGGTATAAATATAAATAAAAAATAAGAATTGTTGTAAACCAGATCAAATTTTCAAGATACGTGGCTGTTTCATTCAAGATTACTATTAGGTTAAATTTGATTAAGCAGAATCAAGGAATTTGGCGGAAATGTTACGCTATTCTTCCTAATTAAAATACTAAATGTCTCCTAAAATCCTTGACGAACTTTCTACCTACAGGGGGTGTGTAATGTTATTTTAGAGGGGTATAAGGGTAAATTCAGCATCAAAATGACCACAAATTGCTCTTTTGAGGTAAAATTTTGGGATGCTAGGGTGAATAAATTACTGCATGGTAGAGGTCTGCAAGGGCCTAAATTGTAAGGCCCGAGTCCGGCCCGGCCCAAGGAAATGAAACCCGAACCCGACCCGAGTCCGATAATAAGTAAACATGAGCCCGGCCCGAGCCCGAAAACATAATTAAAATTACTTTCCAATTCAGCATTTGAAAAAAAAAAATGGGCACTGTTGTACTTCGTTAACTAGCTGTTATAAAAAAATGTATTCTCATTCTCGAAGTAAACCATAATTTCAATAATTAAAAATTATTTTTCGATGACAATATTCGCTAACAAAATAGCCACGAGGCCCGGGCCCGACCCGAGCCCGAGAAGTTCTGGTTATTTATGGCCCGAGTCCGGCCCGCGGGCCGGGCCGGGCCTAGGCCCGAGGGCCTGGCCCGAGCCCGTGCATACCTCTACTTCATGGTCATATAGCCTGATCTGTATTGAACAAAACAGGGCATGATTCACATCCCCAACAGTCTTTAGTTTCCAAGATATTACATTTTATTTCAAGTAGTGACATTCAAGGTGTTTTTCAATAATAAATAAAATACTCAAATAGTCAGGATTGGATTGATCTTGCCTAGGATAGGGACAAATGGAAAGATATACACTACTGCAGCATCAACCTTTGAGTTTAGAAATACCAGAGAGAGAGAGAGTGTGTGTGTTAATTTATTTAGATTGCAGCCATTTTCAGTATACTTGAAATGCATTATCAGGTAGAAAACTACCATAGGAATAAATCCAAAATTCTAGACTTTCTATTGACTTTTTCTTGGCGTTTGTTTCTTTTTTCTTGACCTTTCCCCCCCTTTTTCATAACATTTATTTAATCGACCCCCTACTTGGGTATAGTTGGAAATTAAGAAATAGATATTTTTATTCAATGAAAAACTCCTACCACAAGACTGGTTAATATGAAAACTGAAGGTGTACTTTAACAAGAGATTTAGACTTGCTTTAATTATTAATACACATAAAAAATAAGGCTTCAGACTTCATCCTGGATGGGGAATGACCACATTACTTTTAATATTTTTACAAAATTTCACGCTTATAAGAATGTAATTTTTAAGAAAAGTTTCCGAGCTTTGGAGATCTATTGTCACTCTCATTGACCTGGTCAAAGCCCGAGAGAATTTATTCATCATTCATTGGCAGGAAAGTTTCAAGACTTACTTCAAAGCAAAAAGATCTTAACCACAACCAATACAATTTTAGTTTTCCAACAAATATTCAATTTTATCAAATCCCAGTACAGGTATATAACAATGTAATTTCACTATACTCTAAAAAATTTCACAAATTCTTGACCACAAGCATAATTTCTTGACTTTCTTGATCTACCTGTTCATTTCTTGACATTCTTGACTGGTAGACATTCTGTGTAATAATGGTATATAATCTGCAGTACTACAAGGAGGTACATAAATACACTCACCTTTTATTGTTGAGAACATGTTCACTTCCGCTGTCATCATCGGGGCCCCAATGGAAATGAAGCTGCTCAAATACATAATGATCATGCCCAGGTGATGATCTAAAGTGTGGCTTATGCTCTCCCCAGTCACCAGTGACAATGGCTGTAATAACAAACATGCACAAAAATGATATAATTGCAAATTATAAAAGGAAAATTAATTATATATTGCAATATTTCAGATTTATTAATGAAGACTAAATAATTTTTACAATAATATTTTCCATGTATGCTGCGGAATATATTGCTTTGAAACGAGATCAATATATGTGCTTGAAACATTGGAAATAAAAGCAGTATTAAACTGACTTTCTCGAAAACACAATATTGTGTCATTTTGAGAGGAAAGCTTGAATTACAAATATAAAAGTACATTATGATTCCTGTGGTCTGGTTTTGTAAGGTGTTCATTTTTCTAAGCCAAAAGCTATTGCAGCTATTCGATTGGTAGAATACTGGTTTATAAGGGTGGCTACTCACAGAGAATTCCTTGAATTCCAAGAACGGTTTTACATGTAAATACATATTTATGTATGGAGCTGAAATCAGTTATATTTTGTATTGTCTTCGTGCATCATGCAGTGGCATACGCAAGGGGGGTTACGGGGTTTAACCCCCCCCCTTGAGCTTGTGAAATATTATGAAAAATGGTGTGGAAAAAAATTAAATGGCCAAAGATCTGGGACAATAATATTACTATTACTACTTCTACTACTACTACTAATAATAATAATAATTTGAATTATTATTTCCATGCAGCATGGAGAAAAGCACAGCATTCCAAACACATGCGTCTTTCAGTGATGACTTGAAAATAAGCACGAGTTTATGAGGTTAGGTTAGGGTAACTATGATTTAAAAGAGAAAACAGTTGTTTTGTATCTCAGTTGCAACAATGTTCAACACACTGGCGTACGCAGGAATTTTTTTTTTCGGGAGGGGCTGGAATAGTAAATGTGGATAGCAAATGGTTTCGATTTGGAGGGCAGGATGCATAATAAAATATTTCGTATTTTTGGAGCTTTTCAGTCTATTAAAATTGTATTCAAAGACAAAAATGGTAATCGGGATTCACTTTAAAAGAGGTTTCGCATTTACATATTTTGATTTTTTAAAGTTCTTAACGGATTTTTGTTTGTAAATTCTGATTTTATCAAAATTTCGGTAGGGGCTGGAACACCATCAGCCATCCCTCTACGTACGCCAGTGTTCAACGAACATGTATTTTTTTTTGTGTGTGTGAACAATGAGAATTAACTAAATAAAGTTATTGGTACATTGTAAGAGGCTAATGTATAGACAAAGGCTAGGCGGACAAGAATACAGTCACCAATTCGCCTTCCCATTATATTGTTTACCACAGCTCGTTTGAATGTCTCTCTTTAAAATGTCTCGCCTTGTTGACTAGACAATTATTAAAACGACAATAAGCTTAACTATTGTAAAATGTTTTGTTGGTAAGAACAGCGAGATAATCCAGATGTGAATTATCGGGGACATTTATGCGGGGAAAAATTCCAACCAATTTCGGGAATCGAATCCGAATCTCCCGCGTGATTGTCACTTGTCAGACGCTCTATCGACCAGATCACCGCAGCTCCTTGGATGAGTTCCATACTTTGATTATTTCAATTTATTTTAATATATTTTCTTGTATTTATGGATCTTCTTCACCCTTGAAATGTCTCACTAGACAATTATTTCGTAGCAAAGAAACAAAACAATGCTCCCAGCATTTGGTAAAAATCGAATGACTAGAAAGTAATTTCGTTCTATTGTTTTCATAGATACTATATTTATGTAGATCTCTACTACTTAATAGTAGTAGTAGTGGTATTTGTAGTATTATTAGTATTAATTCAGTATAATTAATTAATTATAAGTATTATTAATTAATTGTGATTATTATTATTTAATTAAAGTATAATAAAACAATGATAATGTGAATTTGGAAAAAAGTTTTAGAAATAACACCCCCCTTGATGAAATCCTGCATACGCTACTGGCATCATGGCATGGAGACTCGACAAATGCTGTTTTTATTTTCCATATATATTAGGTTTTGGCTGATATATTACATATTTTAGTTATTTTTAAATATTATTTCCATATTTCAGAACCATATACTCCATATTCGCGCAATATAATTACATGATCGAAAGAGTTGTTAAATTTCTTGCAGATAACTGACAAATTTGAAATACACTCCCATTAGTTCTCGTGATATTGAACATAGTTTTAGTCAATATAAATCCATCTTAGGAGACAACAGAAGGAAATTCATGTTTGAACACTTACAACAAAATTGTGTTATTTATTGAGAACAGAAAATGAAAACACATTTTGTGTTGTTTTACAATTAATGTCAATATAAGCAAATTGTATTTGTGTAGCTCCTGTAGTGTCTTATATTATTAAAAAGGTAAATTTTTACAATTTTAAGTCCATATTTAACTCCATATTTTGGTGAAAATTACTAAATATGTATTTGCATATTTAGTACATTTTTACTACATATAAATCCATTCCCTGTTGATAACCTTTATGGAAATGTTGAATGATTGAAGTATTTTTTCTCAATAAAAATTATTGTTTCATGCATAGGAGAACACATTATTTTAAATTACATACCCTGAGGACAGCACCACTAAGGCTGAAGATAGGTAAGCAAGTATTTAATAATTCTCTGAATGTTAGTGACAATAGTTCTACATTAGTGGGCCTCCCCATTGGCATACTTGTAACACTGTCGTCTAGTGATCAAAGGATCATGGGTGTGATAGTGGAGGCACGTTCTATAGTGGTTTAGATCCCACTTTCAACTGTACACCCAGCCCTGATTAGCCTATCTGTGCATAAAGTGGTAAAATAAAAGCAATTCACGTTCTACATTAGCATGAAACAACAAATTGGACATTATCCATTGAGTAGTGCTTTTAATTAGAGAAGAGGATACAGGACCACAAGCAGCACACACTCAGTGGTGAAGCAGCCTTCATAGTAATGGCCCAAAACCTAGAAGTCATTCCTGTGCAGAATTCAAGCATATATGGTCCTCTCTCCTCAGAAAATAGAAATAGTAGCATAAATGGAGCACAAATTAGTACAGCATTCACATCTGTCAATCCCCACCACAAACAAATGTTCCAAGAAAGTGATGATAACCACTAACAAACACTTATGAATAATATTAATTGTAAAAAATTAACAATTTAGTTAAATTCAAATTAAACTGCTCACAATTACCAAAGAAATAAATTAACATATTCAAAATGCACTGTATTATGTACAGTGAACAAATAAACAATATTTATGGATAGACAACAACCCTATATTTCAATTACCATGTTCTTGTAAAAGAGACAAGGAATTTAAACATGTTTTGCACCAGGGAATAAATTAGCCGAACTATGGTGCATCTATATAAATCAAAATAGGCATATCAAAACCAGTATTGGAATAATTAAAAATCCAGAATTTTTAAACTGATCCCGATACCCAATTTCTTATCTTTGAGAGCTTAGTATTGATCATATTTATTACAACATAATGTTATATTTTTGTGAGGGAAAATTTGTTTACAGTCCACTTGCTTAGGCTCTGGGCCTACAGTTTCAAAGTCAAATCTGAACCACACCTGCAGGAATCAAATTGGACTCCATGATTATGCAGATAGTTTGTTTACTTTCTTCCATTTTGTAATTTTTTAACTGAGTGTAAAGATATAAACAAGTCTTCTCAAGATCACAGCCATTTCCAACGTCTCTTCATCAGCAAATGAAACGAGATCAGTGTATGTGCTTGAAACATTAGGAATAAATGCAATATTAAACTGGCTTTCTCGGAAACACAATATTGTGTCATGTTGAGAGGAAAGCTTGAATTACAAATATAAAAGTACATTATAATTCCCGTGGTCTGGTTTTGTAAAGTGTTCATTTTTCTAAGTCAAAAGCTATTGCAGCTATGAGATTGGTAGAATACTGGTTTATCAGGGTGGCCACTCACCAGGAATTCCAGGAATTATGAGTGAAATATTGGCATTGGAATTATGTGTGTATTCTGTGTAAAATTTTCTCTGTAGACGTGAAAAATTGCAACTTTTATTAATCCAAATCCCATTAAATTTATACATATTTATAAATGCTCTGAGGTAAGTTTTTCACAGTTTATATTTTATATTAATCAAGGAATAAAAATAAATCTGCATGGAAAATAAATGAAAAATGAATAAATAATTTTCTCAATCTATTTCCTTTGTTAGCGTTCTTTGCAGAACAATCTACCTGACAGATGGAAGATAATTGCCATATATATATATCTTGAAGTTGATTAGGTAAATTTCAGTTTGAAATTCTTATGCAATTAACAATTTTTTGAAGAATAATATATACCGTAACACTTGTGACTTGTGTTTGTAGATGTATTTTGAGTATGAATATGTGAAATGACAAATGTAAACTCCAAACCTTAAATTAAATATTTTAAATATATGCACTGTTTAATTGAATTGAATTAGAATGTTTTGATACATTGGAATCACAAGGTTTTTTTATATTGTTAATATATTTGTGTGTGTGGAGAGAGAGGTGGGCTGAGAGGCGGTAATAGGTAAGGTTGAAATAGAGAAAACATCTGCTTGTACCCTTGAAGTTTTGGAAAATTCGCCTTGACAACCGGGAATAGTACTTGAAATTTATCACGGTCCTTGAGTGGCCACCCTGTTTATGTATTGACCCAACACCAGAGTGGCTATTTCTTCACCAGTATAAAATTTATGAAAATATTTATGATAAACACAAATTTTTTTAGCAATCATAAGAGACATTCTGGATATTAGGGGTGAACTTGCAAAATACAAGTTGTGGGAATTGGCAGTTTCCAAAACTATTCTAAGACATGTGCACTGTCCTATTCTAAAGCAAATTTCAGAGTATTAGAGGCAAGGGAGACAGACTTCTGTCAGATATTGCATGAGTTCCTACAGTCTTCACTGTATATGTTACAAACAACAATAAAAAAATCGACCTTTGTCGAGAGTTCACCTTAATATCCACAATGTCCCAAATGTAGAATGCTAAAAACGTTATGGTGTTTTTATTGAAATATCATATATAATATCAGAATTGGTCTAGAAAATTAATAGCGGAGTACATCCGCTCCATTACATCACAATTACACAGTAAATCATTTCTATCTTATGAATTGAAAATTTGACTTACCTGAATGTCCATTATTAGCGAAGGTCATCTTGTTAGGCTTTAATTTGTAGTACCACCAGTGAAGACGAGGTTCATGATGTGTTACAGCAGATGATGTATACAATGCAATTGGGCTCTGTTTCCGTCCACGACATAATTTGAAATATTTTTGCCAGTTTTCTGGACCTATAAGAAAACAGTAATTTTGTTTCTGTAGTACTTGAGAGACAAGAGCTTCATATAAATGTAAGATAACTTATACACTTGACTTACTTTGACTTCTTGACTTGTTGTTCCCTGTGAAGCATAGGGCATCAACAAATCAACTCCACCTGGTCCTACTGATGGCAATTCTCTTCACTGCATTCCAGCTCTTTAGTTCCTCCAAGGCCTCAGCGTGAACAGATCTTCGCCACGTCTGTCTACGCCTCCCTCTTTTCCTTCTTCCCTGCGAGTTCCAGTCTAGTGCCACTCTCTCTCTCGAAAGCATCATTTTCCTTCCTCAATGTATGCCCGATCCAATTCCATTTTCACAGTTTTATCTGTATGGACACCTCAGTTTCTTCAGTCTTTCTCCAAAGTTCTTGGTTTTGAATCACTTCTGGCCAAAATATATTCAAAAATTTTCTCAGGGTGCAATTGTCTGTAGTTTAGAGGTGATCGTTTTTGTTATTTTCCACGTCTCGAACCCATATAACAGGCCAGACTTAACATTACTTTGGAAAATACAAAGTTTGGTTTCATAGATATTGTCTTGTTTCTCCATACTGGATAGAGCCTCACAAAGGTGCTATTTATCTTTTGGATACGTTGAGAAACATTCTGTGAAGCCCCTCTGTTGTTTGCCACCAAACTACCCAGGTAAGTAAAGCTATCACCATCTTCAATAATCTCTTCACTGATACTAAATGGGTCTACTTTTGTGGAGTTTATCCTTAGTGCCTTTGTCTTCTTGGAGTTAATCACAAGTACTACTTTCTTTGTATTTTCAATCAAATATACTAGTTTTGTGAAAAATTGCACAAATCATCTGCAAAATCAAGGTCTTCTGGGCTGTTATCCAATCCCCATTGGATACCATCTCTTTTCCCTCCTATTACATTTTGCATTGATGCATCGATCACAATCAGGAACATTGTGGGTGATAATATACAACCTTGCCTCACTCCAGACTGCACGTCCATTGACTCAGGTACATGGCCCTCATGTATAACTCTCCGTGTATAATCACAATAAGTTTCTCAGATAAGACGAAGAGTTTTTGTCGGCATTCCATAACGTTTCACTTCCTTCCACATTGCCTTTCTGTGACTAAGTCAAATGCTTTCTCAAAGTCAACGAAAACTGTATGCAGACAAGATGACCATTCTATACATTGTTCCAAAATTATCCGCTAGTGTTAACTTGATGAATACAAGAGCGATTTGGTCGGAACCCTGCCTGTTCTCTTCTGAGTCTCAAGTTAAAATATTCTTTAATTCTGCTTAGGATAAATCTAGGACCTTAATTGGAATGGAGAGAAGTGCTATACCTCACCAGTTGTCACATTTTGATGTATTACCTTTTTTCGGTATCTTCAACAACATGCCAGATCTCCAGTCCTTAGGCATCACTCGCTTTATTCATATATTCTCAAATAAGGGCTGCAACAGATTTGCCGTGTTGTTTATGTCAGTTTTCATCACTTCTGGTGGTATGTTGTCAACACCTGCTGCTTTACCATTATGTATCTCTTTCAGAAGCTGATTAATTTCTCCTACTGTTGGAACTTCAGTCCTTATTTTTACACGGGGGTCCACATTACCATCATTATAATTTTTCTCATCATCCTGGTCTAACTAGCATTCACAGAGCGATTAAGGGTTGCAGAGAAGTGCTCTTTCCAACATGTCAGTTGGCTCCCAATATTTGTAGGGAGGTTATCATCTTTACTTTTCACTGGTCGATCACGCTGCATCTATTTCCTTGACAGAACTTTCATGATGTAGAGTTCTTTAAGATTTCTCTTTTCTGCTGCTTCCTCCACCTGTTGGGACAGATTGTCTACCCAATTTCTTTAATCCCTACGAACATTACTTTTCTCGATCCCTCTCTGTATATTTTGCTTGCAATTCTGCCTTCTTTGCCCTTGTCCTGCTTGAGTTCATTACCTCCTTAATATTTTTTCACTCTTTCATCTTTTCCCAGGTCTGCTTGGTCATCCAATCTTTTTCCCTCCTATCCTTAAAGCCTTTACTTCTGTGAAAACAGGTCGGATTTTGTCCATTTTCTTTCAATTGTTTCATTTTCCTCACTTTAATCGGTTAATACTTGGAATCGATTTCTCAGTTCAATCCTGAAGGTCTGAATATTCTTATCCTTCAACTTACTAACATCATACAGTTTTCTTGTCTGATCTGTTCTCTTCTTCTGTGCTTGAATTTTCATTTTAAAGTTAGGCACTACCAAATGATAATCACTCCCAATGTCTGCACCTCTGGTTTCTTACATCCTGTAGCAAACGTCGCCACCTCCATCCAATTGCCACGTGATCTATCTGGTTTTACATTCTGTGGTCTGGTAAAACCCATGTTACCTTATGGCATATCTTGTGAGAAAATATACAGCATTACCACCCATAACTAAGTCATGGCTAGCACAGAAGTCCACAAAGAGTTGTCCGTTCTCATTTCGCTCTCCTAAGCCATGGGTCCAAACTCTGACCATCTCACTTCACTTATACCTAGGATGCTCAGACCATAGCTCTTCATGCAGCCCACTGCCTGCTGTAGTCTTCTACTCTCCTGCAGGGTTCTTACATTCCATATTCCAATTTTCATTATCTTTTTCAAGCCAAATGTCATCATCTTAGAATCAGTTCAGCTTCCTCTTGTTGATGTTTCTTTAATAGTGAGATTTAAAGTATGCAGGTTATTGACTCACAGTAACCGATCTTGGTTATGGGCTGCCATCTAAGTCTCCAAGCAGGCTAATTTTCAGTCGGGCTTTTAGTCCCTAGTCTTTGAGGATCCCTCATCTCCTCCCTCTCTCATATTTATACTCAATGAGCATGAGTGTCTCTTCTGCCAGCTATGATGTTTCGAAGATATCTTTCTCTGCCATAGTTGCCGTTGAGGTCTTCACCATAACCCTGGCAAGGGGCCCTTACAAGGTACTACCAGACGGTGCCAGCTGGACCAATGTTGTTGTTGTTTATATATATACACCGTGCGTCCATTTCGATCTTCAGTCGAGAGATCGGGAGAAGCGTGGCAGGCGGCGCTGACGGAGATGCCGACATTTGCAGCCTGTAATGCCCGCTTATTTTTATGGACATATGCAGACATTTATATAAATATTGCCATGACCATGGAAAGGTTTGACCAAGGTCAAATGGAAACGTTCGGGAACCCCTGGCCTAGGGGATCATCAGAGTACACAACCCCCATCACCAACCACGAGGTCATGCAACCACTAGGTGGGGTAACTTATAAAAGATGCTTCAAAATAAACTTTAGAATTTTGAAACAGTGCATATGTGTATTCAGAAGACATTTCTAACAGCCATTAAGCAGTAAATTCATAAACTATTCCTTGGATCACTTGGTTTGATGTGATCTCCTTGGTACTGAAGTACCTTTCTTCTTCTTCTATTTTTCGGTATAACTTTTGTTAGTTTGAATCGGGTTTTATTCCCCATCATTGTTAACCAAACTGTGCATAAAGTGGAGCTGAAAATGAACTTTTAATGCAAGCATATTTTCTTATTTCTTACAAAGTATCTGTTTCCCATGTATTACACTAATTGATATAGCCAGTGGTCAGAAGTAGCGAGCTACTTGTAGCGTCGCTACTGTAGCTAGCTACAAAATTTGTAGATGTAGCTGTAGCGACGCTACATTTTGAAAATTGTAGTTGTAGCGGTAGCGAAGCTACAAAATTCCTGTAGTTGTAGCGAAATTTCGCTACAGCTACATTTTTTCTCGGCATTTTGAGGTGAATTTTGAATGTGGCAACAGCGTCAGAAAAAATCGACAATAACCCTTAATTTTGCAGGAGGTTCATAAAGACAGTCTATTACATGGAGATACAGATTATCTAGATTGTAGATTATAGATATCTGCGTAATTTATGTAATTAGTATCTGAAGAATTCAGATATCCAGATAACTAACTGACATATATGAATATATTCCTGCTAACAGCTACGTTTTTCTAGCTGCATCGCTATTTTGGGGGAAAACATGCCTCGTTTGCTGCACCACTGGAAAAAAGTGCCTGGTTTGTGTCACCCCCGGAACAAATCCTGTGGATATTCATGGTGTAAGAGACACCAAAATGTCATTAATTGCTGTGTTTTGCAGTGAAGAAACGAGCGATGGAATTTCCACTGCACTGACAAGGGAATAGTGCCACCAATAAACGGCTCAGTACGTTAACAGAATTGATCATCGTCAGTATATAGGATCTCACCAGCAAGAAATTATTGTTACAAGAATGATAGAGTTTCTGGAATTACAATTATTTTCGCGACAGTATTTGTTCACAAAATTTAAAATTACAATACGTTTATAACACTCAGGTTTACATTACAGTTTCCTCAATAATTTTATCATATTGCAAAAAGTATGTACGAGTTATTAACTTTCCTGCAATTTTCTTTAGTTAATATACATAGTTTTCAAATTTACGTATTTCTCCTACTTTGCGTCACTTTTCTGTAACTTTTGCTAATGACATCATCATCATCATCCCTTGCTGTTTCCTGCCTCTGGCTGGGTCGGCATAGAAGTCGAGCCTTTCCATTATTTCCTGGTCTTTCACAACTCCTCTCTTTTCAAGATGTTCCAATCTAGTCTCCTAACACTCTCCACTATCTGCTCTTTCCACCGACATCTTGGTCTCCCCCTTGGCCTTATTCCAACTCCTTGTGCATTGTAAGCTCTTACTGGTAGTCTTCTTTCTGCATCCATCCTCTTCATGTGTCCGAACCATCTCATCTGTGCCTGATCTATTCTGTCCTGAAGCTTCACTACACCCACTGTCTGTCGGATCTCCTCATTTCTTATTCTATCCCTTCTAGTCTTCCTCAAAATACTCCTTAAAAATTTAATCTCCACTGGCTGCATCTTTTCTTTGTCTCTCTATGTCATTGTCCAAGTCTCTGCTCCATACGTAATTATTGGCACATAGTATGTGTTACATATTACCTTCTTGCATTTCATAGGTACATCCCTATTCCATATTAATCTTCGAACACTTTGATATAGTCCACCACCATTCATTTGTCCTCTTCTGTTTACCTCCTCATCTATTCTTCCACTTCTTTCAATCATGACAATGAGGATGAATGGTTTATTTAATTATTCTCTTATCTATAGTCGCTTTTTGCCACTTTCGGCTAATTGTGAGAACGAGGAAGAATGATGAGCAGTGTGGGGAATGGAGGAGCGGGAGCATCTGATCCTCCCAACTTGGCGTCTTTCCTAGTTTTTGTTTTGAGTCCATTTTATGCATAGATAATCTGATCGAGACTGGATCCTTCCTAACCACTATGTGCCTCTGCTGGGTATCGAACCTGGGGCCCTTTTGTAGTCAAAGGGCTCCAGGTACTTTTCATTCAAAATGCTGACTTCATATCAGTCTATAAAAAATGAAATATTTATTCTCAAGAAAAATATGTTGATGTGAACATAAATACGTAATCCTACCAAATTTTAGTTGTGTATAGTTGTAATAATTAATTTGGGTAACACCCTAATTGCAATATTCATATATCAAATTTGAATTGATATACCACTTGCATAGGTATGGTATTCTCAAAAACTATAGTAAAAATAAGTAACTGAAGTAACATTGCTATCAAAATTATCGAATGACTGGAATCATGATAATAAATAACAGAATCTATTTACCAGTAGTAGGGGATTTTTTTAATACCTATATCGTTGTTTTCATTTTTTTTATCCAGAAGTAGCGCAAAAAGTAGCGAAGTAGCGAGTAGCGAACAGGAGTAGCGTAGCGAGCTACTTTTTGGTAAATGTAGCTGTAGCTGTAGCGAAGCTACATTTTGGAAGAGTAGCTGTAGTTGTAGCGAAGCTACTTTTAAAATGTAGCATTCTGATCACTGGATATAGCACAGCACTTCTCAGCTGCTGGGCCCTTAGGAGTAATCCTGAAATTTGTCATTTTAGTTACCATAACAGTTTTCATTGAAAAATATTTTGTAATGAAAATATTCTGATTAATCGATTTTTCGTTATTCAGAATTCTACATACCAATGAAAATCAGTACTTACTAAATTAATTTAATGATGTTGGCTTGATGGAACCACAAGATTTTATTATATCTAGTGACCAACATGTAATTTAAATATATTTGTTTGTCAACAAGCGTTTGGCCTTTATGATTTTGCTATAATTTATTTGAGGTAAAAAAATAATAATAAGGAAAGCATTTACAGGTAAAATTACTTCTGAAACAATAATTTGACATGCAACAATCTCGCAAAACGTTGAGAACTACTGGTATAGGAGAGAGAGATATTTCCGATCTTGGTCATAATGGACATGATGTGATCAGCGCTTGTTTAGTCAGAATTTGAAAAGTTACAAGTGAATTACAGTTACTTGGATCAAAACGTAAGTGAGTCACAGTAACTCATTTAAACTTAGTTGCAGTTACTGGCACTTACTACTGGAAATTGTCTTGCAAACAAATTACCCACAATCCATGATCATTAATTGTAATAGAATAAATATACAAAAGACTTATAATGTTTTATTTATGTGTCTGGTATAAGTCTTCATATATTAATATTATTGTATGTAATAAAACACTGAAGTCTTCAAGTGCAATTAGAAATCATGAATTGCAATAAAGCGTGGATGTTCTAAATTTAGCATGCAATGAAGTCCATCTTCCTTGCCTTGAGCAATTCTATGAAAGGTGAATAGTTGGAAACAGAGTTACTAAATTCAGTCTTTCCTCACCTTACAAATTTTGAAGTTAACAAATTAAGTGTCTTAAGAGAACTGTAAAAGTATAAGTATAAGTTGATATAATGTTACACATATTGCAAGAAAGTAACTTCGTCACAGCTACTTACTTTTAAGAGTGGCTCGTTACAGTTCCTCAAAATAGTAACTGTTACTTGCAGCTGCATTTTCCAAACACTGGTATGTATTAGTATTACATCCATAGATTATTAGGAACTTACAATCAATGTAAGCATCTAAGCACATCGCAAACTTGGATCAAAAAAATTTCATTTATAGTTGCGATAAGCAATTTTTTTAAAAAAATGTAAATGGTGATAACTTACCATTTTCACCTGCATATGTAAATTCCTTGGGGTGTGGTAGGACATAATGTTCTTCATCTTCGATTTTTGGGCGTGGGTCATCTGCAATATGGTATGGTGTAGAATTGTATTCATTTTAACAAAGAAAGGAAAATGAGCACAGTAATAAAATTTGGAACTGAAAATTGGAGAATAGAGTTGAAATGTAAAATATCTTCTTGTCTGGTGTTCTGTTTATGTAGGCCTTAATTCCATATTTATTTATTTATTTATTTGAAACACGTGACACTACAGGCAAATGCCCATTTGAAGTGTCATACATGTGACACAAATAAAATGACAACATAGTACCAATAGTAAAAATTTTCAAGTAGAAAACTTGACCAATAGCAATTATGAACTTTACATTTTTATCACATTTGTTTCTGAAAACAAAAAAGTTCTTATTTGGAATTTAATAGTGCTCTTCTTGGGAATATATTATTCACTGTCAACATGGTAAATTACATTACTACTTGATATTCATGAATTATCATCATCATCTACATCCCTAACATTATACCAACTTCCGCCAAAGTACGAACAACTTCCCCACCATTCAGTGGGCGAAATCACGTGAGTCCACCGCCATATTTCCGGCAAACAAATCACCTTCTGCATTGAAATCATTGGCAATCATTGTGCGTATGATCTTTGCCGAAGAGATTCACGCTATGATTATCGTGATCATGTAAGGAATGTATACTTTTTACCTTTTCCGAAGCCATACAGCTACAGTGTAAAGTGGTTAAATGCGTGTGGAAGGAAAGATTTACATCGTTATGTGTGCAGAAAGCATTTTGTAGGTTACAATCGAACTACACCTGAAATTATGTTAAGCGATTTCTGCTTATTCTAATGATTACACATACCTGTTTTGTATGCAGAATTTGTTTCTTTTTTATCATGATGTGTTGTCAGTAATTTGGTTTGATTTGGTGTTTTAAGTCCACTTTATGCGCAGTAAGGCTAATCGGGACTGGACCTACAGTTTAAAGTGGGATCCGAACCACTTGTGCCTCCACCGGGTATCGAACCCGGGACCCCTTGATTACAAGGCAATGACGCTACCACTGCGCCTTGGGGAGGCCCATGTGTTGTTAGTGAGAAGTTTGTTGTTGTATGTTATTGGGGCTCACGTCATGGGCGGATCCACAGGGAGGGCGATAGGGGCGATCGTCCCCTCCCAACTGCCAGTTTTTGAATATACTTATGCCTAATATTTTTGGACTCCAATATTCTGTCTTTTATCATCAAGTTTTACAGGTTCCAGAATATGTTTTTAAAGTTTGATACAAGTCCACTTTACACTCATCTTAGGCTAATCGAAACTGGACCTACAGTTCAAATTTGGATCCACACCACTGTGCAATATGCCTCAAAAGGTGATCAAACCAGAGGCCCCTTGTGACAATAGTTTATTTTTTGTTTTCTTGGTTCGATATACTTTATTCGATAGACTCTTCATACCTGATGGTACCGTGGTAGTGGGGGAAAGTATGAAACGACATGCAATAGTAACCTTCTAACCCAGGTATGGACGTACTATAGACATCTGTACTGTAATCTCTAGAACATGAAAGTCAGCTTGGTTCCTGTTCACAGTGCTACATATCGTTTACATATAACAGTACAAGTGTAGGCTAGAATTGATTCTCGGCGAGGTGAGATATATGACTGAGGCCGTGTCTGAAAGTGTGTCTCCGTATATGGTCTTGGAGTGCGGTCTTCAAGTCGTGGACTGGAAGTGAAAGTCTTTCGAATTGCACTTCGATTGCAGCGCCAAATACGATCAGTAGATAAAACTTAGGCCGTGTCCCAAAGGTGCAAGACCGTACTTGAAGCGAGCATCCTCTGAGTATGGTCTTGGAGTGCGGTCTTCAAGTCGTGGACTGGAAGTGAAAGTCTTTCGAATTGCACTTCGACTGCAGCGTCAAATACGATCAGTAGATAAAACTTAATACTCGTTGTTTTTCCCACGTTTTAAACACTTGTTTTTCACCATAGAAATCACATAGCATTTTCAAATGTTCGTACACATACATTGCTACACATTATAAAACTTTAACCAACAACTTGCTGGCCCATAACGTATATTTAACCTGTGTTGCTGGCTTTCTACCTCCGTGATTGATTTTAAACAAATGAACAACGAGTGTGGAAATCACGTGACCTAGTTAGCTCTCGTCTGTACTGCAAGCTGTGCACTTGCGTAGGCTACTTCTGTTCTTGGCGCTTTCGAACTGCACTAGGTGACGTCACTTCCGCTAAGACCATACTTCGAGTCCGTACTTTGTACCTTTCGGACAAAGCCAATAATTCGCCCCTCCTAACTGCAACTTCTGAATACGCCACTGGCTCACATCACAGCGTCTATCCTTTGTGGTTAGGCGACCGACCGCTCCTAGGACGATACGAACGCCGCACTGCCGCGTGAAATCAAGATAGTCCAGGAAAGTTATTTTCGTATCCGAAATATGAGTGAAAAATATCAGGATAATATTCAGATTAGGTCCAATATACAGGGTGTCCCTTAACAGCCGTCCTAGAGACGTGTAGTGTAGGGATGGCCAGATCCGGATCCTCGCGGATCCGAAATCCGGATCCTAAAATTTTTCGGATCCGGAATTTTCAGATCCGGTACTTTCGGATCCGGAATTTTCAGATCCGGAACTTTTGAATCCGGATCCGGAACTTTCGGATCCGGATCCAGAACTTTCGGATCCGGATCCAAAACTTTCGGATCCGGAATTTTCAGATCCGGATCCGTTTTGCCATCCCACATGCGCTTCTTTGGAAAGTAAGAATGTGTTTATAACACATTGTTAATTGCTAATACACACACACACACACACACACACACACACACACACACACACACACACACACACACACACATATATATATATATATATATATATATATATATATATATATATATATATATAATATACATACATACACACATACATATAGTGTGTGCGCGCGTGCGCGATTTGTAATTAATTAATACACTTACAAGGGAGCTGTAAGTCTCCCCATCCGATTTCCATGAAACTTGGCAGGTGTATGGAGGGGCCCAAAGGAAGAAGTACCTGTTTTTGTGTTTTAGGGGGCAAAACCCCCCTCAAATGTCAAGATGAGGAGAAATTGAAGTGGGGATCCGACCCCGAAACCACGTAAACATGGCATAGGAATAAACAGGGGGCATAGGCCCTCTCTATACACCTGCCAAATTTCATGGAAATCAGAGGGGAACACAGGGGTCAGATGATCCCCACTTCAATTTGTCCTCATATTGACATTTGAGGCGGGTTTTGCCCCCTAAAACATTTTTTTAGCCGAAACAAAAAAAAAACAAGTATTTCTTCCTTTGGGGCCCTCTATATACCTGCGAAGTTTCATGAAAATCGGAGGGGAACACAGGGGTGAAATGCCCAATTAAATGTGTCCTCATCTTGACATTTGAGAGGGGTTTTGCTCCCTAAAACAATTTTCTAGCCGAAGCAAAAAAAACGTATTTCTTCCTTTGGGCCCGTTTATACACACACCTGCCAAGTTTTATGGGAATCGGAGGGGAACACAGGGGTCAGATCCCCAGTTCAATTTGTCCTCATCTTGACATTTGAGTGGGTTTTGCCGCGTAAAACCGGTTTTTTTTAGCTGAAACAAAAAAAAACACGTATTTCTTCCTTTGGGCCCACTATACACCTGCCAAGTTTCGGGGAAATCGGAGGGGGACACAGGGGTGAAATGCCCACTTAAATTTGTCCTCATCTTGACATTTGAGAGGGGTTTTGCCCCCTAAAACAGTTTTCTAGCCGAAGCAAAAAAACACGTATTTCTTCCTTTGGGCCCGTTTATACACACACCTGCCAAGTTTTATGGGAATCGGAGGGAAACACAGGGGTGAAATGCCCACTTAAATTTGTCCTCATCTTGATATTTGAGAGGGGTTTTGCCCCCTAAAACAGTTTTCTAGCCGAAGCAAAAAAACACGTATTTCTTCCTTTGGGCCCGTTTATACACACACCTGCCAAGTTTTATGGGAATCGGAGGGAAACACAGGGGTGAAATGCCCACTTAAATTTGTCCTCATCTTGACATTTGAGAGGGGTTTTGCCCCCTAAAACAGTTTTCTAGCCGAAGCAAAAAAACACGTATTTCTTCCTTTGGGCCCGTTTATACACACACCTGCCAAGTTTTATGGGAATCGGAGGGAAACACAGGGGTGAAATGCCCACTTAAATTTGTCCTCATCTTGATATTTGAGAGGGGTTTTGCCCCCTAAAACAGTTTTCTAGCCGAAGCAAAAAAACACGTATTTCTTCCTTTGGGCCCGTTTATACACACACCTGCCAAGTTTTATGGGAATCGGAGGGAAACACAGGGGTGAAATGCCCACTTAAATTTGTCCTCATCTTGACATTTAAGAGGGGTTTTGCCCCCTAAAACAGTTTTCTAGCCGAAGCAAAAAAAAAAAAAAACGTATTTCTTCCTTTGGGCCCATTTATACACACACCTGCCAAGTTTTATGGGAATCGGAGGGGAACACAGGGGTCAGATCCCCAGTTCAATTTGTCCTCATCTTGACATTTGAGTGGGTTTTGCCGCGTAAAACCGTTTTTTTAGCTGAAACAAAAAAAAAACCACGTATTTCTTCCTTTGGGCCCCACTATACACCTGCCAAGTTTCATGGAAATCGGAGGGGGACACAGGGGTCAGATCCTCACTTTGTCCTCATCTTGACATTTGAGGGGGTTTTGCCCCCTAAAAGGGTTTTTTAGCTGAAACAAAAAAACAGTTATTTCTTCCATTGGGCCCCACTATACACCTGCGAAGTTTCATGGAAATCGGAGGGGAACACTTAGATAACCTCCCTTGTTAGTCTTACACTTTGTAATTATATAACACTGCATATATTATAATGTTTTATTTTAATTTGTAAAACTGTAACTGTAGAAAAATTGTATAATTTTTGTATAACATTTCTATCTTGTCTATGTGTTAAAGGTTTCATATTGGAATGGAATGTCTCACATTTGTGTGTTTCCATTTCCAGTGGTCAGAAGTAGCGAGCTACTTGTAGCGTCGCTACTGTAGCTAGCTACAAAATTTGTAGCTGTAGCTGTAGCGACACTACATTTTGAAAATTGTAGTTGTAGCGGTAGCGAAGCTACAAAATTCCTGTAATTGTAGCGAAATTTCGCTACAGCTACATTTTTTCTCGGCATTTTGAGGTGAATTTTGAATGTGGCAACAGCGTCAGAAAATATCGACAATAACCCTTAATTTTGCAGGAGGTTCATAAAGACAGTCTATTACATGGAGATACAGATTATCTAGATTGTAGATTATAGATATCTGCGTAATTTATTTAATTAGTATCTGAAGAATTCAGATATCCAGATAACTAACTGACATATATGAATATATTCCTGCTAACAGCTACGTTTTTCTAGCTGCATCGCTATTTTGGGGGAAAACATGCCTCGTTTGCTGCACCACTGGAAAAAAGTGCCTGGTTTGTGTCACCCCCGGAACAAATCCTGTGGATATTCATGGTGTAAGAGACACCAAAATGTCATTAATTGCTGTGTTTTGCAGTGAAGAAACGAGCGATGGAATTTCCACTGCACTGACAAGGGAATAGTGCCACCAATAAATGGCTCAGTACGTTAACAGCATTGATCATCGTCAGTATATAGGATCTCACCAGCAAGAAATTATTGTTACAAGAATGATAGAGTTTCTGGAATTACAATTATTTTCGCGATAGTATTTGTTCACAAAATTTAAAATTACAATACGTTTATAACACTCAGGTTTACATTACAGTTTCCTCAATAATTTTATCATATTGCAAAAAGTATGTACGAGTTATTAACTTTCCTGCAATTTTCTTTAGTTAATATACATAGTTTTCAAATTTATGTATTTCTCCTACTTTGCGTCACTTTTCTGTAACTTTTGCTAATGACATCATCATCATCATCCCTCGCTGTTTCCTGCCTCTGGCTGGGTCGGCATAGAAGTCGAGCCTTTCCATTATTTCCTGGTCTTTCACAACTCCTCTCTTTTCAAGGCGTTCCAATCTAGTCTCCTAACACTCTCCACTATCTGCTCTTTCCACCGACATCTTGGTCTCCCCCTTGGCCTTATTCCCACTCCTTGTGCATTGTAAGCTCTTACTGGTAGTCCTTCTGCATCCATCCTCTTCATGTGTCCGAACCATCTCATCTGTGCCTGATCTATTCTGTCCTGAAGCTTCACTACACCCACTGTCTGTCGGATCTCCTCATTTCTTATTCTATCCCTTCTAGTCTTCCTCAAAATACTCCTTAAAAATTTAATCTCCACTGGCTGCATCTTTTCTTTGTCTCTCTATGTCATTGTCCAAGTCTCTGCTCCATACGTAATTATTGGCACATAGTATGTGTTACATATTACCTTCTTGCATTTCATAGGTACATCCCTATTCCATATTAATCTTCGAACACTTTGATATAGTCCACCACCATTCATTTGTCCTCTTCTGTTTACCTCCTCATCTATTCTTCCACTTCTTTCAATCATGACAATGAGGATGAATGGTTTATTTAATTATTCTCTTATCTATAGTCGCTTTTTGCCACTTTCGGCTAATTGTGAGAACGAGGAAGAATGATGAGCAGTGTGGGGAATGGAGGAGCAGGAGCATCTGATCCTCCCAACTTGGCGTCTTTCCTAGTTTTTGTTTTGAGTCCATTTTATGCATAGATAATCTGATCGAGACTGGATCCTTCCTAACCACTATGTGCCTCTGCTGGGTATCGAACCTGGGGCCCTTTTGTAGTCAAAGGGCTCCAGGTACTTTTCATTCAAAATGCTGACTTCATATCAGTCTATAAAAAATGAAATATTTATTCGCAAGAAAAATATGTTGATGTGAACATAAATACGTAATCCTACCAAATTTTAGTTGTGTATAGTTGTAATAATTAATTTGGGTAACACCCTAATTGCAATATTCATATATCAAATTTGAATTGATATGCCACTTGCATAGGTATGGTATTCTCAAAAACTATAGTAAAAATAAGTAACTGAAGTAACATTGCTATCAAAATTATCGAATGACTGGAATCATGATAATAAATAACAGAATCTATTTACCAGTAGTAGGGGATTTTTTTAATACCCATATCGTTGTTTTCATTTTTTTTATGCAGAAGTAGCGCAAAAAGTAGCGAAGTAGCGAGTAGCGAACAGGAGTAGCGTAGCGAGCTACTTTTTGGTAAATGTAGCTGTAGCTGTAGCGAAGCTACATTTTGGAAGAGTAGCTGTAGTTGTAGCGAAGCTACTTTTAAAATGTAGCGTTCTGATCACTGTCCATTTCCAATACATTCGAATGAATACATATTTGTTTCAATGGCATTTACAAAATCACCTCTGACATTTTATGTTAAACAAGTAAGACTATTTTTGTGCACGAGTGTGTTAGCCGATGCGTAGCAAGTATTTTAGGAACAACACTTGAAAATAATTATTGTAGGACTAACTAATGAGAAATTTCTTTGTAATCGAAGATCATACCTTTTAAGGTGTGGTAATATTATAATGGGATTGAGATACGAAACTCTCGGATCCGGATCCAGATTCGAAACTTTTGGATCCGGATCCGGATCCGTTTGGCCATCCCTAGTGTAGTGCAGAGATTGACATGATTTGAGTATATAGTAATACTGTATGGGTAGGGGGAACATGATTGCTCTGGGTGACCATGGCGGCGACCATCTTGGTACCCGCCATATTGGATGGAGGTCAATTTTTTTAAATGGGAAGGTATATGTGTGGAACATAATTTTAGGCTAGAATTGCACCAGAAACAAGAATATGAAGTCAGTTTTCAGATATCTTTAATTTGTGAAAAGTTATTGATGCAATGTTGAATAAATGATGACGTATGATAAAGTATGGAAATTGTGAATACTGATATCATATCTCATTTGTTGCAGGTGTAAATGACAAAGAACATAATGTTATCCAATGAGGAACGAATTGAGATCATCCTCATTTCCGCTGAAAGGAGTTCACGGGACATTGCCAATGACTTCAATCAAAGACATCCGCTTAGGTCGCCAGTGTCACATGTTAGTGTGGCCAATGTGATGAAGCGGTTTAAAGAAACGGGTGCCGTGTACGATAGACGTCGATCGGGAAGACCAAAACAGCCACGGATGAAGAAACAACAACGGCACTTCTGGCATCATTCGTGGAG
This sequence comes from Lepisma saccharinum, assembly GCF_977018435.1. NCBI lineage: Eukaryota > Metazoa > Arthropoda > Insecta > Zygentoma > Lepismatidae > Lepisma > Lepisma saccharinum. The sequence goes on from NC_139252.1 coordinate 40,438,662, forward strand.
TCGCCCAAAAAAAGTATTCGACGACTGTCCGCCCAATGTGGTGTTAGCAAGAGTTCGATTAGCAGGATTATGCAAGAACACAAGTGGCATCCCTACAAGATGCAAATGCAACAACATCTCAGTGAAGATGATCCTGATAGGAGGGTGGAGTTTTGTGAGTGGTGTGTCGTGAAACTTGAACGTGACCCTGACTTCTGGCGAAACATTTTGTATAGCGATGAGGCATTTTTTTATACCAATGGTGAGGTCAACCGTCAAAACTTGCGGTATTGGTCCTCTGACAACCCGCACTGGGTAAACCCGAGGAACGTGGTTGGGCCAACAAAAGTTATGGTGTGGTGTGGAATTTGGAACACTCAAATCATAAGTCCATTTTTCATTGAGGGGACATTGAGTGCAGAGACCTACCTGCAGTTTCTACGCGATCTTGTCTTACCTTCAGTGTGTATGCCGGATGGGTCTTTCCCAGAATTTTTTCAACAGGATGGTGCACCACCTCATTATGGGAACATTGTTCGGCAGTACCTTGATGTCCAATTTCCTGGTAGTTGGATTGGCAGACGAGGACCAAGGGAGTGGCCAGCCAGGTCCCCAGACCTTACTCCCCTTGATTTTTACTTGTGGGGCCATCTTAAGGCCATGGTTTATGCAGTTCCAATACGTGATATGCGTCACCTTCGTCAACGAATCACTGAGGCCTGTGCCTCTATCACTCCCGAAACTCCTTTGAATGTTCGCCGTTCATGGGAGACTCGCTTACGGATGTGTTTACGGGAGCATGGCGAGCACATTGAGCACATTTTGTAGCGCAATAACTTTTCACAGATTAAAGATATCTGAAAACTGACTTCATATTCTAGCCTAAAATTATGTGCCACACATATACCTTCCCATTTAAAAAAATTGATCTCCATCCAGTATGGCGGGTACCAAGATGGTCGCCGCCATGGTCACCCACAGCAATCATGTTCCCCTTACCCATACAGTATTACTATATACTCAAATCATGTCAATCTCTGCACTACACGTCTCTAGGACGGCTGTTAAGGGACTTTTGGGACACTCTGTACATCTAGTCCAGCCTTTTCTTATCCTCAATCAAATAAAAAACGTCCAGATAACGTAACCCGAGTAGCACTGAAGTCCAACCAAAAAACATAACATAATTGATCAACACAATACTCATGAAATATCCATCCAGGTTGTGGATGTCCCCATTGACAGACGTATGGATATTCATGGAACACAGGTTTATCCAGAATTTTTAGTTTGGGGGGGTGTAAGTTCGTTTTCAGGTGGTCTAAGAGTATATTTGGAGACAGAATGGCCATAAATTGGGCCTTTGTGGAAAATTTTAGGGGTGTTGGGTTTGTGTGGATAAATCAATGTTCATGGGATATCCGATTGATTGGTTTGGTTGATTGGTTTTTTGATTTGGTTTCTTTTACTTCGCTTTTCTTTAATTTTTGGCTCATCGTGAACTGGGGATGAGTGAGACCCGATGATATTGATGGAAGGGGCACTCGCAAAGAACACCCATGTCCAGTCCGGGATTCAAACCCGGGACTCCTGGCGTGCTGCGCAGTGTGAGAAAAGATAGAGAAGCGAAGAGAGAGAGAGAGAGAGAGAGAGAGAGAGAGAGAGAGAGAGAGAGAGAGAGAGAGAGAGAGAGAGAGAGAGAGAGAGAGAGAAACGGAAGGTAGAGGAAGGGAGAAAGAACTTGATAAGGTTACAAATGCCAAACTACATTTCTGGTTACGAAGAGGCATGATAAAGCCATCTCGAGTCTTTTTTAAGAACTACAATTTAGTAATTACTTAAATCAAGCAGACTTACCTGTTTGTTGCGAAGTTGTTCTGAAAAGGTTTAATATCACAAGAATAATCAACCCATTCCTTCCGAGTTCGGCAGAGCACAATATCATCTTACTGTTTGGGAACCATCTGCAATAATACATAAAGCTCATAACTATTGGCTGAGATATTCTAGGCAGGAGGTGCAGAGGAAAACATTCGGGAGGGAGGTTTGACAGAGTCATAACTAGAGCTCGGAAGTTGAAGACCTATAAAAATACCTAAAAATATAAAAAAAAGGACCTAAAAATGAGTAGAGATATTGATACGTTTGTAAACATTTATTTGCTATTTATTTATTTTACCCTGATTTCAGCTAATTTTCTAAGGGGGAAAGATCCAAATAATCCAATTTTTTACCATTTTATAGTATAAAAAATAATTATGTTTTTTTTTATCAAAGCTCACTCATAGGGGATAAAATTTACTTGTGAGTCTATATTAGTATATTTTAAGCATATATTTACAATTATTACATTTTTTAAGAGAAATAGATATATTGATAGTGATGTTGAGTTATTTTTCAATGCTGTATAGTGCTGCGTATATAATTATTTTTTAAATGCGTGTATATTCTGAGTTATGAGTACTGTACAGTGCTGCGTATATAATTACTTCTTAAATGCGTGTATATATTCTGAGTTATGTGTGCTGCAGTGCTGCGTATATAATTATTTCTTAAATGTGTGTATATAGTCTGAGTTATGAGTACAGCAGTGCTGCGTATATAATTATTTCTTAAATGCGTGTATATATTCTGAGTTATGTGTGCTGCAGTGCTGCGTATATAATTATTTCTTAAATGTGTGTATATAGTCTGAGTTATGAGTACAGCAGTGCTGCGTATATAATTATTTCTTAAATGCGTGTATATATTCTGAGTTATGTGTGCTGCAGTGCTGCGTATATAATTATTTCTTAATACAGTGCTCATAACTCAGAATATACACGCATTTAAAAAATAATTATATACGCAGCACTATACAGCATTGAAAAATAACTCAACATCACTATCAATACATCTATTTCTCTTAAAAAATGTAATACTTGTAAATATATGCTTAAAATATACTAATATAGACTCACAAGTAAATTTTATCCCCTATGAGTGAGCTTTGATAAAAAAAACATAATTATTTTTTATACTATAAAATGGTAAAAAATTGGATTATTTGGATCTTTCCCCCTTAGAAAATTAGCTGAAATCAGGGTAAAATAAATAAATAGCAAATAAATGTTTACAAACGTATCAATATCTCTACTAAAATGGAAAGAAAGACGTATAAATGTCATCCAAATTAATTAATAACTTCAGTTTTAATTACATATTTAATGTATATGGTCGTATACACCGCGCTGAAAGCTTCAAAACAAGAAAAAGTTGCCAGTTACAGCGCGACCTTCCAGACAAGTTACGGTTAAAGGACCTTGTACCGTACCTGCTTCAGTCGTCCAAAAATGTTTTTCTCTCGTTTCAGGGATGGTTCAAATATATTTATTTATTTTATTTCTTTACTACAGAAAGGATGTTTAAGAGGTGATGATCTGATGATGATTCGAATTGAGAATGGTCAGTAAAAACGTAGTCGAAAGAAGGTGAAGTTGGAAAAAAAGCCGTTAACACCTAAAAAAGGCTAAAAAAAAGGACCAATAAGCCAAAAAATGCCGAAAAAGAAAAAAAGGACAAATAAAACCCACCTTTTTCTGGCCTACAATGACCCAAAATGAACATATATTATGTTGGGCCTCGTCTTCGGACACTAGGAGAAGAAAAGATTTTTCCTCAACTTCCGAGCGCTAGTCATAACAATCGTATTTCTATTCTTATTTTACGTCGCTTTACTGCTTTTTTAGGCTAATTGTGACTATTAGGATGAACGATGATTAGATGAAATTGAAGAAAGGACACCCACAGAGGAGCATATATGCCAATGGCAGCACTCAACAATTTCGGCCGCGGACTTGCATTTTTGTTATTTTGGCTAATAGCTACGATGAGGGTGAGTGATGCGTTTTTCTTTTAAGTCCACTGTATGTACGGATACGCTGCTGTTCACAATGGGATCCTAACCACTATGTACGTACCTCCACTGGGTATGGAACCGGGTATGCTTTCGCTGTTCTTTAGATATTCACAATAGTTTCGTGCCTAAGTAAGCCTATGAGTGAAAAAAAGAAAATTCAAATAAAGGGGGGAACTCCCTAGTTGTGCCCATCCCCCCGCACACATTCGGGGTGGGGGGTGCGCTTATTGTTGGACGTCTGTTCCGCGAACGTTGTACGGTTGCCCCGTTTATTTTTTATCAACTTTTTATTTATTAACCTTTAATATGATTACAATATGTTTGCTACAATACTTTTTCTGGTAACCAGTACAGGCTTGGTTTACATGAGACATGAAGATAATTTGTGTAAATTAAGTAATGTGAGATGGTTTTTTTTGGGGGGGTAGGCGATTGTTCCGGAAAAGGACTGCGGGACAGAGCCTGGATTGGGTAAGGGTAGGGAGTGAAGTTTCAGTGGAGAAGGAGTAGGTAGTACTGGCAGTGGCGCAGGAACCACAAAATTTTTGAAGGGGGTACTGTACCCCCTAAATCGAAGATTCTAGTTGTACCCCTTGTACCCCCTCAGATAATTTGACAGACGCAAGATGCTACTGTTAAAAGAACCTAGTATTTTCTAATCGCTCAATACAAAAAGTGTAGGCCTAAGGGGCACTATTTTCCTTATCACAGGAATTCAAACCATTGTAAACTTATTCTACAAGATTGTGCTTGCTACTAGTTAGTTTATTTTCCTGTGTCTTTGGAAATATTTTTTAAGGAGATGAAAATTGTTTAAAATGTGTGTGGAACGATGGAATGAGCTAAAGTTTACTTTCAGAAAATCACACTGCAGACGAATGCCCCTTCGTGTAACGGGGGTACATGTTTTGTAAACAAGTGATCGCGTCGATTTGAAGTGTAAGTGACAGACCTTCTTTCATTTTGAATTTTTCAAATGGAATTTTCTGAAATTAAATAGTTCCACAATTCCCGCCTCGTCTTGTTTTCAAGACGCCACACGACAGACCAATTTGGGGGGGTACAATGTACTACTGTACCTCACCAATTATTTGCATTACTTTGTCAGAGGGTAAAGTCGAAAAACTGTACTTAAGCCTATATATTAAGAGATTTTTTTGAAAAATAGAGATGGTACTGAGACAAGAAAAGTCTCAAATTAGGAAACGAGTCTGAAAAAAATTTCTGCAAAATCAAAACGAGGTGATACTTGATGTCTGAGACGATCTCGTTCGAAACTTTGGTATCACATTTCAAGAATTTACTTAAAATAAATTTAAATTACTGCGTCTTATTCAGACATGCCAAGCGTATATCTTGTTCATATTTCAAACATGTCGTATATTTTTTTTATTGTAATTGCAAAGTTAATCCATTAGTGACAATTGCGAACCTGTGCTGCCCGGTTTTATCAATTCAGGATTAAATTCCGTATTTCGATGGGTCGGAGCGTCGAACAGAATGTAAAGCAGGAAAAAGTTATTAAGAAAAGTTTTTGCTTTAATGACATATATAAATTATAAATAACCTGTAGATCGACAGCCCTTGAAGGGCCTTGGCCTATCTCCCGACTGCCAGTCTCCCTCCTACAATTGTATCTAGAGGTGTGGAGTTCTTCAACCGGTAATGGGGTGGCGTGGGGTCAGCACGTCGAACCCCCAGCCGTTATAGAAGATTTCCCAAACCGGGTTACGCTACTCACTCGTAGCTCCCCAATTTTCTAACGATGGTGGGTTGCCACCGGCCCTATACACAGACCGAGAACCCAGAGACTGAACCCAGGCGGACTCAAACCCATGCCGTCCAGCAGTCGGAGCCCAAAGAACAGCGCCTTAGACCGCACAGCCACGGAGAAGGACTTAAGACATATACACGTTGTGAAAGTTTGTCTCATCTCGATAACATTCCTAGTTGAAATGGATCAGCGATATCTCCTAGACATTAAAACAGGGTGCGATTTGTGATTTTATCAGAACGGGGAGGATTTACCTATGAATTACGTATGCTTAGAATTGGACATAAATTGCTTAAAATCTAATTTGATATCGAATGCAACACAAACACAACACCATTTTAAGTTAAATTCTAAAGTCAAACTGTAAGAAAATTACATTAGTCAGTTGAACGCACGAAATAAATTAGACTCACTGCAGGTTCGATGATTTGCCAATTGGCTTGTCAAGGACGCTGTAATGCTTATGACTTGATCCATTTTGTTGCAAATTTTTCTGCATTAAGACAATGCACTGGGGGTCTATTGAAAGTAAAAGCAGGTTTAAAACTTCTAAATGGTTTCTCTAATCACTTAAGGTAAAGTTCATGGCACTGAACCCGCTTTCACATTCAACTGTAGATATTGGTACAATTTGGATTGGATTCACAAGGTCTTTGAGTGAGGTTGGAGGGAATGTGTATTGACTTTTCTTTGTAGATGCGAAAATCTTCAACTGGTGACGCGTACATGCTTTTGCTTACATTCTGCAAAATCAAAACGAGGTGATACTTGATGTCTGAGACGATCTCGTTCGAAACTTTGGTATCACATTTCAAGAATTTACTTAAAATAAATTTAAATTACTGCGTCTTATTCAGACATGCCACCTTTCACCTTTTTATATAAAGGAGAAATTAACATGTCACCATAAAACACACGTATGTATGTGCATTTAATACGACTACATCTGGAAAGAAACCTAACTCTTCAAACCGGCTCTTCATATTGTCCACCAACAATTGAAAACAATATTTCGAGTGCATGGTTTTCCTCTAAATTTGCATTGCTTTGAGATCTGAAGGATGTCGGTATTGCATGTGCAATGATAGGTTTTCAGTGTTCGAAGAGCATGATAAGGTACAGCTAATCATCTCGATTCAGTTTTTTTTTTTTTTTTTTTTTTAATACAACGCTATAGCTGTCAACAAGCGTTCGAACAGTGCTGTTAACATACGTCAAAGACAGGGCACAGTTTTCGTATTTGATAGAAAAGTACTTGTAAAACACCTTCGAGAAGTCTGAGAAAATACCGAGTACATGGCTTCTAAAAGGCACTGTATACGGTACATGTCTCCCATAAATTAGTTTCATGATATTTTATATATAGCTATGGGGCTCTAAAATGAAATGAACTGAAGTTGAATTCTGTAAGTACGATATATTTAAAAATATGATTTTCATATTCAGTGGGTAGGAAATGATTATTCCTGATATGGAATGAATCAAGGTAGAGGAGCGGGAATCCTCCTCACCCCCTTTAAATCGCAACCTGCATTAAATTGAATAGATGTAGCTTTGCTCGCAATTTTCATATTACGAACTCCTGATTTTCCATTTCATTAAATTCAAAAGAGCTCAGAACAAGCTCCAGAACTTTATATGTTTTTGAATTATCTGGTTTGAAATCTGTTTTATAAATAGTCATAAATTGTAGAAACAAATAATAATAAATAAATATTCAGGCAAATTTTGCATTAAAAACTCTCTATTCGCGTCTAAAATGGAATTTCCCATGCCCCCACATTTTACCTAGCGATACATATATGTGTGAAGTACACACACACTATATATATATATATATATATATATATATATATATATATATATATATATATATGGAAGGTTGAATTTTTGTACCCCCCAAATGGAAAACGTTCCTGCACCACTGAGTACTGGTGTAGCCTAAGTACAGTAATCCTGGTAACTTCAGGGATGCCTGGAATGCATCAGGATGGCTTGAGAGGAGAAGGGGTTAGATTGTGTTGCGAGAGGTTTGTGACAGTTTCGTTATGCATTTCGTTAAGTTCCGGTTGTTCTGGTGATGGGTGACGTCTCTGGTTCAGCAGCCTTGCTGATCTTCTTGGCTCAATTACAATCTCTGTGGAGTAAGGGTTCAGGTATTGGGAGTTGGTTTCATGATGATTGGTATTTTCGCAACTCAGCTGCTGATACCGCTTCTGCCAGCTAAGGTGTTGTATTGCTCTGACTGAAGAAGGTGGTATCTTTCATAGTTTGGGTTCTCATGCCTTAGGCGCGTTATCTTCATGTTAGGTGTGGGGCAGTGGTAGGGCCTATGTTCCGCTGAATCCAGCACTTCGGGACATGTCGGACAACACTCTCCTTGCCTTTGGTCAAATCTAGCCAGATGTTGGTCCAGGCCCGTAGCTAGAACTGACCTCCAGGGAGGGGGGCTCACGGGTTATCAGGGGGGGGGGCTTTGTAAACCAAGTCCATTTTTCAAAAGTTTAATACTATTAAATGAAGGTAAATTATGTGTGTCGGGGGTCATTAAGTTAATTTAAAACATAAAATTTAGAAATATCATACACATACTAAATTTGTTTTTCTATATCTTCTAAAACATCTCTTGAACTGCTAATGACTGCTACTGACACCATCCCGTAATACACACTCCATACTATATTTGATGATACAGATATTTATATTATACATGTTAAAATGTACAATATTCACTTCAATCATAGTGCCTACCATATATTCCACCCCCGGCCAAAGAAATAAAACTTGGGATCTTTTGACATTTGACGCAGATGCGGAAGGAATGACATCAAAGTCACAGATTTCTGTCAAACGAGAGGCTGCAACAGGGGCAGGGAAGGTACAGATAAAGAAGGCTCCCTATGAAAGAACTTTCTAAAGTCTACAGAATCTTCTAAACACTTGCTGCTGCTTAGACTTCTGTTCATAAACAAGATAAGCGAACGAAGTTGAAAACAAATTAATATATTCTGTCTGCATTTTCACTTTTCACCTCAAACAAATTAGAATACAAAATAGTTTTACCTAATGTCAATGGGGCTGGTGGCAGTGCCAGGGGGGGCTGACGACCCTGTCAGGGGGGCTGAGCCCCCCATAGCCCCTGCCTGGCTACGGGCCTGTGTTGGCCGTAAGGTCCGTGGCCAGTTAGAAAGAGAAGAAGGACCCTTGATGGTTGTACGCGTGTCATCCCTAATCTTTCTTCTATGTTTGGGAAGAAGTTGTAAAGTCTTCTCCCTACTGTAACTTGATTCCATTCTTCCTGACATTTATGAAACAGATTCCTGTTAATATCCGCCATTGTGGGAACGAAATCACCTATAACTTCATTTTTTTTCCCAAGCCAGAACTTGGCAGACCTTTGTTAGACTATTAAGTCAATTGGCCAAATCCCGGTCGAGACGAGAAGGCCCAGTGTGGAACTTGTACGAAATGCACCTGTTAACCTAGGTATTGCCTTTCTTTGGGCAGATCGTAGCTTGGTTTTGCATGTTTAATTATAAAACCATTAAGCCTTGTTTCCATGATATGAAAAACTCAATATGCTGACCAAGGCAAAAAATGATTTTATTTTAAAACATAAACTAAACGTAACGTTTCAACCTTCTAGCAAGGTCTTCTTCAGACTTTGTACCAAGTACAAATGAAACAAGGTACAAAACAGGAAGATATATATATACACAAAATCACTCTCCTCCAGACACAAGTTTATTAGAAAGTTGTTTCTGGAACATTCCAGCAGGTGGCCTTCCCTTGTCAACTGTACTTTCACCTGACAGGCGATTTAGCTAAACATTCCCTTTCATCTGGAAAGTGGTTGGACTCTTTATCTCACTCTCTTCTTTCTTCATTCCTCTTCCTTCTTCTCGCCTCTTTTGCTCTTGTCCTTTCTACTCTTTCTAACACCTTCTTCCATTCTTTGTTTATCTTCAGTCCCCGATTTAAGTTCATTGTGTCTTCTTCTCCTTTCTTCACTATTTCCTTGGCCTCCTTCCATTTTCTCACTAGTATTCTCTTCTCCCTTCCTATCTGCTTAGCCTCATCCCACTCTATGTCATGTCCTGTTTCTCTCGTGTGTTTAAATATCGCATTTATCTCTCTCTCTTAAGTCGTACATCATCCCTATGTTGTTTCAACCTGTCTTTCAACCTCTTTTTCGTTTCTCCTATGTACACACTCTGACATTCTTTACATTTCACTTCGTAGATAATCCCTCTCTTCCTCTTCTATGTTTTCCTTTTTCTTGTTTGCATTCTTCGCTATTCTTAAGATGCTTCGCCCTCCCTTCCTGTAAGTTTTTATTCTTAATGTACCTTGTTTCATTTGTACTTGGTATAGAGTCTGAAGAAGACCTTGCTAGAAGGTTGAAACGTTATTTAGTTTATGTTTTAAAATAAAATAAATTTCTGCCTTGGTCACCATATTGAGTTCTGCATGTTTGTCTGGATAGGGTGAAAGCAAACCACAGGCGAAGATTCACGTGAATGCTCTAGAAGGAATTCTAAGCAAATGTAATACATATCACATTTTGGAATATCATAGCGGTTTTTCGACAGGAGAGGAAATTTGAAGAAGAAGAAGAAAAAAGACCGCTGTCGTCAGCCAAAGATCCAGCCGAAATTTAAGGTGCTGAAGTTGCCTAATCGGCTACCGAAGATGGTGGCAAGGTTTTTTCTTTTGGTTGCTGGCCATGAGATGGAGGTCCCACCGAGGAAGTCTTCGAAGCCGGTGGCGCGATGGTGTGAGAGGCGCCGCAGTTACAGCCGGGGCTGGCCGAGGAAAAGTTGGGCATCCGTTTCGGAATCTCCAAAAGTGATGTGGTAAGGAAGACCTGTACTTCCTTGCAATGCTGAGCACTGTCCCGTTCCGCATAATTTTCTCGAGAACTTTAGATAGTACAGCCAGAGGACACGGTGGCTTAAAGTTATTGAATCTTTCCACGATTTAGGAAAAATGCCATTGGATCGAGAAAACGTTAGCGTGATGATGTGCGTTAGAGGAGATAAGACAGGCCATGGCAAAGCAATTCTGAGTATTTTAGTGCTAATACCATCTTCTCCAAAGCTATACGAACGTATGGTATAAATAATTTTATATACAACTTATTCATTTACCTCAGTAAAGTTAACATATTGTTTCCCTGTGGTATAGGTTTGTTTTCTAAATATTTTATTTGCTGCAACTTCAGTGGGAGGGGAATGTCAGATTCATTGCAAATTTTACCAAAATGAGCATTAACGGCATCGAAATCTTCAATAGTAGTTCTACTTATGAGTGAGGGTGTATTATTGTAAGACATTTTGTTATTAACAATACCCAATTGTTTAATCTCGTCCTATGTTTCTTTCCGGTTTAAATTTTCCCACCAAATTTGAAGGTAAGATAGGCTTTCTTTTTTAATCTCATGATGTCTGTGGTAAAACTTCGGAACTCTTTATAATGCTGCCAGTTGCTTGGACTGGCTTGTACTTTTGAACTATCGTAGGTTTTTTTTATCTCCGATCTTCCTCAGCAAGTTAACATTACTGGTCATCCACGGTGAACTTTTCTTATTTTATTTTATGACTTTTAGAGGTGTGTGTGGGTTAAAACATTTTGTATATTTGAAATGAAGAACCCTGCTTTACCATTAACTTCATCAAGTGTATGTGACTGAGAAATCTACATAAGTTATATCTTTTGCGAACGTGTGTTCATTGAAAGTACTAGAACTTCTACAATATACGTAAGACATGTAAGTGTCGGCTTTTCTAGTAAGAAACTTAACGCAATGATCTGATTTATCGATGGGGACAGCGACGTCAGACTTGAACAATAATTAAGTGTTGTTAACAGCTGTGATATCTAGTAGTGTTTCAATTTTTTCTGGGACGCTGGTTGGTTTATTAATTATTTGTGTAAGACCAAAAAAAATTCGTTCCCCTAAACATTTAAAGTTATCCTTCTCTGATAATGAGATGTGGCGTAGTGGCACTTTCTGCCCTCAAAATTTACGTAGATGTCATACATTATATATATTTACATATAGCCTATTAAATATTGTTTATGCCAATCTTGGCCCTCAAAATTTATTTTGAGTTGGCGGCTTTGTACACCTTGTAACCAACATATCCCATGTTCGATACCCGATGGATGCACATAGTGTTTCGGATCACACTTTAAAAACTGTAGGTCCAGTTCCGATTAGCCTTTCTGTGCATATATTGGACTTGAAAGCAAAGTCAAACAATTGTAATGAAATACCACAGTAAATATATAATTTGCTACCTTTCAGAAAGTATTATATACTTGTTCACTTTTGATTTAGTAAAATAGACAAATAATTCCACGAAGGCAAACAAATTTTCAATACTTCCTGATCCCATTTGGTCACAAATGTGTGCTGGATGAAATAAACAAAGGTAGAACACTTACGTGGCTACCCGACTGTTCCTGTGTGTTTACAGCCCAATGGATGTCTGCGCTCTCTCTTCGATTCAGGGGCTATCGTGTGCTCAAATCCCATTTAGCCAGCCGAAACAACTCTGATGATAGCGTCACATCCGCAAGATTGATGTAACATATTCATTGTTGTTGGTCGCATGTCCGAATCTCTAAAAACTCGATCGATTTTTTTTATATTGTCATTTTACATTCTAACATCTTTTTACCGGAAACGCTAGAATCGGCCTATATGAAAAGACTTTACGTATAATGTCCTTGGTTTGCCGCTTTCTTTCAATGTAGTATTCTGAAATAGTTGCTAACAGAGTCGATTTTTACAGTGAGAAAGCTCGTAAAATTTCCATCGATATAAAACACGAATTTGAACATCCCTTTTCTACGGATTTAGATTAATCGCGACCATAGGCGTAACTTGGCGGGGGCAAGGAAGGCGCTTGCCCCCCAAAATTTTCAGGTTTATTAAAATTTACAAGTTACGGGGCCTGAGGAGCAAAGTGATAAAGAGCAATATGTGTGATTTCGCAAGCGTCACATTTCTTTATCAAATAATCCTGGTCCTCGTTTTTATTGGATGGAAGACTTTTCGAATCTCTTCCCCAAAATTAGACCCCAAGTTTGATTCTGCCTCCTCAACATTAGGCCCAGTTTGATTCTCTCCACTCAAAATTAGATCCCAAGTTACGCCCATGATCGCGACGATGGAGATGATGATTAAATGAAATTGATGCAAGAATAAAGTCAATGGTATGATCGGGACTTGAACGCTGAATTTTCGGAAGTGTGGTCATAAAGCGTTCAATGCGGCTTCTATATAAGTATCCTATTCGTCTGCTACGACTGTGGAGATAACTTGTAGTAGAATTAGGTTTGGTGTGGGATTTTTCTAAAGAAAGATACAGCCGACCTCCGCGGCAAAGTATAGTTGATTCAGCGCGATTCGACGCGAGGGGTGCCGGGCTCGAATACTGGCCTGGGCATTGGCGTTCTTTGCGAGTGTCCCTTCATCAATGTCATCATCTTCTCGATTAGCCAAAGTGGCAGAAAAGCGAAGTAAAATAAATCAACCAATCAAATACTCCAAGATCTTTCACAAGGTAGAAGCTAACGACTCTAGTTTGTTTGTTAGATGGACATATCCGACTTACAGTATTTGTTGCCTTGTAATCAAGGAGTTCAATAGGGCCTCCCCGATGGCGCAATGGTAGCGTCGTCGCCTTGTAATCAAGGGGTCCCGGGCTTGATTCCCGGTGGAGGCACATAGTGGTTTGGATCCCAATTTAAACTGTAGGTCCAGTCCCGATTAGCCTTACTGTGCATAAAGTGGATTTACAACATCAAATCAATCCAATAGAATCAAGGAGTTCAAGGTTCGATTCCCGGCGGAAGCATATTGCACTGTGGCTCGAATTTCACACTAAACTGTAGGTCCAGTCTCGATTCGCCCATTTTGGCATAAAATAAACTTCAAGAATAAGCAATGTTTTATATATTACTTAAAGAATGTGCAATGTTCTCAATCTTACTTCATTCAAAACCTGGGGCCTCCCCGATGGCGCAGTGGTAGCGTTGTTGCCTTGTAATTAAGGGGTCCCAGGTTCGATACCCAGTGGATGCACAAGTGGTTCGGATCCCACTTTAAACTGTAGGTCCAGTCCCGATTAGCCTTACTGTGCATAAAGTGGACTTAAAACAACAAATCAATCAATCAATCATTCAAAACCTGAAGATTTTAGTTGCAATTCTGGTTTCAAATCTTCTTATCTGTTCAGATTATCTGTGTTAGATTTGTAGATGGTATCAAGTTTTGGAGAGCTGACGTCACGCTCATTTTCCACGCTGAGCAGTGGGACAGTCTATTTGTTTGATTGTTTCTATTGTTTAAAGCGGGATCCGAACCACTGTGTAATATGTGTTCACCGGAATCTAACCTGCGACGCCTTGATTAAAAGAGGACATGTGTGTGTTTGTTTATATATGGGTCATTCCACGTGAAATCACCCAATTGAAAGACAAAAAGTTGCTTCATAGTAATGGATTTGTTTCATATTTTTTGTGCTGATAGATACTGGGTCCCATATGACAAATATGTAATATTAGACTTGTCTAACAAAATATTTTGAAAGTTACGAATTTTTGAAAATTTCAAAGTTTTCAGAAATTGGGTGACGAACGAACGCACCATGTGACACAAAACATGGAATATCTCAGAAACCATGCGGAGTATTTTGACGGTTTAGGTATTGTTGGAGAGGAGAAGGGCAATCCTAACAGAAAATGACTATATCATCACTCTTACCTACTCAGAAAGTAGAAACATCTTTAAATAAATTAATATATTGTGATGAAAAGAACAACCCACTTAGGGTAATGTTTGATAGGGAGTCCCAGGTTTTACCACAATGAAAATTGTTACACAGCATAATCAATATATGTTCAAAGCAATCTTAAAAATCAGAAAGGTAATATTTTTCATAGTAAAAATATCACAGGTTTCAGTATAGGATGCAGGCGCGGCCGCTCATAAGGACAATAGGACGCCGCACTGCCGTGTGAACGAACATTACATTAACATTTATATATTATAGCTTTCGCATTGCCTGAATTGCAAATATTTCGTTGGTTAGTCGGTTTTGTAGTTATCCTTCCGCGACAATCGTGAAGTTTGCCACTGTGCGGGAATACGAAACTGCTATTATTACAGCGAGATAATGGCGGGGCGCCGTCCTATCCACTTTATGTGCCTGGAAGTATTGTGAGGCGAGACCGCGCGGGGGAAGAGACGAGGCAGTTGGGGAGAAAACACGCAAGGGATCTGTGCAAGGGAGGGCGACGGTTTTCGTCGTCCGAACCCAACCGCCTAGCCGAAGCTGACCGCTCTCTCCGGAGAACTGTAAACAATGAAGAGTTGCCAGAAGCTGGGACGTTAACATAAGATAATAAATTACTAACCGTTGAAAAAATCATTTTATGTTCCATAATAGAGCAATAATACCATAATTTCCAATGAGGAAAAAATAAATCAACGGTAATTGAAAAAATACAGACTCTTGTTTGATTTTTGTTATTTAGCATCGCTTTCTGCTTCTTTTGGC
Organism: Lepisma saccharinum; assembly: GCF_977018435.1. Taxonomy (NCBI): domain Eukaryota; kingdom Metazoa; phylum Arthropoda; class Insecta; order Zygentoma; family Lepismatidae; genus Lepisma; species Lepisma saccharinum. Next base: position 40,453,885 of record NC_139252.1, read on the forward strand.
TAATCACGACGATGAGGATGAATGATGAAATTGATGGAGAGACACTCACTCACAAAGAATATTCATGCTCAGGCCGGGATTCTAACCAGGGACTGCAGTTGAAACCTACTTTCAGTTTCAGTTTCAGTTCGGCTCGGAATGAAACATTGCGGTTCACTTTCAGTTCTCGAAATTGTAGTTAATAAAACAGATACAATTCTATGTGAGCTGTGGCTAGCTTCATAAGTGTGTCCATTTTCGCGCAAAACTACATCAATAATATTAATACACATTAGATTTTCCTATGGCAGCAAATTTTCCAATTCATGGAAAATGACATTTACTCTTTTGTATGTAATTACATAATTTGGTTTGGTTTTCTGAATTCGTGAAAATAGAAAATTAAAATAAAATAGTGTATGAACTGTTAATTTATGAAAGACGCAATAAGCATCTATCCTCGATGGATATTTTCACACCTACAAATAACCATGGATTAAAGAAAAAACACTTAAAAATATGTTTCACAAACTTTGGTTGATTGTAAATGATACCTGTCATAATTTTGTAGTATGAGTTCCTCCTCCTCGTATGTAACATAGTATTTGCACTATAACAGCTATTATTTAAATTTTGAATAAAGAAGGAAATTAGGTCATACATAAATCTTACAATGTTAATCTTTTAAATGTCTTTCCAAATGATAATTATGAAAAAGGACAGCAAACATGCGAGCATGAAAGACAACTATTCACCTTCCTCCTCGTCGAACTCGTAAACACTACTGGAGCTAATAGAGGAACTGAAAGAATTTTCATCTTGGTTTAAGGCTGGCAAGTGCTGATCAGAACGCTTTTGGAATAAAGCATTCGTCCGCAAGACCATGAGATCATCAAGTGTTGGAGAGGAAAGGTTGTACCTCAAATCTGACATTACAAACTTCACACTTGAGAACAACCGCTCCACGCTTACCTGGGTGGCTGGTGCAGCCAAAACCATCGGTGTCGGGAAAAATGCGCCCGCAAAAGTGCGCTATCGCAATAAAAGTGGGAAAAATGCGCCCTCCCAAGAGTAACCACAATGAAAAGTGGGAAAAATGCGCATTGCACTTGCCTTCCCCAGTTACCCATTGAAAGAAAATGTATTGTGGTTTAAGCCGACAGTGTGTCGATCAAACTTCTTTCGTGACCGCAGAACCAATGTCCACCACTCTTGGACAATGCCGATATGAGAATTGTTTCTTGAATTGCGCTGCAGCTGTGGTGAAAAACACGATACCAATGTGGATTTGATTAATATCTTGTATGAACATGGTTATTTATAGTACCTGGATTTAAACATGGCATGGCAGTCGGGTAGGAGGCCACGTGATTGGTTGGGAACGGGAATGCAATGCGATGTAAGGCACTGTTGGAAAATGCATACTTCCTGTTCCCTTCCTACAGGTGGTGACGCAATAGAAACTGGACCGGACGGACGTAGTGACTAGTGAGTCACCCAGGGGCGCCGACTTGTCAAAATTATTGGGGGGGCTCTGATCACTCCCTCCCTTTTTAAGTTTTGGCCTCGGTGTTCGGAATCTCGTAAAAGCCCATGAATTCCTCAAAAATATCAAAATTTTCATCCACAATTCGAATGCAGAATGTCAATTGTTCACATTCCCGACTTTTAATATCAGCTACCACGGAGCGCAAAACAGATCTCCCTAATATATCAACGATCTCGTTCTGAATGTCATGTGAGAGTTATTTGTAGCCCGAACGTCCCATCCACTCTCCTAGTTCATGCACATCGTCTTTTGAAACTCTTTAGTAAAAATGTTAACCAGGGCTGGATTAAGACGAAATTGGGCCTGATGCTGCATACCATCGATTTTTTCTGTACAACTAACTTTCAAGGTGAAAAATTTACTACGTCGCACTTACCGAACAATAATAAAGTGGCAACAATCACCAAGGTATTGCAAAAAACGCAGCTAAATTACTATGTAAACTGTTTAACGTAAAATTGATAGCATTAACTTGAAATCTTCGGTGAACAATAAACACAACGACGTTATAGTTACGTCACGTAAAGAATAATAGTAACTGTATAATATGTAATGCTGTGTCTAGGCGTCCGAAATTGGGGCTCCAAATTTCATTCTAAGATTTATTTTCAGGTTAATATAGCAAAAGAAAACTGTTCAGCTTTCGGAAAATTCTCGTCCGTTTTCATCTGAGCCTATTTCAGGAATGGGCCTAATGCTGCAGCATCAATAGCACCTACCTTAATCCGGCCCTGATGTTAACAATACTCATATATACTTACAAGGGAGGTTATGTAAGTGTCCCCCTCCGATTTCCATGAAACTTCGCAGGTGTATAGAGGGGGGCCAAAGGAAGAAATACGTGTTTTTTTGTTTCAGCTCAAAAACGGTTTTAGGGGGCAAAACCCTCCCTCAAATGTCAAGATGAGGAAAAATTTAAGTGGGGATCTGACCCCGAAACCACGTAAATCTGGCATAGGAAGAACACGCACATATAATTGGAACACACACAGAACTGTAGGATTGTCGGTACCAAACGCAGTGCAATTGTAGAGAGATTCTGAATTCATAGACACCGTTGTTTCCGGATAGGCATGGGCATAACAATAGACGGACCAGAGCAGGGACACGGAGCGTGGTTAGCCGAAACAAAACGTATTTCTTCCTTTGGACCCCTCCATACACCTGCCACGTTTCATGGAAATCGGAGGGAGACACTTAGATAACCTCCCTCATGTGTTTTGCTGTCTCTTTTCATAGCCCGCCCCCAAAGTTGATGGTTTAGCGGTCTCACCCCCCCCCCCCCAGCGTTGATGGTCTAGAACATTTCAAATGTGTATTTAAAGTTAAGTTCATGTGGCACAATTCAGAGTAAACTTTACAAGAGAAGCAAAATAATACATTAGATTCTCTTAAGCAAATTATTAGGGGGGCTCTGCCCCCACATCGTTAACATTGGGGGTGCTCGAGCCCCCCCAAGCCCCATGGAGTCGGCGCCTATGGAGTCACCTACTGACTATTTGAATCAACAATGTTATTTTTTTTATGTTGTAACAATATTACATTTATTTTGTTATAATTGAAATCTTGGCTATAAAATATGAAAAATGACACCAAACACGACCAAGATATACGAATTACAAACATATTGCCACTCAGAAGTAATAACTACGTATCCATATTATTATGTAGTGTATTGGAAGCAATGAGTTCGTGTTTGGTGTCATTTTTTACACTTATTTCATACAATTTTTAGGTATATAAAATATTGAGAATTCAGGGGGTACACAGAAATATTCAATTATGTCAAGGGGGACTCTCAGGCAAAAAAATTGAGAAACACTGCCTTAATGGCATTTCGGATCTTATCTATTTCCAAATATTCGGATCTGGCAGCCCCCAAAATACCAAATTGTTCACTACGAAGTTTTATTCCGAAACAAAACTGAAACTGAAATTACACGGAGGGTTAGGGTGCACCAGAATGTAGCGAAACATTTCAGTTCAGCTTCGAGTGCGAACTATAAGTCGAACTGGAGCATGTTTCAGTTCGAATTCAAATTCGGTTCGCAGTCCCTGATTCTAACCCGGGACCCCTGGCTTTGTAATGCCGTATGCTTGCCACTGTAGTCGGCTACAGATTCTTGTTACTTGCAATGTTATCGCATTTATGCGTTATATTTTATCTATGTGTTTAGTGGAAAGTATATTTGGAATCCAATGACGCAGAGTACCTCTATATCATGTAGATGTAAAAACATGTATTCATTGGCACGTTTCAAAAAAAATCCTGATAATGTGGCAAAGTTGTCAGGCAACTTCTCTTCTTAATTTCTTTACTTCTGTTAATTTAGAAGATGCTACAGTTAAATCGGTTAGAGCTCCGAGGGAAAAATTTGCAAGCAACAGTGAAGCACGGGGGTGGTCACGTAATGGTTTGGGGCTGCATGTCGGCCCAAGGCGTTGGTAAATTCGCTTTCATCGAACATACAATGGACAGGTACCGTTAGCTTGACATTCTGAAGTAAAATCTAAAGACTAGTGCTGAAATGATGGGCATTCTTTGTAACTTTATGTTTTATCAAGATAATGACCCGAAACACACTTCCCGCGTAGTACAAGAATGGTTATTGTAGAACTGCTCAAAAGTGCTCCATCCTCCACCGCAGTCTCCAGACTTGAACGTCATTGAGCACCTCTGGTGTAAGTTGGAAAAAGAAGTGAGGAAAACACCTATTACCTCGAAGGCAGACCTCAAGGAGAGACTTCAACATGAATGGGCCAACATGTCGCCAGTGTACACCAGAAAACTGGTAGAAAGTATGCCAAATCGTTTATCCGAGGTGTTAAAAATGAAAGGGATGCCTACCAGATACTGACATTTCTGTTCGTTGCTTTTTAAGCGTGTTTTCCTGTTTCTCCTTCCATGTGTCCGAATAATTTTGTTTAACCCACGAAAAATGTTTGCTTTGGTTAATGAAAATATTTTACTAATATATTATATTAAACATAATTGAAGATAATTAACAGTGTGCTCATATTGTGTTTTGTTTGTTAAATAAATATTAAACATTTATCATCGTATTATATCACGACTACGTCATCAGTAACTATTCAGAAATCTTATCTGTCCGAATAATTATGTGACTCCCCGAAGCTATATTTGTTCTTGGATCTTTAGTGATCATCTTATTAGTGTTAAATTATTATTAATTGTATTATAATATGTGCAAACGTGTAACATGACATTCGGTAAACACAAATATATATATACATTTCTTGTCACGTTGGCTGTTATACGAAATTCGTCATTTAAACTCACATTACTAGTAGAGCAAATTTGTGATTTATCGCCCTTCCACTTTGTTCACCACGAGCCGCCACTGATAGGATGTATGAACCAATTTTCCACTGACATACATCTACATTGTTCACAAATGGCCCTAAAGCACTCGCAAATTACCACTAATATGAGTACAAATCATATTGTTAGAAATGTTGAATAAGTGGGAGAAGCATTGCTATGATGTTCATCCACTTTCAGTTCATAGAAATTGTACTAAGACCAGAATTTTTGTCCAGAATGCATATGGGTCAGTCCATACCAAATGTTCCAGCACTGGTTGCTTGACCACTTTTAAAATTTTCAATATTTTTGTTGTTTTAACACATATGCAGGGGTAGTTCAAAGCTGGCATTATTTTTCTAAAACTTGACTTTGTTTAAAAATGCTGGTCATTTTTTTTTTGTTTCATGACTTCGGGTATTTTTGGCCTTTGCAGACAGTTGCGATAATTATGATAGCTCAGCTAAGAAAAATGATAGAAAGCTGTGGTAAACAACATTGTTTTCAATACATTTCAAACATTATTTTATGTTCTGTGAGTTTTTGCACCATCTCTAATAAAAATGGCTGAAATTTAAGGCCAAAATTGATATTCAACTTTGAACAAAAGTCAATGTTTAGGATTTTGTTAGTAGGGAAGTGATATAATATAAGAGCTATATATTTTTTCTTTTTGATGAAACATATGCATTCAAAGTTTCGGCAGAAAATATTTGAGCTCTGCTAATGGTTTCTTCTTCTAGTTAAAGCTCATATATTTTTAAAAAATTTCAGCTACTATATATCTGATGGAGGAATTTAAAAAAAATGATATTTGCAGATTAAAATGTACTCTGACAAGTACCTGTAAAATAAATCTATTACACTTTCTTGGAATCAAACCAAGGATTTCACGCTAGTGGATAAAACAGTTTACTGCCTGAGCATTGCAACCCTATAATTAGAAATAGCTGTTTAAATTAATATCTTAACATGGAAAATTGCAGAAGAAAATAAAACCAACATAAATTACAATCCATTTCAATATACACACATGTTGGAATAGACAGTGCTCGAAGTGGAGAGGATCGCAGGCAGATGCCATCCTCTGCTTAAGAACATTTTCACAAAGCATTTTCTCCGGTTAGGATAACTTGCATAACCATCCTCCACCTACTTCATTGTCTACATGTTGATTCATACATGTATCCTTCCTCCTATCCCCAAAACTTGAACAAACATTCCCCCTTCCAGGCTAGGAATTTCATCTCGAGTACTGTCCTATACATACATATAAATCAGGAGCGTATATTCTAGGCTAGCTAGGCTATCTGCGAAGCCTGAAGCCTAGAGAATAAAATGCAGAAAAAAAATTGATCAGAAATTGTAAATCACCTCATTTCAGTGAGAAGATGGTGGTGATTCTGGAGGTGGCAACCTGATTCTTTACGAGTTGGCAACCTGATTGTTTACGAGTTGGCAACATGATTCTTGAGTTGGCAACCTGATTCTTTACGAGTTGGCAACATGATTGTTTACGAGTTGGCAACCTGAATTTTTACGAGTTGGCAACCTGATTGTTTACGAGTTGGCAACATGATTCTTGAGTTGGCAACCTGATTGTTTACGAGTTGGCAACAAGATTCTTGAGTTGGCAACCTGATTGTTTACGAGTTGGCAAGCTGATTGTTTACGAGTTGACATCCTGGTTCTTTACGAGTTGGCAACCTGATTTTTTACGAGTTGGCAACCTGATTTTTTACGAGCTCCCAACCTGGTTTCTTACGAGATGGCGCCACTTGCATTGCAAAGTGACTTCTTGAAGAAAACGATTAAATGGGTGTATGTAACAAATTACGCACGGAGTTTACGCGAGCCTACTTTTCTCCCTTCCTCCAAAGCTTAGGACCACGTGACATACTGAGATAGCCCAGATCTTGGATTCAACATACGCCACTGATATAAATCAATCAACAAGTATACCAAATAAAACAAGAGCAAATATATTTACAACTGAATTATTTTAAATAACATGAGTGTTATGGTAAGTATTACAACCATGAAATTAGTAGATGATACATGATTACACAATGGACACACATATATAAAAATAATGATCGTTCAATAAGCGTAGAAAAAATAAGGTTCGTTAAACAAGGCTATTTTTATCACTGGATGCTTATATAAGTTCAGTTCTGCCATGTTTTTCATGAAAAAAAGCCTTAAATAAGCTTGGAATCACAGTTTACTGTCGCGAGTCACTAGCTTGCTCTGGCGTTCGAAATTGTACGCCATTGTCAAACTATCCTCTTCGTCTTTGTCTTCATCTTCTGAAGGGTTGTTCCATGAAAGAGTTTCCCCGTTGAATGTGAATAGATACAACAAACTGGAACTGGCATAAATCCCTGCAGAGAGGCAGAAAACTATTATCCACCCGTTGATACTGGGCTGTGAAAACAAGAAGTTAAAATCAGGCAAGGCACATTAAAAACGAACACAATTATGATGTATAAAAGGTGTTGGTTGTGCTTCTAATTTTATTGTTAAGGCTGAATCGCATGGTGCTATATTTCCTACTAGATGTGCTGCTTGGACTATGGTGTGGTACAGTGGGATCCATGAGTATTACCGTGCAAATTGTCCATGACTATTGTCATTAATTTTTCTCCTACATCCTGTGTGTTTTTAAGCGATGGATTTTTATGTATGCTGGTGCAGAAGTTGTCAACGGCTTGTTTTGACTTTTCTTTTAATTCTTGAAGCTCTTTTGGGTCAAATAAAATGCACGAACATGGTGATGGACAATTTGCACGTTAATACTCATGGATGCCACTGTACAGTGGAATCCTTAAATATTGGTCAGCAAATTATCCATGACTATTTTCGTTTATTTTTATCTTCATCCTGCGTATTTTTAAGGACTGTATTTTTACGTAGGTTCAGAGGTTGTAAGCAGATTGTTTGGTGTTTTGTGTCAGTTCTTGAAGCTCTCATTGCATACAACAAAGGGAGTAAACGTTGTGATGAACAATTTGCTTGGTAATACTTATGGATCCCACTGTACCGTATTGGCCCGAAAATAAGCCGAACTTTGTATCCAAATTTCAACTGTGAAAAGTTAAGGGGCAGCTTATATTCGCGACCTTGGCTTTTACAACATTTCATCATATCGTATGCTGTTTTAAAATGGTGCTTATTTATTTTAAATGTGTTAGGTACCTAACAACACTGGCTGGAGTGGCAAATGCGTTGCACTCATGTGTATTTCCACGACATCGATTCACAATTTTTAATACTAGGCCCACAACAAGCTAGCCATGTTGATTAACGTGATATATTTTTTTTTAAAAAAAAAATTGTAATCATTGCTCTCAAAATGGACCCCACGCTCCTGACTTATTTTACTAACCTAACCCATTGTGATACAGAACGATTAAGAGTTACCACAATCCTCTTGGACACAGCATAAAACTCAACACACACCACCTTCTTTACCAAAATCTCGTTAACCCACTCTTTTCAAGCTATCCTATTTTAAATAAAGGATTTTCTAATATTGATTCTCGGCACCCATTTCGATACATTCTTTACATCAAACTCTACAAGCACACTGATGATTTTGCCTGCTGCAATGTGACCACCACATCGCCAGATCGTCCATCAGTCGAATTTGACAGTGGTAAAGTTGTACCGAAACTGGGTCCAAACTGATGATAGGGTAAGTTGGCAATGGTCTATTTGTACTGTATTAGACAAAAATGGAAGAAAAGCGGCGTTAAATAAACAAATCATTCAATTACTGGATACCAAAAAGCAACAAGCAGCTGCAAACCTTTAGCTGTAATCTTAATTCGTTTAAGCTTGAGAATAGCCAAATAAGTGAAGCAGAAATCTAAATTTTTAATTAGTATAAGTTTAAAAATACTGTATTGTACACGCCTTGAAAGCCACAGAGCATAAAGTCAGAATAGAAGTTATTATCATTACTAGACTTTATGTATATTCACAATATTTCGAACAGTCGAACTAATAGCTTTTGAAGGTTTTTGCAATTAATAACATCTAATGAATGGACACAGTCACATTCAGTTTTATGATAACCAATACTTACATCACGTGTTAGAATCGATGTTGAAAGAATGGGAGTTATCACTCCAGTTATGGACGCCATTCCATTAGAAAATCCATTCAAAGTACCTGAAGGAAACAAATAAGTTACATTTTGTTAACATTCAGCTGTTTTCGTTAATATTAATATTTCATTATATTAATCAATTAAGGGGGCACCTTTTGTCATTGCAAACTTTTGTATTAATTGAGCTAGTATTTTTCTTTCCTTTTCATCTTTCTTTACAGGTATGTAAAATCTAACTGCCATAGCGGAAGAAGTGGATGTTGTTTAGAATGACAGCAAGTCGCCTAAGTATTGAGCAGCGTGTCAAATATGTACGTGTATTTTCCTTTATCAGTAACGTGTAGCTGAAGTTCAACGACGAATGCTACAGGAATGTGGACCTCCAGCACTATCTAAAGAATCAACAAGTTATTTGATGCAACCGGAAACGTTTCAGACCTTAACAATCTAGCCCCGCGACAAGTTAAGTTTGCAGCAACTTTTCGCCCATGTAGACCCAAACGTGCGCGCAGAATATAGTCCCGCTGCAATACTGCCGATCTTCTCAATGCCTGTGATATGAACAGCTCGGCGGTCGAGGCAAAACTCGCACGGTAATTGCTGAGCCCCGTTCTCGCGCGGTTTAATACATAAAGCCTGCTGCAAACTTAACCTGTCGCGGGGTATAGTAAGCGACCAACAGATAGAAGGAAAGCCAATTACGTCTCCAAGCTTGCGTAGATTTAAATGGATAATTATGCGGAAAACAGACAAAATTGTCATTGTGATGTCTAAGTTACTATCTTTATACTATCTCGTATAAAGTCACCAGTTATAAGTTTACATTTATTATTTATTTAATTAACACTTTACATTAAAATTGACAATAATGGAAACAACAAAAAATAGCAAAAATAAATCCAAGAAGAAGGTGAGTATGTGAAATAGGGCCAGACTGGATAACAATATTCTAGCTACCATACATGCTAGCTATTAGTTTGTGAAGGGTCACGAAAATATTTGTATAGACATATTAAGGAAATAACCAGCATGCATGTGTAATAAACAAGCAAAATATAGTACACACCTGAGAAGTTAGGAACTATATCCGTGAAAGCTTGGAAGTGACCAGATGCTATCGCACCATTCATTCCAAATGAAACTGCTAACACCACAACAGACGCTGTTGCATCGCAGCCAAGAAACGAGAATACTATTAGGCCCAGGGCCGGGATAATATGAGCTGTAATTAAAATATTTTAACAATTAGTTGGACTGCGGTTCATGATAAAATATAAGAGTTTGTTGGCAAATATTAATACCCCTGACAAGATAAAGTGTACAAGTCGATCCACATGTCGTGATGTGTCCAAATCTTATATTGATTACTTTCAAATGTCAGTGCCACATTTTACCATATTTCCATAATCCGATCCGACGTTATTTTATTAACGAAATTTAGGAGAAGTGGGTGGGAAGAGGGGGACGACGACACTGAATTATGTAGGAAATAAAAATGCAATTTGTGAATTGTTTCTTATTGAATACCTGAACATATGCGTGGATTTGAAGCACAAACTCTATGAATAATATATGTCCATAATTTATGTACAGAACGAAACTGTATAAACAGTCTTTCTGGACAAGAAGAATATTTTGGGAATACATACAAGGACTGTAGGGGCAAAGACGATGTTTGTCTATCGTTTCGAAGTGAGGGACCCTTCAAATTCACTCAAGTAGAAATATTTTGTTTATAGCTACTAGAATTTAGCAGAACATTTTCGTAAGTATTTTAATATTATAGCTTCAGTCAATGTAATAACGATGTACTGAACAAGGAAATGGGGTGCTATGTAAAATTAAGAAAATACTTTTCTTGTCTGATTTGGAAGTGGAAACTACAGACTTCATGCAGTGTATAAGAATTATTAAACGGGATCTTTTTTTAATGTAATTAAATAATAATAATAATTCTGTCCATCGATAACACTGGGGAACAAAAAGAAGATTTTATTTTGTGGCATAAAGTTTAATAACAGTTTCAGCACACAAAACAGCTGTGATTGCCAATTATATGATTGGTTCAGTTGAATTGACTCCAGTTATAAAAATAAACACACCATGGAAAATGTAGGAGGTAAAATTACTCTACGCTTTTCTCGGTAATATCAAAATTTGATAATGGGCTGAAATTGTTCAAAATTCTCAATTTTACGTAATGTATACAGTGCTTAGTGAAAATGAGTAACATAAAATAAAGAATTTTGCGTTACTATGGGGACTAAAATCAACAGCCATGTAATAGCTGCATATGTGGTGGAAACCGAATAGTCAAGAGTGAATTGCATCTTCCATTGTCATGTTACAAATACAATCAACCTTGTACAGGCCTAGCAACAATTTACAAATAAATAAATAAGTTTCTTAATGGTACAAAGATTGTAATCACAAAAAGAAATATTAAATTGTTCTTGGAAGTTCATTTATATGTATGTCTTATGTTTCCACCATTTTGGTTTAGTTGCATTTATTTCATAAATTAGAGCCAATTCAGGAAATATATTATTATATCATTATTCAGCAGCATGAAATTGCCCTAAATTAGCTCTCAAACACTGTGCCGCAATTTCACTGTTCCCCAGTGTAATCCATGTATGAAGAAAGTAATTAAGAAGAAAATAAAACATATTCAAAATACTTACAGACGCAGATGGCCGTCTTACGTATCACAGTAAGCTTCATGAGTCGTTGACCAAGAATATAATCTGCTAAGAAACTGGACGAGACGGAGAATGTGTAGTGGCAGAGATACGGGAGTGCTGACAAAAAGCCATTCTAGAGGGTTGGAAAATAAAAATACAATAAATATTTCACGAAGGAAAATATATCTAAAAGTGCGTCAGCTCTAATGCATTTATATATGTGTATGCATACTGATGCATAACTTAGATAAATCGAATTTTCCTTGCGTCCTTTTCGAGTTCTAATTAAAAAGAGTCCACTGTATATACAGTACATATATATGTTTTTTTTAAAATTTGATGTTAAAATTTTGAGTGCGTCAGCACTTGGGCTATTTTCCACACCTCACATTATGCGGGGTCCAGCCCCTTACCATAACTAAAAAAAAGTAATTGTTATGTGGTGTCACTAAATATTAATATTAAATATTATGACCTTCATTAACATGTGAGGCTTAAAGGACACTCAGCACACACAAGGACAAAAGACAGGACACACACAGAATTATACTGGCCATAGGGCCAGTCACCAGAGCCTCGTTAGTATGCAAAATGCAGTCAAGAGAGTACTAAATGGAAGTCAGGTTGACAATTGATAGTACTATGTGGAAGGTCACCCCTTACACCCCTCTGTGTGTGTGTGTGTGTGTGTGTGTGTGTATATATATATATATATATATATATATATATATATATATATACAGGGTGTTTCTAAAGGTCGTTTACAACGCTTGGGAGGTGATTCCTCACACGAAAACAAGCAAAAAGTCTAAGTTCCATTTTTACGACTGAGGCTTCGTTTCCGAGATAGGAGCCTCGCAAAAGGTGAGAAAGTGAACGTCACACCTAACTGGGACGAATACTATCACAGATAGAGAGGCGGTTCCAAGGGAATCATAAAGGAATCGTATGTGCTCAGTCCGGAAGTCACTATGAAAAGTTCACTGCACGCATGCGCAATGGAGTCCTCAAAGGAATTGGGGATTTCCAGCAACAACAATGCATGGAAAAGGTATGTAACGCAGCAAGAAGGACCGTGACAATGAGAAATGCGTTCAAGACAACACATCCCGACCTCAAACATCAAAACATGACCACCGAACACAAAATCCGAAAAGTTGAGCACGGTTGCATACCCCAGTTACACGCGAGGAATGAACGAATCATGTCATGTGGCATACGAGAGACAGGAGGAGGGAAAGAAAAACACAATATCAGATGATTGCGACAACGTGTATTTTTACACGCGACAACTGCGTAATATCCCCCCCCCCCCCACACACACACAACAAACAACAAATGCTACAATATCTTACGCACAGACAGTCCGTGTCACTGTTCACCAACTGAAGATGTCACTTTCACCACACAAAGGGGGTGGGGAGCAATACCAAAAGTGTTCTCACTGGTATTTGCCGAGGGCAATAATCACAGACGGTTTTCAAAATGTCTGCCGTTTACTTCTACGCAGAGATGACAGCGACGAATCAAGGATTGTCGAGTACGAGCAAACAAGTCAGGTGTATCTGCTACCGTCGCGGCGGCGACGTTGATGCGAGCAACGAGGTCCTCAGCTGATGTGACAGGTGTGTCGTATACGAGGGTTTTCATTTCTCCCCAGAAGAAAAAATCGAGAGGGTTAAGATCTGGCGACCTTGGTGGCCAAGGCACAGGCTCATCCCTACCAATGAACCTATTGCGAAACACGTCATGCAGGAAATGTCGTACATTACGATCGAAATGAGCTGGTGCACCATCGTGTTGGTACCACATTTCTTGCCGCAGTGCCAAAGGTACGGTCTCCAACAGTTCAGGCAGAACCTCACTAAGAAATGCATGATACGTGCGACCATTCAGGCGAACAGGGAGAATGTATGGTCCAATTAAATGATCATGTACTATCCCGCACCACACATTCACTGAAAACCTGTGCTGGTGATGGGCCACAAAAAGTGCATGTGGGTTGTCAAAGTCCCATACATGACTGTTTCTACTATTGAAGACATCCATCCTGGTGAAAATGGCTTCATCTGTCCACAATACGTTTGCCCCGAAGTGAGGGTTTGTGTCCAGCTGATGCAACAACCATTGGCAAAACTCCATACGAGGGCGAAAGTCACGAGGTAACAGTTCTTGTACTTTCTGCAGTTTAAAAGGGTGCATTCCTTCATCTGACAACACTCGCCAAACATTCACATGAGACGTGTTTCGTGCCCGAGCGAGCACTCGCGTACTGGTGCCAGGATGTTCTGCGACCGCTGTTAACACATCTTCTGCAAACTGATGTGTGCGTACACTTCGGGGTCTTCCAACTTCTTGTCGCGGTGGTAACACTGACCCTGTTTCACGCAGTCGACTGTCCACTACCTGAAAGAAGGTGTGAGACGGTAAACGTCTATGTGGAAAGCGTTCTCCATAAAGACGCCTTGCCTCACGGCTATTACCACGTGCCTCCCCATACATGAGATGCATGTCTGCTAGCTGCTGGGTCGTATACGCAGCCATCTGTGTAATAGGGAGCTGGAACTGCAAAGTATTGTTTTTGTTTAACACTGGCACACTGCACAAATTGGCCGTATCACCGTACGAACACCACAGACCAATTGTTGCGATACTTGACTTGCCCACTCCACCACGTCAACTTCTTTCAATGCAACATACTAGTACTCTTCAATGCGTATGACAACCTAGAGCGAACTGCTGATCATATCCCAGCACCTGCAACACGATTGGGACGACTGCCGGAGAGAACCAACCCTTCGAGCTCCTCTCGCGGGAACAGCAGTCATGAAGGTCAAACGTAGACTACGAGAGCCAGACTTGCCTGTGCAGCGCTTCCAAAACTGGTCTCTTTTACGTCACAATGATCGCGTGCGAACACTTTTGGTATTGCTCCCCACCCCCTTTGTGTGGTGAAAGTGACATCTTCAGTTGGTGTACAGTGACACGGACTGTCTGTGCGTAAGATATTGTAGCATTTGTTGTTTGTTGTGTGTGTGTGTGGGGGGGGGGATATTACGTAGTTGTCGCGTGTAAAAATACACGTTGTCGCAATCATCTGATATTGTGTTTTTCTTTCCCTCCTCCTGTCTCTCGTATGCCACATGACATGATTCGTTCATTCCTCGCGTGTAACTGGGGTATGCAACCGTGCTCAACTTTTCGGATTTTGTGTTCGGTGGTCATGTTTTGATGTTTGAGGTCGGGATGTGTTGTCTTGAACGCATTTCTCATTGTCACGGTCCTTCTTGCTGCGTTACATACCTTTTCCATGCATTGTTGTTGCTGGAAATCCCCAATTCCTTTGAGGACTCCATTGCGCATGCGTGCAGTGAACTTTTCATAGTGACTTCCGGACTGAGCACATACGATTCCTTTATGATTCCCTTGGAACCGCCTCTCTATCTGTGATAGTATTCGTCCCAGTTAGGTGTGACGTTCACTTTCTCACCTTTTGCGAGGCTCCTATCTCGGAAACGAAGCCTCAGTCGTAAAAATGGAACTTAGACTTTTTGCTTGTTTTCGTGTGAGGAATCACCTCCCAAGCGTTGTAAACGACCTTTAGAAACACCCTGTATATTATGTATCTTGTATGTATTGGTATTTGATCTGCCTTAATTAAAAAGGTAAAAAAAGGTAAAAGGTAAAGTGTTCCCCTGTGCATAGCACCACGCCATGAAGGCGTATAGGGGGTGCGGGGGTAACGCCCCACACTTTCTTGATCCGGTCGTGAGTGGGGGTGATGTGATCAGCATCACGCCCATGACCGCCTTTACCCCCCAGGGTTTCCCCCAGGTACCCATGTTATTCGACGCTGGGTAGGCGCCGGGGCCGCTTCCACCTTAATTAAACATAATTGAAATATTTTTTGAAAATGATTCATCCTAATTTAATTACAAACTAGGTTTCGAAATATTTTGGAATGCATTGTCACCAAAATGCATGTTACTTATGTAGTTCTTAAAGCATTTCTCTAAAACAGGATTATAAATATTGTCTGGAAATTTTGTTTTTTCTTCAGAATCCCTTGTTGCTTTTTAAGGATGTTTTAAAATAATCAAGATTTAACAAATTTTGAACAGAAATCATTAGGAAATGGATTTTAAGGTGCAGCACCTTTATAGCTGTTTCATTTGAGATATTTTTAGGACATGAAATCAAGTAAAATGAACACACTTTTTTGCCCTTTTTGTGACATCAGCACATTTATCCCCTTCCCCCCCCTCTTTGATGCTTCAGCACCTTTTTCCTTTCTTTTCTTTCATATTTTGTTAAAAAATTGGACAGAAAAATAAATGATGTTTGACCAACTACATACAATCGTATAGTCTCATTTTGTAGAGCAGAACGAGAGCTATAAAATGGTATAATATAATCATTGCAGCCCCAATAGTTTCCAAGATAATATAGTCTCTCCACATATAAGGCTCTCCTGACCTCAAAGCGTCAGCGACTTACATTCGAAAACATATAAATGTTGAGTTTATACCGCGTTTGTTACAACCTGTCCCGGTTCCCGCGCTAGTTGCTCCCTGGCTTTTCTCGGTGCTGGGGAAAGTCAAAGCCAGGCAGCCAATTAAAATACGCAACGTCGCAACAGTGTCTACGTAAGCGCCTCTCTTCTGGCTTCCATTCGCTCCTCGCTGCCCAGCAGACGATTTTTTCCTCGTTTCTCATTGGCACCGAAACTGTCGAGCGCTCCCTAGCGCGGGAAACGGGACAGGTTGTAACAAACGCGGTATAATCCAGTATAACAGGTTGATTGAACCCCAGAAAATGCCACGTTTATTTCCTAAGTATACTGGTTATTTTATCTAATTATTACTAATTATGTTATTTGATACGGTATTGAATAAAGAATGCTAATGTAACTGGTTTAGACCTGAATAAAGGTATTTTATCAGCACTTTTTTTTGACACCTTTTTGGAAACATTTTCAGAAACTTTTTTTTCCCATTCCCGACCTTACTTTTGCACCTTAAAACCATTCTAGAAATATCTGCACGAAAGTGGATGCAGCCTCAGAGATTACACGTTAAGGATGATAATGCAAGTATAAGTCTGAACTTTTTGAATTTGAACTTCAACTGCGTCTGCGTTAATAACTAATTATTATTGTTAATGCATTCTGCAATCTAGCCCACAGGATTAATTTATCATTTGTATTATATAATGTTACTGTGAGATTGCAATTCTATCACATTCACCTACCTCGTTAATACTAAATCCTAGAATGCTGTCCATGTATTTAGGTCCGAGGGTCAACAAGGTGTAGAGACCCCAGTCACTACCAATGCAAGCAATCATGACAGCCCACACCTGGATGGAGGAGAACACCTTTCGCCAAGGAACGCTGGGAGACTGGAAATTAAATTTTGATTTAATACTGACAAAATAATAGCATTTTCTATCTTGTTTTTTTTTTTTTGGAGTGCTTGAACCAAATCTAGGTCTTCTCAAAGGATTGAAAATATAAAGAGACGAGGCTATATACAGGGTTATTCATAAGTCCGTGAAACATTTATACCAGTTATAACAATTAAACTGCTCAACGGATTGTTAGAACTCTAACTTCAATAGAGAAACAATGTAAGTTTTTTATGCAAGCAATGCGCGGTGCGGTGTTGTCGTGTTTTGCTACTAGGAGAGCATAGTAGCAATATGTCGTTCAGTAAATTTATCAAGAAGGTGGATAGGGTGGATAGGAAGAGAGGATTGGGTTGCCATCCCGATCCCCCGATTTAACCTCTTGTGACTTATCCCCACTGCTCAGTGATATCCAGGATTTCAGGGACCGAATCACCCATGCCGTGGCTCTTATCAACAGTGATATGCTAACTCGTGCCTGTAATGAGATGGATTATCACGTACCTAGGTATCACTAAAGGTGGATACATTTGTAACTTTTGTGATTTTGGAAACAAAACTTGGAGAGTGTATCTTTATTATGAATATAAAATGTTTGTATTTTGTTCAGTAGTTCTGTCATGAATTTTTCAAATGTTTCACGGACTGATGAATAACCCTTACTTAATACGAATCAATATGAGTGGTTGATTTAAACAGAAGAAAATAAACGTTATCTTCCACCTTCATAAATTGTTGTAAACGTTTCATGAGGAGAAAAATACGACTTGATATTCAAAACCAGCTTGCTACTCTCTATAGAAATCCAACAGTTTATCAAATCAGTTTTCTGATAACTAACCTTCGTGTATGTCGCCGATGCATTCATCTCCATTCTCATGAGTTCTTTTTCTTCTGGCAAGCAGCTGGGGTGTTCTTCAGGGGTTTCGTACATTAGGAAGTACCAGCACACGCACCACAGCACACCAATCAAACCACTCATATAGAACACAGACTCCCATCCCATGGAGTTCAAGATTATTCCGCACAACGGTAGAGCCATGACCGTTCCTAGGGTACCACCTGTACAAAGCAATTTGTTTAACATAAGAATGGAAATTTGAATATTAAAAATATTAACGCAGTCAATTAATAAGTATATCTACGTATATGAATATAAACACTAGCTCTTATTGATACACATTTTATTTAAAAAAAATAATTGAGCTAATCAAGTCCAGGCCAGGGACTTTAACTCAATATTGCGCCTACCAGATATCATAGTGGATAACACTGTCGCTTTGTAATCAAGTAGTCCCGGGATTGATTCCAGGTGGAGGCACGTTGAACAGTAATTCGGAGATACTGTATTTTGAACTATATGTCCAGTCTCGATTAGCTTATCTGAACATAAAGTGAATCCTCATTGTCGTGAACTTAAAGAGGTTGAACACACACATGCATGTAATATCTACGTATTGTATATGTCTTTATATATATTATATACATATGAAATAGATAGATAGGCGTATACAGGGTGATTCTGTGACCGTGTTACAGACTTGCAGGGATGATGGAAGGGAACAAACGCAACAAAATGAGATACGGAACCCTGGTCGGGAAATCCCCCAGTCAAAAGTTACAAGCCCAAACCTTCGAAGGGCAGGCGAGGCAACCACGCACAACGCGGAGAGAAACCACAAAAGAAAGGGGAAATAATCCATCGCGCATGCCCTGGAGTCCGTATCTTTTACCACCACGATTAACTGGACCAGTGTACACTGTGCTTCTGAGAGACATTCTCCCCGAGTCAATGGAACATGTCCCACTGCGTAGCTGGTGCTCGTGATATTCTGACGCAGACCTCCCCACAGCGGTGGATGGGGAGAGGCGGACCTGTTGCTTGGCCTGCCCGTTCACCTGATCTGACCCCATTTGATTTTTTTTCTGGGGTCATGTCAAAAGTGTTGTCTACGAGACACCTTTGAGTAATGTAGAGGAACTCCTGACAAGAATCCTTGCAGCATGTGATCTGGTCCGAACGACTCCTGGGATATTAGAGTGGATGCAACAGAGCTTATTGCGACGCTGTCATGCCTGTATCGAGGCAGGGGGCGTCACTTTGAACAACTGCTGTAATGATGGCTGCACTTACTACTCATTGAAGCCACTACAGTGATTCTTCTGTGTTTTTTTCCACTTCCGCGGACATCTTTTATAGTTCATCCCCGCGTTGTGCGTGGTTCCTTACCCTTCGAAGGTTTTGGCTTGTAACTTTTGACTGAGGCATTTCCGGACCAGGGTTCCCTATCTCATTTTGTTGAGTTTGTTCCCTTCCATCATCCTTGCAAGTCTGTAACACGGTCACAGAAACACCCTATATATCCGTATAATATTAATCAGTACCTAGTCCTCCAATCGATAAAAACTTTGCTCTCTCGTGCTGTGGTATCCATTTCGTCATTAGAAGGCCAACACAAGGAAATAATGGTCCCTGAAAATAAATAAAACCAATTGTATTACATATTTATTGATTGAAGATGTCTTTCTCACATAGATATTTAGACCTTTAAATCTATTATAGACTTATGTGGACCACAAACATAACAAAGAATTCCATAAATCATCAGTAAACAAGATAGTTATATCACTAAGCAGACAGCTTAAAGAGATTTATATGCAGTAGTTTCTGGGTTCCGCAAAGCTTTTGCATTTTACAATTATGTCTCAAGTTTGTTTATCTCCCTCCTTACATTTGATTACATATTTAGGGAATATTCAGTAACAGTTGATTCATCTTACACAATAACCATTGTAAAGAAACAGTTGAACGTATTAAAATTAAATAAGCAAGAATCTTGTTTTCCGTTTATTGTATAAGCAATATAAAATGTTAGTAATGTCCGCCAAATTACTTGAAGATAGAGATTTGATTGAGAGAAATCGAAAATTAATACATAATAATAATAATATAAGTCTTGGTAGTTTCCGAATTCGAATCCCGGCCTGGGCGTGGATATTATTTGTGAGTGTCCCTTCATCAATTTCATCTAATTATCACTGATGCTCGTTGTCGCAATTAGCCAATCGTGGCAGTAAAGCGACGCTAAAGGAAACAAATTAACATACAAATTCACATTCAAGGACTTCGTGTTTTTCATAAGCTGGAAATGACAGAATTATTATCCTATAAATATTTCATTTTACTATTTTTTTGAATATTAATTTCCTTGGTAGAATCCTTGTTTTACACACATTTTAAAGATATTAATTGGAATAATATTGACTCTATGCTGTTATATTCTACTATTACACCGTCTTATTACACATCCCCGTAATAATTAAAATAACTATTATTAATAGGCTAATTTATTAACAATGGACTTAACAATCTTAACAAATTATTATTATTATTACATGTGAGGCACTTGGTTAGCATGCGAGAACCCTTCCATAAATATATTTCTTGATACGTGCCTGCGTTGATGCAGAAAATGGCCACCATGTCCTACTGACCTGACACACTCCTTGCAAGAGCCTGACCGAGAAGAGGAGTCCCCAGTGCCCCTTGGCGGCCGCAGGGGACAGGGCAGCCAGCACGGCGTTCAGGAACATCGGAATCCCGAGGACCATCTTCACCCCGAAGAGCTCTGCCAAACGACCTCCAGGCACCTGGGAGAGCAGGTACCCCCAGAAGAAGGCGCTCAGAATTAACCCCTGCGTAGACTCGTCCCAGTCGAATTCATCCCCTAGTTCCTGGAAAAGATGGATGAACAACTCCTTCATAATTTATTCCTATTCTTTGAGTACATGTTGAAAAGTTACTTCTCACAAAGTAACTGAGCTACAGTTATTCTTTTTGAAATGTGATTCAGTTATAGATACCGTTAATCTAAGAAAAAAATATTTGAGCAGTGTCGCAGGAACGGAGGTTTCAAGTAATTTGACAGACGTTGTGAAGTCCCGAGCTATACCTGTTCCGGAATTGTAAATATTTTAAAAAATGTCTTGAAAATAGCCATAAATTTTAAAAAAGTAAATCAAATTTTTGCGTCCACCTAGATTTTCTATTATCAGTACAAGGCTATTCACACATTTTACTTATTGTAAGTTGCGGGATCCGTTCTGAAATTGATATAAATGTAATCAAATCAAAAACATTCCTACGTCATCGACTGTGAGTTACTTTACCGTTTATTTATTCCAGATTATTAATATTGCATGTATAATCCTGCAAGTTGGCTATAGTTTTTTTTCTGAACAACATTAAAAAAATTACACAATTTTCATTAATTTTTATAATAGACATCATATACTTAAATGTGAAAATATAGCGGTAAGAACATTTAAAACAAAGCTTTAGACTTGGAAGAATTACGTGACCTGAAAGTTTGCTCGTGGCAAATTTATGTATGATGATTAAAATGTTTTCTATTTTTTTTACAATAATTTTTTTCATTGTTGTTGGAATGTACTAAAACGTAACTGTGAAAGTAAACATTAATTTCGTGACTCGTGGCCTGAATGAAGAAACTGAGTTACATTTACAATAACTAAGTAACTAGTTACAGCAACTGTTGCTTGTAACTGCTCACTTCCAAACTCGGATATTGACTGCACATCGTAATACTTTTTAATACTTGAGGTTGAACGGGGTGGAGTCAAGAACAAGACAAAGATAAAAACTTTTACAGTTAAAGTTACTTTTTAAAACGGTTACAGATACCGTTACTTTAAAAAGTGACTTCTGCGGTAACTTCAGCCCAGATTATCTATAACTCGTAGAACATATTGCATGTATAAACTGTAACAACAATCTCAGTACACATGATAACATGTAACTTTCAAGTACACATTCAATTCTTCCCACGATCTTGTTTGAAAGCAAAGAATTAACTCAAGAGTTTTAGGAACAAGCATTATTTTTTGTGAGGTTGTACGTCATTTCTACCATGTTTACGAACAGATTACGTTTGTGACCCCTTGTAACTTATACAATTTTGATAAGCATGATTCGGTTAAACATTCTACAGGCCCTTGAACTCAATTTTCCTTCTTTTTTGCTAGGACAATATGCATCAAGAGATTAGACCACTGTTTATTTATGACTTCTCCTTACAATAAAAGAGAAGCTTCAAATCTAATTCAGTGTACATAGATCACGGATGCAATAATATTTCCTGTATATTTCAACGAAAGATGGAAATATAGAATTACCCCTATGTTATTGTATTGAGAAGTTGTGTAAGAATTGCTTACCAAACGTAACTTCACTTTCGATCTGTGATAACTGCATTATATCGGATTGAAAATGATAATCAAGTAGTCACAAGAACTTTTTCACAGTAATTCCTATATATTAAGATAGGAGCACATGGTATGAAGAGTGTTGCAATTTTTGGTATTTCTGGCTAATTATGGTGATAAGGATGAATAAAGATTAAATCCTAGTTGTTTCAAGTTAACTTTATGCTCAGATAGGCTAATTAGAACTTAACCCACAGTTTAAAGTGGATAACGAGGCTCTGGCGACTGGCCCTATGGCCAGTTTAATTCTGTGTCGTCCTGTGTTTTGTCCTTATTTGTGCTGAGCGCCCTTTTTAGCCTCAGCTTTTAACCATAAGGACATTTTAGTTTTCAGACACGCTTTTATTTTTGTTATGATAAGGGGCTGGACCCCGTATAATGTGACGGGTGCAAAATAGCCTCAGTGCTGACGCACCCAAAAAAAATTAATTCAAATTCAAACTTTAAAGTGGATTGATTGATTTGTTTGGTTTATTGTACATCGCTTTCCTGCCACTTTTGGCTAATCGCGACAATGAAGATGGAGTGGTGATGTAATGAAATTTATGAAGGGGCACTCCCAAAGAACACCTATTCCAAGACCGGGATTCGAACTGAAATTGTAATGTGGAATTCAAGCCACTGTTCAAGTTACCGAGGTTCCAACCCGATACCGTTTGATTACAGTGACAACGTTACCAGAACATTATCGAGCCGCTGCGTTGGGTGGTCGATCTCGCCACCGAGTTTCGTGAGTTCGAGTGTCCATTCATCTCGTTGGGGAAGCCCTGTGATGACTAAGTGAAATCGCTAAGTGAACTAAGGGAACACTCACAAAGAACATTCATATCGAGGCTTGGACTTGAAATGCGGAACCTTTGACTAAGGGTGCTGAATCTAAGACTAATATACAGGGTGTCATTTTAATGGCGCCCACGGACCACAGATTCGTATAGAAGACATCAAAACAAACAACTTTTTTCAGTAACATTTTTCTCGATGGTGCGCCAATTCGACGCTACAGCCGTTCAAAAAATACCGTTTTGCCGCCTGGATGCTGACAACCCAACCCAACATTTCATCGTATCTGTGACGTCATTTCCTGCGGCGAAACAGCGCACGGCAGGGTTGCAAGGAACACACAAATTTTGTGAAAAATGACAAACTACCAACCACTTTATTAGCTGTAAAACGAAGCGAGAAACACGTTCAGTAGACCGAACATCATAGCCTACCAGCTAGAAGATCAGCAGTCATCTCAGGGGAAGGGGGAAGTGAACCAACGATATGAGAAATGGTAAAAAACGTATTCAAAATGAAATGTCAATGTCGGATTTTGTCTCAGCCTACATCTAAAATATCAACAACAATAAATTTTATTGGACTTACAGCTTACACGTGGCTGTTTACGCCCAACTCCATGTCAAATATTTGCAAATCTCGTTGCATGGTTGATATCTACAGGTTTGTGTCCAGATGCCTTGTGGTACTTTTGTGCTGATAACGGAAGTATCCGAGGTTCATGTTGTAACATTACGGCTAAAACAAGTACAACCACAGTAATAATTTAATGATCAATCAGTAGCGAATATACAGGGAGGTTATTTCAGTCGTTCACCGCCAGCGTGACGGCCGGTCGGCGGACTCTTCATGCAACAGGTCCCGGCAAATTGCGTTCAGGAAGTCCGTAACAGAAACCGCTTGTTTTGTAATGTTTCCACTTTTCACAATTACAGTTACAATTACAATTGAAATAAGCACGTACCTTGTCGCAAAGATGCTGTGTGTGTGTGTGTGGAAAAGGTGTCCTCCCAAATACAAATATTTCTGGCACCTTATTTGTGACAGAAAATCTTAGATTAGTCATCGCTACTTTATCCTCAGTTGTCGCGACAGCGCCGGCAGCTTATCGGGGGTTGGGTGAGTTGTCTGTCAGCCGCGAGAGGGCGCTTCATACTGCACGTGTCGGCAGTGATGCCAACCGTAGGGACATGTCCCTAAGCATAGGGACTTTTCACTAAATTTCGCCCGCGTAGGAACGCAGGGACAGATTTTGCCAAATGAGGGAAAACGTAGGTACTTTTTTCAATCTTGGTAAATGACATTTTATGAATTAGTTTATCTGGATACTTTAGCGAAGAGGAGAAAAAAGAACTAACTAACAAATCTCCATGAGAATTTTGGAACATGTTATCGGTTACCAAAACTTTCAAGGCAAGTTCCTTTTTGAAAACATTTCCACTCTCGCGAAAATAGTGCTAACATTGCCACATTCTAAAGCGGAAACGGAAAGAATATTTTCAATGTTAAGTGATACAAAAACAAAAAAGGGAAATAAAATGGGACCAGAATTGTTAAAGACTGCAGGAAATACAGCATCACCAACCAACATCTATCTCTTCACAGCAGCAACATGTATGACTTCAAATAACATAATCAACAGTAAACGACTCAACGTTATTCATTAGGGGTGTGCGGGATCCTTTACTTTAAAAAGTCGTTAATTCTCGACGTTTTCTGCCTTGTAAGTTTCTGGAACTTATCGAAAATTGTAAGTTTTTATTCTAGAAATGCAAAAACAATCACTTAAAGTGAAAATGACTTGTAAAATTCGAAATTTCCAGTGCTTCGGGAAATTTCGAACATTTCCCGTCCCGAAAATTTTCCGACTTGGTCGGGAAATTGCAAATTTTTCAGTCCCGAATGTCGGGATTTAAAAAAATTACCGTCCCGATCCCGTCCCGACCCAAAAAATTCTGTCCCGCACACCCCTATTATTCATTAAGGCAAGAATTTACAATACCGGACCCTTCTGTAATTTCTATGCTACGTCTTATACTCACGAAATAATTAGTCGTGATAATTTATCTCAAGTTAACATGTTGGGGTGAGGGGGAAAAAATGTTAATTAACGTGTAAAAGTTGTAAAATAAGCATTTCAATTCTCGCAATGATTCTCCGTATACAAGTATGGTAGCCATATTTGTTGATATGAACAAATTACAATTAGTTACGCTGTCTACAGCGTTGCCACACTGTTGATTTCATACTTGGAGAGCATGGATTGTGTAAGAATAGCGGAAGAGAACAGTAAAAAAGTTGTTAATGTTATACAGATTGTTAGGTGGAGTGTGCAGGAGGGCTAATTAATAAACTTATTCATTTCAGTATATTGCCCAAAGAACATGCTTACATGTGACAGCGACAATCACGATGTAGAAGAACTGATTTGATTACAGGTAAATTTGGCAACATTACATCAATCATAAAATTGCAGGATACGAAAATGGCGTCTTCGATGATGTTAAAGTGCTACGAAAAAGATATTTTTTATCGGTTCGTAATCACAATTACCGCAAAACCATTCAGGAATAGCCCCACTGAGCATTCTCGGTAAGGTTAGGTTAAGTTAGGTTAGGCAAGGCAAACATAGTTAAAATTTGGGCTCGAAAAACGGGTAGCCCAACAAACCATTGACGGATAGCCCCACGAACCATTCAGGTACAAAAAAGGTAAAGTGTTCCCCTGTGCATAGCACCACGCCATGAAGGCGTATAGGGGGTGTGAGGGTAACGCCCCACACTTTCTTGATCCGGTCGTGAGTGGGGGTGATGTGATCAGCATCACGCCCCTGACCGCCTTTACCCCCCAGGGTTTCCTCCAGGTACCCATGTTATTCGACGCTGGGTAGGCGCCGGGGCCGCTTCCAGGTACG
Organism: Lepisma saccharinum; assembly: GCF_977018435.1. Taxonomy (NCBI): domain Eukaryota; kingdom Metazoa; phylum Arthropoda; class Insecta; order Zygentoma; family Lepismatidae; genus Lepisma; species Lepisma saccharinum. The sequence continues at coordinate 40,479,922 of NC_139252.1, forward strand.
GTTAGGTTAAGTTAGGATAGGCAAATGTAAATTCGCTCCTTCATTAATTGTGGAAGCACCGAGCAGAAAGATTTGGTAAGTAAATGTGTATATTTTATCTTCTGTTTTGCATGCTCATGAGGTGATAATTTTTTTAGTCGCTTTACTTGGCGTAGGGACATTTGGTCAGTTGTAGGGACATTGCCGAAAAATGGTTAGCAACACTGTCGTCTACCAGACGTAGTGAGTGTACCGTACCCTCATGTTCACTTCTGTTTGCGTTTATCAGTTACGCGTGTTTTTTTATACTGTGTTATTGCTAGTGCTTTATTGTGTGTTAATTGTTATTCATTCATTAGTTATGTCGTTAAACAAATATAGTCTTGAACAGAGAGTTTTTATGTACGATAATTACGTGAAAACGAATTCTTGCAGAAAAGTGGTCAGGGAATTACGATAGACAGGATCTCTTGAACCTAAGAAACGTGTTGTATTGCTGTTAAAGGAGGTCATTTTCAACATCTCTTATAACACAGGAGGTTAGTGATCATCATTATTATTACTTTTAAATATCATTTTACGCTTTCGGTTTGCTTTATGCGCCGGGATGCTGTCTTCCCTTTCTGACAACTGACGATAAAGTAGCGATGTCTAATCTAAGATTTTCTGTCAGAAATAAGGTGCCAGAAATATTTGTATTTGGGAGGACACCTTTTCCACACACACACACACACACACAGCATCCTTGCGACAAGGTACGTGCTTATTTCAATTGTAATTGTAACTGTAATTGTGAAAAGTGGAAACATTACAAAACAAGCGGTTTCTGTTACGGACTTCCTGAACGCAATTTGCCGGGACCTGTTGCATGAAGAGTCCGCCGACCGGCCGTCACTTTGGCGGTGAACGACTGAAATAACCTCCCTGTACGTACTTCCCTGTTCACAGTTGACAACTATTACATGTGTATCCGGTGCATAGATAAACACATGGTCGTCGGGGAGCTTGTATTACTACTACTTATATAACTGTATTTTCAACCATTTTGCCACTTGTCTCATAATGCTCTGAATATACATTATATTATGAATTTTGAGTTCTTTCATTTCTATTTTGTCATCTGTTAAGTGTGTCACAGAAAACTAGTATCAGAAGGACGAAGTGGATAGACTAAATTGTAGATGCCAACTTGGTAACTAGATTTGCAAATATTTTGCATATAAGCTGAGACAAAATTCGATATGACCACTTCCACTTGAATTCTGTTTTCTTTCTACTATTTTTCGTATAATTTTTTTTTACTTCCTGTTAGGTTACAGATTGTGTTTTCTCGTTTCTGTTTTACGGTACAGTGGGATCCATTAGTATTATGGTGCAAATTGTCCATGAGTATTTTCATTAATTTTTCTCTTACATCCTATGTGTTTTTAAGCGATGGACGTTTCTGTATGCTGGTGCAGAAGTTGTCGACAGCTTGTTTTGAGTTTTCTTTTAATTGTTGAAGCTTTTATTGGGTCAAATAAAGTACACGAACATGGTGATGGACAATTTGCACGGTAATACTCATGGATCCCACTGTACATAATGTGGCAGATTGTAGCTATGTGATTTTTCACAGAATATGTGTGTTCTTGGCAACCCTGGAACGCATCGCTTCACGGCGGGATATGAAGTCACAAATGCAATAAAATGTTGTGTGTGGTTGCCAGCATTCAGGCGGCAAAACGGGCTTTTTTGAACGATTGTAGCGCCGAAACGACGCACCAATGAGAAAAATGTTACTGAGAAAAGTTGTTTGTTTTGATGTCCTCCATATGTTTCCGTGGTCCGACAGAGCGCCATTAAAATGACACCCTGTATAAGATGGAAGAATATATAAGAGAGGACTATTTTTTTCGTTTTTGAAAGGGTGTCAATATGAATTGTAGGAGTCTTTGAACATACGCAGTGTTATTTTGTGAATATGTACATCTGTATTACTTGATTGTGTTGCAGAAGGTTAGGTTACAAGGTAAACGACTTATTTAGGCATGTACGCTTAACATCATTCCCAAACGCGTAATTTGGATTTCGAGTTTAAAATGTTGGCAGGCTGCCTGTGTGACATGACAGGTCAGAGTCAAAAGTGATAATATATTAATTATAAAACCAGATACACCACTGTCTTTTATTTTAAGAAGAAAGTCGATAATTTTCGTGATTTATTATGAACGTACATGTTGTCGGAGACATAGTAACAAATACAACATGTTGGCAACACTGAATCTGAATGTGGACACTCTGCAGCTAGCTTCAACTTGTCGAAACCGGAACTAAATTCATTGACGTAATAGGAAGACATTTAAATGGCCTTATTTGTAATTTGCATGGTTCGTGCAACCTTCAACCAGAAACAGTTGAACTGGTATCAATGTGCAACCTCACGATAACAATAAACAACCGTTCTACTATATATTTTGAATTATTTGTTACGTACGATATTTGTAATTCGAAGTTGGATTCGTATTTATAAGTTTCTCTTACATACCTACAGTGTATATATTGTAGAATGAACTTACCGTGTTATTACTGTAAAATTAAGGGCAAATTTTATTGCAACATGCAATATTTTAGCTGTTCACATTAGAGTCCCTGGATGCGACTGACGTATATGAGATCACAGTCATACATCCAGGCAGGTCCGTAGCTAGAATTGATCTGCAGGGAGGGAGGCTCACACGTTATCAGGGGGGCTTGTAAACCAAGTCCATCTTTCTAAAATTTAACAGCATGAAATGAAGGTAAATTATGTTGTATGTGTTTGTGTGTGTGGGGGGGAGGGTCATTAATAATATAAAGTATAGAATTTAGAAATATCATACAAATACTACAGTTTTGTTTTTCTATATCTTCTAAAACATCTCTTGAAATGTTAATTGACGCCTGCCAACATCAACCCTTTCAATATACTCCATACTACTTTTGATGATACAGATATTTATATCATACAAGCAAGGATGCACAATATTCAATCATAGTACCTGGCATATATTCCACCCTCGGCCGAGGTAATAAAACGCCCTTCATTCCCAAAACATGCGAGCTGTTGACTTTTAACGCAGATGTGGAAGGAATGTGAATAATGACGTCAGATTCACAAACTTTTGTCTAAACCGGAGGCTGCAACAGGAGCATCAAAGGTACAGATAAAGAAGCTCCCCTACGAAAGACTTTCTAAAGTCTAGATAATGTTCTAAATACTTGCAGCTACTTAGACTTCTGCTCAAAAACAAGATGAACAAATGTAATAGCCGATGTTCATGTTCCGTGAATTTATCCTTCACCAAGTTGTGAGTAACATAATATCTGCTGTATACATTTTCACTCTTCACTGCAAACAAATTATACGAAATAGTTTTACCTAATGTCGAGGGGAGTGACGAGAGTCCCGGGGGACTGAGCCCCCCTGGCCCCTACCTGGCTACGGGCCTGCATCCAGGGACTCTAGATCAAATAACACTTCTACTCCATCTGCTGACAATAAAAATTAGATTTTTGCGATTTAAATAGTGCTAATAAAGAAGAATTGGACATAGAAATCTACATTTACGTGCTTTATTATTAGTACAAATACTATTTATACACATATATTTCGGGGGTTGAACCACCAACCCCGCTCTAGGTACGCCTTTGTGTGGCCCCTACCCTCCGAAACAGAACTGCCATCTGCAAGTGCACATTATCACCTTATTCTATCATATTCATCAAACCAAAGTACATAGTATTTTCTATGATTTAGATGATTATTTACGAGACCAGAGACAGTCAACAAAATCGATTTCGTTTCTGTATACTTACAATGCTGGCGTTTGTAGCTTGCAAAACTGTCTGGTTTATTGGAGTGTTGGTCGTCCGTACCGGGTGATTGCAGTCTGTCACTGTGTAGTTTTCATTTCCTGTATTGTTGCTGGGCTTTGCCATTCCAACAATGGCTATGCTGAGGTTCACCCTTGTCAAGTAGCATGTCACGGAAGCGTAGAAAATCACGGCCACCAGCACGTTGCGAGGGGACAACCCACCTACAAAGTAACAACGTGAAATGTAAACATATTAGCAAGATTGTAAAATATACATTCCGGACACCCTGTATATATTTAGCAGTAGCGGTGATTTGGTGCCAAAACTAAGGGGAGGGGGCCATTGAACAGTTTACTTTCTCTTGATGAACAAGGCTCAGTATTAAGGGACTGTAGTGCGAGGGCAAAAATTGACAAAAGGGGGACAACTGCCCCCCCGTCCCCCTAATCGCCGTTATTGATATGTAGTATTTAATGAGAACAATATTCTCAAATATTGAGACTAGATCAGTGGAACAGGCTTAGCGCTCGACAACTTTGAGCTAACCTGACCTATCAACAGAGGGGAAAAAACAACATATAAATTAAACGAATTTGGCTGCATTTTTTAAATGTGGGCCTGCCCGATGGCGTAGTGGTAGCGTTGTTGTCTTGTAATTCAAGGAGTCCCTGGTTCGATACCCGTTGGAGGTACATAGTGGTTCTGGTCCCACTTTAAGCAGTAGGTACAGTCCCGATTAGTCTTACTGTGCATAAAGTGGACTTAAAACACCAACTCAGTCAATCAAGCATTTTTAATGTGACCAACCCTAAGAAAACGCTACCCTCTGTTTTTTTTGTTTTTTTTGTTAAGTCATCAAATTGAAGTCACCTTTCACTTTTCCCAATTAAATTAAAGAAAATTACGAACCATTAAATACGAAAACTAGAATAGTAGCAATAGCATGTTAACGAGAGTAAAGCTTTCTGTTTCGTGAAAATTCCAATTTCGATCCATGTAAAAACGAAATTTGGTCAGTCCTTGATTTGCAGTAGTCACCCTTGCCATAAGAACATTGGCGTCGGGAGGAGAGGGGGGGTCGAACGGGTCAGTGGACCCCCCCATCCCTGGAAATTGACATCGTTCATTTAAAGATATAAGATAGCCAAAAGTTTGTTACTCTTATTGTTAAGAACAGAAATAAAGTTCATGTAGTTAGAATTCGAACAGAATAATCAAAGTAAGAATGCATTGGATCGAAAACATTGAGTGAAAGATACAGCAACAAGGTTATATTCTACCATTTCATGCAAAGAACAAATGGTTTCACAGTTTTCAAAATTCTAATAATTTCAGTTGTAGGTGAGAGGTCACACAACACACTCTATGAAAAAAATTCCCCCTAATATTTAAAGTCTTTTCTTGAACGAGGCGTGCAAATGTTAATATCAAAATGCATTTCAGATACTAACTGCATGAAATACAAAATAAATAATGGAAAATAGTTGTTCTCCTATTGACTAGTTTGGTGGATCGAGTCTCCCCATTTATATAATAATAATAATAATAATTATTATTATTATTTCGAATAAAATTTATTTTTGTTAGTTTATAATATTTATTATTGTATAATATCATTTATAACCCTGGTAATAATACTTATTTATTTTCTACTATTAAACTTTTATCATTTGGCCGAACCCCCTGAAAAAAATTCTGGCGACGCCCATGCCAGTAACCACGTAGTGAAGTAGTTTGATTGCTAATGCAACGTTCTTCAGCTCACAAGGCTTTTATGTTTATTTATATTTTGTACATAACAAGAAGATTGAAGTATAACAACGAAATCGCACCCAATTGTTAACTTTTATTAATTAAATAATATAAATATCATCACAATGATAGGAAAACCTGTTGTAAAGTGATAGCGAACACTCACATCTTCATACACTTAATAGTTTTTGTGAAAAAGGAACATGAAGTCACAACAATTAGGCTAATTTTGTCCAGAGAAGCAATAGAAGTTCCCCTTACGGCACCCACAAATAAATTAGTCTACGCACGCCTATGCTTCCAATAATCCACCTTTCTTTAATTAAAAATAAACTACTCTCTAGAAATCTAAAGCTTATTATTTTGGAGAATAGATGGCAGAATTAATTGTAAGTTAAGAATTCATTGAGAATTTGTTAATTAATTCAAAATTTAAATTTTTTATGCACGATTGTTTATTACTAGAAAATGCTATGAATTATTTTTCTTAATGGTGATTATCGAACGGATTTTTATGTAATTAATACATTTTCCTTTGTATGTAGCCAAGCATAAACAAAAACAAAAAGAAATAACTCATAACAGTTCCACTGTTAGGAACCTACGTAAATCTTCTGTCGTCGTTTTTAACATGTTTAAATGCATAGGACTTATAATACGTTTTGAGTACAAGTGTAGTATTTACTTCATTTCTCAATTTTTAATTGAATAATGTAGTTACATTTTTGGAAAAAAACATTCAAAATATGATTTCTCCAAAAATTCGATAAATATCTTCTGATTGTAGCAGGTGTACTTTCACATAATCTGGTATCGAGCACCACGAAAAGAATAAAAAATCAAGGTTCCGTGTGAACTTTATTCTCCATTTATTCTCCATTTATATTTTGCAAACAATTATACAGAACAGCGGGTAATTGGTCTTATTACATTTTCCTATCGGGAACCTAGAAAGTGTTATAAGAATGGAGACTACTTACATTTTTTTTTAACATATATTAGGATTTTTTTTCTATATATTTCGCATTTTCTGGCTACATAAAAATCCGGCCCATAATAATGTTTCACAATTTGAGTTCAGTGTTTGTAAATGAACGATTTCTTTAGTAGTTATAGTGCCCAACAAGCCCAATTAGAAATAGCAAGTGGCAACACAAGAACCAAGGGATATTGTCAACTGTGAAGGTTGTAGATAGATTGTACTCGAGGCGATGTGCTCTAAAGTGATGGATTCTTATCCGGAATATTGTAAGTTCAAACCCCAAGATCGCCCATATGATGGTTCTACACGTGGATTCAGTCGAATGCTGGGATGGTATCTATATCGAAGTCTACGACTACTGCCTTCAATGACCTTTCTTTTACATCTTTCCTTGTCGCGAGTACCCTAACGGAACAACGTTGCCTTGTAATCAAGAAGTCAGGTTCGATACCAGGCGGAGGCACATTGTACCTACAGTGGTTCGGATCTCACTTTAAAGTGTAGGTCCAGACCCGATTTGCCTATCTGTGCATAAAGTGGACTTAGAGCAAAATTTTATAAAATTCAAATTCAAATAAACAAAGCCTAGGCGAGAAAGAAACACTAGGATCTATGGCAACGCTACGAAACAAGAGATCCTAGGTTTGAATCCTGTGTTAAATATCAATGTCTCTTTCTTTCAATTTTCATCTATTTCATTAATTCAACATTCGCCTACAACCACCAAATTGAAAGTAACTGGAATTCAATAGAACAAATAGGATTGAATTTTATGCTAGAAATTGTGTTACATCTTTTTACACTGTCTATATTTATGCAATATTGTGATGTATTGGTTGAATAATAATAATACGAATTCTTTACGTGTCTCTAAGGGAAAATGTAGCTAATCTCTTTTGAAATATGTTGTGAAAAGATAAAAGAATGTCGGTAATATCATTACGAAAATAAATTGATCGATAAATCCATGTACCATGTTTGATGACTCGTAACTGATTAATAGATTATATCTGATTTAAGATTTTCATAACGTGGAATAATATTTTATTTGTATGCACTATTTCTGTAAAACTTTATTGTTGATGGAAACATAAATTTAAAAAAAATTGAATGTTTTGATAATGAAATTGGGTCATGAGTGTACTGTAGGCTTAAAAATATTCTGACCCAACTCATAAAATTATATTAATTAATACGTAGTACGTATTTATGAAGTAGAAATAAAAGGTGCAAGAACATCATTAGAAAACTGACTGGAGTGACATACTGAGAGGAGAGGTTTGGGTCACTGGCGTACGCAGGAGGTAACTGATGAGGCCAAAGCCTTCTCCGAAAATAATCCTGCATATGTGGTTCAAACCATTACAGACAGCACACAAACAATTTGTTTTACAGCGTTGCTTAGGCTAAGTACGACGAGATAACCAGTTTGTAATGCAAACCAAAGGCCACTGCTCTCCAGGAAACCGGGTTGCCCTGTGGTCCCTCAGTTTCTTTTCTTTAACAAGATAATTTGTCTAACCACATATAACGGCTTCATTATTAACATAGTTGATGGATCGAGTGATTGATTTTCATTATTTTAATTCGATTTTCTGCCCCTTTTTGCTAATCGAGAAGATGAGGGTGAATGGTGATATGTATGAACTTGATGAAGGGATGCTCACACACCCCACCCAAGCTGGGATTCGAAACCAGTACCTCTGGCTTCGTAGCGCGTTGTGCTAACCACTCTGTCACGGAGGTCAACTATAAAGTATTTTGTGTAAACTTTTACGCTTCTGAGAACTTTGTGTACCCCTCCACAAGTCTGTCACTCTGCCCACCTTGATCCCCCTGTTAAAATTTAAACACTGAAGCAAATAGCATATCTGAAAAAAAAAATAACACCTTTCTGATTTACTAATATTTTTAAAAAATACTCCGTAAATGGGGCATTCCATGTGAAAATACCACTGAATTTTCTCAATTTTTGAAAGTAAATGAAATGCTGTAGTTTTATTCTATCTTGTGAGTCGACAATCTAACGTTGTAATTTGCATAAAAATTCTAGTATTATAAATAATTAAGGTAGAAGGAATTTTACATATTGTAAGTTTATTTTTAACTTTTTGATTTACTTGTGTTTTGTATTGTGTACCACCCGTGACACCAAAAAACAACTAATTTCTCCTTTAATTGTTACATTTCCCCCCAACCCCATTAGAATATTCAAAGGTCAATTATTTTCTCTCTTTGTCTTAAATAATTTATTTTCATCATTTGACAATTCACAGAAATTAAAATAAATTTGTAAGTAAAGAGGCAGTGTTTCATCTGTCCCACCCGTGACACAAAATTGTTCAATTATAGTTATAAATCTGGGGTATTTTAAGGGTAGTTATGTATAATCAACAGTGTCTAGTTTGATATTTCATTGCACAGAAACTGTGAGAAAAATGTTGCTTAACTATCAGTAGAATAGTTACTTTAATATAAAAATGTAGCACAGATGCTGTGAGAAAATTGTTGCTTAACTATCAGAAGAATAGTTACTTTAATATAAAAATGTAGCACAGATGCTGTGAGAAAATTGTTGCTTAACTATCAGAAGAATAGTTACTTTAATATAAAAATGTAGCACAGATGCTGTGAGAAATTTGTTGCTTAACTATCAGTAGAATAGTTACATTAATATAAAAAATGTAGCAGAGATGCTGTGAGAAAATTGTTGCTTAACTATCAGAAGAATAGTTACTTTAATATAAAAATGTAGCAGAGATGCTGTGAGAAAATTGTTGCTTAACTATCAGAAGAATAGTTACTTTAATATAAAAAATGTAGCACAGATGCTGTGAGAAAATTGTTGCTTAACTATCAGAAGAATAGTTACTTTAATATAAAAATGTAGCACAGATGCTGTGAGAAAATTGTTGCTTAACTATCAGTAGAATAGTTACTTTAATATAAAAATGTAGCACAGATGCTGTGAGAAAATTGTTGCTTAACTATCAGAAGAATAGTTACTTTAATATAAAAATGTAGCACAGATGCTGTGAGAAAATTGTTGCTTAACTATCAGAAGAATAGTTACTTTAATATAAAAATGTAGCACAGATGCTGTGAGAAATTTGTTGCTTAACTATCAGTAGAATAGTTACATTAATATAAAAAATGTAGCAGAGATGCTGTGAGAAAATTGTTGCTTAACTATCAGAAGAATAGTTACTTTAATATAAAAATGTAGCACAGATGCTGTGAGAAAATTGTTGCTTAACTATCAGAAGAATAGTTACTTTAATATAAAAAATGTAGCACAGATGCTGTGAGAAAATTGTTGCTTAACTATCAGAAGAATAGTTACTTTAATATAAAAATGTAGCACAGATGCTGTGAGAAAATTGTTGCTTAACTATCAGAAGAATAGTTACTTTAATATAAAAAATGTAGCACAGATGCTGTGAGAAAATTGTTGCTTAACTATCAGAAGAATAGTTACTTTAATATAAAAATGTAGCACAGATGCTGTGAGAAAATTGTTGCTTAACTATCAGTAGAATAGTTACTTTAATATAAAAATGTAGCACAGATGCTGTGAGAAAATTGTTGCTTAACTATCAGAAGAATAGTTACTTTAATATAAAAATGTAGCACAGATGCTGTGAGAAAATTGTTGCTTAACTATCAGAAGAATAGTTTCTTTAATATAAAAAATGTAGCACAGATGCTGTGTGAAAATTGTTGCTTAACTATCAGTAGAATAGTTACATTAATATAAAAAATGTAGCACAGATGCTGTGAGAAAATTGTTGCTTAACTATCAGAAGAATAGTTACTTTAATATAAAAATGTAGCACAGATGCTGTGAGAAAATTGTTGCTTAACTATCAGAAGAATAGTTACTTTAATATAAAAATGTAGCACAGATGCTGAGAGAAAATTGTTGCTTAACTATCAGAAGAATAGTTACTTTAATATAAAAAATGTAGCAGAGATGCTGTGAGAAAATTGTTGCTTAACTATCAGAAGAATAGTTACTTTAATATAAAAATGTAGCACAGATGCTGTGAGAAAACTGTTGCTTAACTATCAGAAGAATAGTTACTTTAATATAAAAAATGTAGCACAGATGCTGTGAGAAAATTGTTGCTTAACTATCAGCAGAATAGTTACATTAATATAAAAAATGTAGCAGAGATGCTGTGAGAAAATTGTTGCTTAACTATCAGAAGAATAGTTACTTTAATATAAAAATGTAGCACAGATGCTGTGAGAAAATTGTTGCTTAACTATCAGAAGAATAGTTACTTTAATATAAAAATGTAGCACAGATGCTGTGAGAAAATTGTTGCTTAACTATCAGAAGAATAGTTACTTTAATATAAAAAATGTAGCACAGATGCTGTGAGAAAATTGTTGCTTAACTATCAGTAGAATAGTTACATTAATATAAAAAATGTAGCACAGATGCTGTGAGAAAATTGTTGCTTAACTATCAGAAGAATAGTTACTTTAATATAAAAATGTAGCACAGATGCTGTGAGAAAATTGTTGCTTAACTATCAGAAGAATAGTTACTTTAATATAAAAATGTAGCACAGATGCTGTGAGAAAATTGTTGCTTAACTATCAGAAGAATAGTTACTTTAATATAAAAATGTAGCACAGATGCTGTGAGAAAATTGTTGCTTAACTATCAGAAGAATAGTTACTTTAATATAAAAATGTAGCACAGATGCTGTGAGAAAATTGTTGCTTAACTATCAGAAGAATAGTTACTTTAATATAAAAATGTAGCACAGATGCTGAGAGAAAATTGTTGCTTAACTATCAGAAGAATAGTTACTTTAATATAAAAAATGTAGCAGAGATGCTGTGAGAAAATTGTTGCTTAACTATCAGAAGAATAGTTACTTTAATATAAAAAATGTAGCACAGATGCTGTGAGAAAATTGTTGCTTAACTATCAGAAGAATAGTTACTTTAATATAAAAATGTAGCACAGATGCTGTGAGAAAATTGTTGCTTAACTATCAGTAGAATAGTTACTTTAATATAAAAATGTAGCACAGATGCTGTGAGAAAATTGTTGCTTAACTATCAGAAGAATAGTTACTTTAATATAAAAATGTAGCACAGATGCTGAGAGAAAATTGTTGCTTAACTATCAGAAGAATAGTTACTTTAATATAAAAATGTAGCACAGATGCTGTGAGAAAATTGTTGCTTAACTATCAGAAGAATAGTTACTTTAATATAAAAATGTAGCACAGATGCTGTGAGAAAATTGTTGCTTAACTATCAGAAGAATAGTTACTTTAATATAAAAATGTAGCACAGATGCTGAGAGAAAATTGTTGCTTAACTATCAGAAGAATAGTTACTTTAATATAAAAAATGTAGCAGAGATGCTGTGAGAAAATTGTTGCTTAACTATCAGAAGAATAGTTACTTTAATATAAAAAATGTAGCACAGATGCTGTGAGAAAATTGTTGCTTAACTATCAGAAGAATAGTTACTTTAATATAAAAATGTAGCACAGATGCTGTGAGAAAATTGTTGCTTAACTATCAGTAGAATAGTTACTTTAATATAAAAATGTAGCACAGATGCTGTGAGAAAATTGTTGCTTAACTATCAGAAGAATAGTTACTTTAATATAAAAATGTAGCACAGATGCTGAGAGAAAATTGTTGCTTAACTATCAGAAGAATAGTTACTTTAATATAAAAAATGTAGCAGAGATGCTGTGAGAAAATTGTTGCTTAACTATCAGAAGAATAGTTACTTTAATATAAAAATGTAGCACAGATGCTGTGAGAAAATTGTTGCTTAACTATCAGAAGAATAGTTACTTTAATATAAAAATGTAGCACAGATGCTGTGAGAAAATTGTTGCTTAACTATCAGTAGAATAGTTACATTAATATAAAAAATGTAGCAGAGATGCTGTGAGAAAATTGTTGCTTAACTATCAGAAGAATAGTTACTTTAATATAAAAATGTAGCACTATAGATGCTACGTAGTCCACGGAACTCATCCGAGACAATGGAATACCCCAAATATATTTTATATTTATGTATTGTTGGGACTTTTTGAGAATAATTTTACGCACTCGGCACTTTAAACATACTCATTTATATAAAGTATTGCAAAAGGAAAGGTTGAATTAAATTGATTTACAACTTATATAGTGGTTTGAAAGTATCATCTTGAATGCTTGTTATCATTTGAATACATAATTTCTCTCTATATTCCACAGAAAAATATTAATAAATTGACATAAACCTTAGTATATTTGTTGATATACTCATGTAACATTATCCGTTGGTTATTTCATTGTAATAATATAAAGTAATTTCTTGATTATCACATAATTAGAGCTACTTACGTGAACAGAATTTAGAAACCATGGCGGTTTGCGTGGAGAGATGTAAGTGGTTGGCCCGGCTGTGCGATCGCTGTCCGTTTGGCTCCAGTCAGGGTCATAGCCTCGACCCCAGACCACTTAAAAGATAAGAGGCTATGCGTTCCGGATTGTGACATCTCCCTTTTCCACAATCCGTCAGATTCTGATGTCGAAATTCATGCTTTTTTTACGATCTATCTTTCGCCGTACGCCCTGGTAAACTGTTTGTGTGGATGAAAATCTTGAGAATGTCACCTCGAACTCTGGTGGATGAGGAAGAGGTTCATATTCTCATCCAAGAGAGGCAATGGGCGTCATTAAACGCGTCCGCAAGTGTGTTAAGGCTTTGATTGAACCGTTCTGGATCTGTGCCGAGTTGTCCGAGGGCTTTGGGGACAGTGAAACGTGAGAGTACCCACATTTGTTTCGCAATTTCCGAAATAGTTGTTTGGCAAGTCAAGTAAGTGATCAAATTTTATGGTAATGCGGGTTGTAAAGAATAGTTCTAGAGTCAGGAAAACTTTGAGTGGGGACTCAAATCAGCGAATGTTGGAACAGACAGGTAATGTAGAGTACATAGTCCTAAATATCGCAAGTACGAGTTCACTAATTACGCGACACATTTCTGCCACTTTTTGGTTAATCGTAATGGTTAAATTCACAAAGGATCAGCCTTTTCCAGACTAGAAATCGAATCTTGAATATTTGGTGTCGAGGCCGTGAATCGGCCAGCGAGCAGGCGAAAACATCACATCGAGAATGCATATTTCAGGCAAATTGGCCTGTATCGGAATGGTTAGCACAGGTAGATTAATCAGTATAAATTTTCAACATAATTACTTGCAATATTCCTCCACCAAGAATCGAACCTTGGATCCCCCTGATTGCAAGGCGACAGCATTAGACATTCTGTGATAGCATTCGTACGTGCCTTTTCTGCCTCTGAGGCTAATCGTGACCATATACGTAGATGGAAATGATGAAAAGATACATGTCCAGGCAAGGGCTGTATCCCGGACTCTTCGATAGCGAGGTTTTCTGTTCTAGAAAATTATCAATTGGCATTCCCAGACAAAATGTCCAACAATATAACGCTCTAATTTGTGGTTGATAAGAATAAGATAATTATAAAATTGAATATGAGCAACATATAGTAAAGATAATATCAGGTATATTGTGGATTCGTACTTTGGAGGGTTTTCGCCACCCCCACAGAGAGAGAGAGAGAGAGAGAGGGAGGAACAAGGAATAAGAAAGTTATATAAAGAACGATGTACAGATAACGAGAAAATGTGGTAGAGAATCAGAAACAAAGAAAGAAAATGAGAAAAAGAAAGAGCCAGAGAGAGAGAGAGAGAGGGGGGGGCGGGGGATTCTGTTCCTTTCTACTGTAGGTATGTTTGTACAGGGACTCGCTCAGTTCACGAACGCTGTGCAAATATTAATGTTTTAAGGGTTGCTATTTCGATTCGTTTTTGTTGAGAGTATGAAGGTGATTTTAATGTAATGTATTGTGTTTACGCCTACCTTTGTGGCGAAGTGGTTATCACGTCGCGCAACTACGCCAGGTGTCCAGGGTTCGAATCCCCGTCCGGGCATGGGTGTTCTTTTTGAGTGTCCCTGCATCATATCATCAGTCATCCACATCTTCGCGATTAGCCAAAGTGGCAGGAAAGCGAAATAAAATAAACAAATCAATGAATGTGTTGTGCTTAAATGCAAATTGCATTTGTAACTGATTATTTCGAAAAAAATAATATGTTAGGAGGTAGCTATACACTATTTCTAATTCTTGCAACGTAACTTGTATAATATCATGGAAAACCCAGTTGAGCGGTAAAAGGATACGAATTCAACTTCGCGTGTCGTGTGAACTAGAAATTCAGTTGTAAAATAGAGGGGAAAGAAAGAGAAGGAAAGATATACCCTGTCTCAGCTATCTCTAAAGCATGGTCGCGCATAAGGTCAGAGAAGGGGAGGAAATCAAGTGGGCAGAACGAAGAAGTACATGCTGCAGTCGCCCCCCTCCCTTCAAGCTATCCCGTTGCCTCTCACGTGTTCATTGGTGGAACCGTCTCGCGTCACTACTTACGCAGAGACTTGTTTTCGTTCGCCTGCTTCCGAGATAGATGGGACAGGTATAGATATAGAGAGAGAGAAAGAGAGAGAAGGAAAGGGTTTATAAAATACAACGGAAAAGAGAGAGAAGAAGAAGAGAGGAAGGAAGGAAGGAAAAATCGAAAACTTGATAACCATGATCACAAAAGCAGAAACCCTTTTGAGTCACCGAAAAACACAGATAAAAGCTAATCTGTCCGAATATCAACCCAACACACGGGAAAGCATTTGACTTCTTATCGAAATACATTTCGGGACATCATAACAGTTAGACATCATGTGGCGTTGGTCATGTGTAAAATACTCATTGCAACATTGCCACATTTTCAAGGATGTGATCTTGGGGACTTAATTCGCGAGGGAGCTCGACGATTGGATAGTAATTGAGGGCGAGGGTGTACCACGTGCATGTTCATAATAACCCCTTCTCCTTTCAGCGTCACAGCTCTGATAGTGACGTAATCGGAGCTCGACTTCAGGAAAAGGCAATCTATCTCTAGGCACGTGTTCATGTCACATTACACTATGCAGTTATGATTCCCGGGACCACTCTTGTACTAATTGATTATGCTATTTTCCAATTCTGGTTAACGTTTGCCACTTACACCTCACCCATTTAAATTTTATTTGTCGGTATAGAAGCAGGCCCGTGCCCAGGGGAGGGGCCATGGCCTCCTCCTTGAGCCATGGATTTTTTAAATGTGAACCTATACAAAGCGACGAAAATAACATCGATGATTTTTCAAACTTGTAAAAATATCAGCTCTCTCCTTGCATAAATGAATGTGTTTGTTGTGTAGAGAGACAGTCCCCAGAAGTCTGCAGTCTGCAATATTGGATACTTTTAGTTTTATAACCAGTGATGTAAGGCTACCAGCAGTGGCGGGCAATTACTCTATATGTGCACAAAAGTGGACCTAAAACAGAAACTCAAACTTGTCTACTAAGAGAAAGTAAATTGTCCTTGACCTCCAGTTTTGGCACCCAATTGCCACTACTGGCTACCAGGTGAAAATGTCTCTCTCATATGTTTTTCTTTTATTAACCATAGCCCACTACGATCCTTCGTAGCAGGCTATGGGTTAACTTACATTTAGAATTCTTTATTGTAATAATAACACTGATTAACCAAAAAATAATTTCGGCTGATATCTTGGTATCCAACACGCGTTCTAAGACAATTGAAACATGCTGATTCAAAATATGCAAACCATTTGTCTGTAACACCCACCAATCTTGAGATATACGACATCAACCATTTATATATGTTTAACATTGTATCAAGGCAAACAACTCACAGACATAGGTTTCACTAGAACACTTTTTGCTACATGGAGTACTATTGAACATGGCTTAGCTAAGAAAATTGTGCAAATGCATCACATGACACATATACTATATAGTAACATCTAGTTGAAGGTATAATACACATAAGTAATACATACGTATAGAAAATGCTTCCTTAATTTAAGGTGTGTTTGGTTTGAATTTCTTGGCTATAGAGTTGCGTTTGTGGTGAGCATTTGGCATCTCATGCTGAAGCGTCCAACAGTAGTCTGCCTACATTGCTGCACTCCATCGGCACTGATAGCGTGATTCCATCACCGAGATGTCCTGATGAAAATGTTCACCATGTTCGTCGCTGACTGAATCTAGGTTCTCGGGGAAGAAGTCAAGATGTGAGTCGAGGATATGAATTTTGAGGGACATGTTGCAACCCAGCTGTCTTCTGTACACACTAATGCACTTTTGCACAACATTCACATAGTCAGCAGATTTATAATTTCCAAGGAAATTGGCTACGACTGACTTGAATGCCACCCAATCATCTCTTTCAGTGTCACCCAGTAAGTCCTGGAAGTGGCTGTCAGCAATGATCTTCCTTATTTGTGGACCTATGAACACACCTTCTTTCACTTTCGCATAACTCATCTTCGGAAACTTGTTGCACAGGTACAGAAAAGCATCTGAGTCGTTGTCTAGTGCCTTCACGAAATTCTTCGAGTCCCAGCTTCAAATGAAGTGGTTGCATGATAACTTTTTCACGTTCAACCAACGGCACACGAAGGACTGCATTCTATCTCTGATCGGCCAATCCTTCTTTATGTAGTGGGGCTTCCTATCTCTGCTATACTACTCGCAGATGAAGCAGCAGTACTTCTTCGCCTTCCTTATCAACGGCGCAAGTTGCGTGCACACGTCAAACATATGAACTGTGGTGCCCACGACTTACTACTATCTACCTTCGAATCGTATAGTTCATATGCTTTCTTCAGAAACGGTGTAAAAGTCTTCCGATGGGATGGATTTCTGTTAGATAGCCGCACACGTAGCAAAACAGATGTGGTGAATTTATGCAACCTCTGGACGCCATAATCCACTGTCACTCAAAATAAAAAAGAAATAAATGAAAGTATAGTAATGCGATCTTGAAAATATTTCGACACATTACATTAAGTATAACTGTTTTCACAAACGACGAAAAAAAAATTCGGTGTTGCACGATAAACGACGAATTTTTTTTTAGGAACGGTATTCCATGAAAAATAAATTTTTTTCGATATCTTCAAAACCTGACGTGATAGAGCAAAACTGTTTTCAGATTTGAAATCAGCATGAAAAACTGCTTTAGAAAATGTAAACATCATGTCGGATATCTACAACTTGTTTATCAGTGTAATTGCTAATGCGTATAAATTAATTTATAAATATATTATTTTCTAAACATAGAATTACCGTGGCAGTTCAATGGTGCTGGTATAACAAAAGAAAGTAAATCTGAAAATATTTTTAATGTTAAAACTCGGAGCTAACCGAATACTTCTAACCAGTATCGGCGTTTGGGTGTCAAAACTTGGGAGGATAGGGGGGCAAAGCAGTTACGTTCTCTTGGTAGACAAGCATTAAAGGGCCATAGTACGGGGGCAAAAGTGGCAAAAAAGTTGGGGTCAACTGCCCCCAGGTCCCCCCAAATAGCCGCCACTGTATATATGTATATGTATACATACATACATAGATACATACATACACGCACGGATCTGGCCCCTCCCTCAAAAATCCTGGGTACGGACCTGTATAGAAGGTATCTTGTGAGAGCAAAAAAACTTAAGTGACACATTGTAATGGTGGGAGCAATGGATTCAGCTGTTCATTTTTCTTAGAAGAATATATGTGTCGATAATGTTCGATTGTAGCTGTGTAGCAGGAACCAAATATCGCGTACCTGCATGCAGAACAGACATTTGAGCACCCTTAACCTGAATCGAAATTCGGGTATCGTTACCAGGAACCGTTTATCGTGTACCATTATCTGGAACCGAAATATAGGTACGCAGATCAAGAAAAATGGGTACCCGGATTTGCAACAGAGAAGAACTGGATGTCCGTGTACGGGACCGAAATTCCGGTACCTGGATCAGGAACTGAAAATCGGGTTCCCAAATTCATGTTCCAAAGATCAAGGACCGAATAACGGGAATACCGTTCCAGAATCGAAATTTGATACTCTTATCCTGAATCAAATTTCGGGTATCTACACCAGGTATATCGTGTACCCTTACCGGATATCGGAACCAAAATTCAGGTACCAACTTCAATAACCGAAAATCGGGTACCCGAACCTGGAACAGAGGTGAACCGGGTACCCGGATACCGAACTGAAATCCGGGTGTACGGATCCATTGTTAACCGAGACTTGAGTTTCTAGGGATCCAGACCTGGCTATCCCTAGTTCAATCCTCGACATTGCCATATTGTACAGCTGTTCTAATTCCATTGAAACTGTAGGTCTATTCCCAATTAGCATTGAGTGGACTTAAATAAACAATTTATTTAATTTAAAGCATTACATAGTCCGAGGTAACAAGTAAAGACTCTTTAATTTTATCCGCCAGTGTTACCAAAACTTTTCTGATTCGTGCTACCTGGCTAATTTGCTTTGTCGTCTCATACTCGTAATAGCTGGATCGTATAGTACATATGTCGCCCGTTCAGGGGATGCACAGATCTGTAGTTCTTGGTGATTCGTTGCTTATCCTTCGTCATCAATGACCTGAAGAGGTTCATCTGAAAAATGCAGAATCGTCAAAGTTTGAATCGACTCAAATGTACTGCGCTTGTGTTTGATAAATAGGGCTAGGATTTGGATGCAAATGCATTTTTTTTTTTTGGTAAGGCATAAGTAGATAGGAACGTGTTTTACCCGTTAGTGAATAAATTGGGATGCCTTTGCTAGGACATTTTTTTGCATTTTTTGATCCTTTTTGGTGTAAAGTTCATTTTTAAACTTTTTTTTAACCGTTTAAGTCATTTTCGGTCTTTTAAAAGTCATCTTATGCATTTTTCTACATTTTGGTGAAAAATGGGGCATTTTACATGCAAATGTAACCCTTTGAAGGAGAGAGGTTCCCGACTCTCGTCTCATTGCCAGCGCAGTTCTGAACAACTGTGTTTGAAGAAACAAAGAAATTCTGTGCAGTATTGTTGATACAAGCTGTTGTGTAAAAATTCAATTCTCTTGTCAGACAACCGACAATCATTCACTTTTGAAAATTTGAATATGATTTTTTTTGTATACTGCAACTCATTACTTAAAGTGTAAAAGATGACAAAAAGTGAACTTTCTTACTTGTACTACCATATGCAATGAACATGTGATAGATAGTGTAACATTAATTTGTATTTTGAATTTCTCTTGGTAGTTTATAAAATTGTTCTACAAATCTTTCAGAATTCTTAGGTCATAAACATGGACGTCCGCAGGATTTTTTCCAGGGAGGGGCAAGGAAGGTATTTTTTCCAGGGGGGGCAAACGAAGGCAAATTTTCCCCCAAAATAGTGTTGTTTCCTAAAAAACATTGCTTAAATTTGAATTTATGGTGTTCATGCAATAATTAACACATATTATTGTGGCTAAAATGAAATTATATGTGTGAAATACATATTTTTTGGTTGACTTTCATATTCCAGGGGGGCGCACGGCTCCCCTTGCCCCCCCTTCCGGACGCCCATGGTCATAAATGCATCTTTTAAAGGTCATTTTTTGGCAATTTTAAGGTCATCAAAATCCTAGCCCTATTGATAAGGATATTACTAAAGCCTGTTCAGAATTTAGAGTATATTGTTGGGCTTATGGTTACAGTGTTGCCAGCAGCAGTACAAATCTAAGTTTTTCTGCGGTAGAAAAAATAACTTTAGAAGGAGATGAACATTTTCTACCTCCACCACTTTTCTCAACACGCACACGTAAAATAGGCCAACAACAAACGGGATGTTATTCTAAAGCGGCTCAAATACCAACGTGAAAATACGCCGCGTAAATCCGCTGCTCAGCTACGCAAGTACGTTACGCCAGATTGCTGAGACATACCCTGCGACGTATATTTTAATCCTACACCCTTCCCTGGAAGCCCAGTTCTTCCAAGCACAAGTCCAGGTAGTCCCGTACGATTCCGTGCTCGTAGCGAACACCGCAAGGAAAGGATTTGCAGGTGAGTGCTGTTAGCGAACACACAAACTTGCCCTGTCTTGTTTATCCTTGAAAGTGGTCGACATTGTAACGTTTTCAAATATTTTTGATATTCGTAAACCTTTCATAAAAGAAAATTGAATTATAATAATGCTCAAAGGTTCCATTTTCGGCCATCAGATGGCGTCGCCCCTAATAGCTCCCCATGTGCTGCCTCTAGTGGCAGATTCTAAACTAGCCGGCTTGCCGTAAATCTCGGCACACAGTCCGACACAAAGGACACACTTCATCGCCAGGAACGAAACGGCACACAACCAGTTTTTGCTGTATCTACATCTCTTTCCTCGTCAGCGAGAGACGTGCCTAGCCATGCTGCGTGTCAAATAGAAGCCAGCCGTTTGCACCACTCGTGCGATGGGACACTGCAAAAAGGGATAAGGACCGCAATAGAGCACGGGTGTCTTTTGGCTTTTGGGCTGAACATTTTGTTAGGTACGTAAACTCATCGCTGTGGCATTAGGAATGCAAAAACACATTGCCGTATATTTGCTGTATTTAACGCTCCGTTTCATCCTATATTAAGGCGACGAAACCTTTGTTTTTGACCCCCCCCCTTTGTGCATTGAACAGAATAAGTGAACCAATGCCAGTTTCTATACAATAGGAAAAGGAATTTGGGAACATGTATGTGTTGAACTTGAATTAAATCATGTTTGGCGGTCCTTGTGCAAATGCTTGTTCTTGCTATAAGCTTGATACGCACGCGTAAATAACCTCTGAGCAGGTGTAGACCAAATTAATGAACATGCAGGTCGTGTTCTTCGATCTTGCAGTGCAACGTTAATTTAACGTTTGCCCAATGATGCAAAAATCGCAACTAATTGAACTAGAATTTGTAAAATAATGTATAATCCTTCTTCGAACCCGCTAATTCTTGCAGAACTGTTCATCTCTATTACCCCCTTTAACGGTAGCATTAAAAATGCGCTAGAATCAGAACAAGAATTGGGATATACATGAATCTAAAGGTTACTAGTCAAATAAAAGGGAATATATAGTGTATTTGTAACACGTACTAGAGAGAGGAGAACTTTTGATTTATTTTTGGGGTTTTGTGCTGACATCATTGATGTCCGTTGTCAAATATATACGTGTATGTACTATTTATCTGTAATTGGCAGGTGATTAAATATTAATGATTGTAATAATGCACGCAGGCCGTGCTGTGAATTAACAAGCGTGGTTGCACGTCTTGAGCGTCGTATCTTTCTGCATGTACAGATTGATTGTTAGTTTTGCACTCTTTTTATAAGTCGTCTTGTTTTGATAAAATTCGCAATAAATTGCACAATATATATATATATATATATATATATATATATATATATATAAGTAGTGTAAATTAGTTGTTTCTAAGTCACACTTTGTAGGTATGCATTTGTAGCCTCTTTTTTTTATCAATTGAATATCAGTTTTTGACATATTTTGACAATTTTTTGTCGATGTTTTAGCGTTTAGCGATGTTTTAGTAAAATTTCCCTTTTTTCCCACTCACACTTGGTAGGTATATCACGATCTTACGTGATATAACTTAACCTATTCATTTTTTTTATTACGTGCTAAACTACACGAGAGCCTCTACGTGCTTTGACCTAGTAGTGCAGGTGGACCGGTTCACAAACCGAAAGTGAGGCTCGGTGAGGCTCCCCTTCATGGTTTTTTCTTGTAAGGCATAAGCCTCATTTTCTCGCAGTGTTGCCAACACCTACCTCCACCCCTTCTTCTTCTTCTTACTTGGCAAGGGCTACTCGTTGCAAGGCGTTCCTCAAACCACTCTCATACTGCGATCCGGATCCCGAAGTTTCTTCCACCACACCTTACTAGCTTCACGAACCAAACAGTTTCGGTTACGTTGTCGTGCGACAGGATAAAATAGATGAACCGTACGTATACCGAGGACCCGATGCAATCGAACGCTTCTTCGAAAAGATGGTCGAGGAGGTTGGGAAAATTGGATGCATGCTGCAAACATCGAAACCGATGCTTCCGTTATCTGCTATCGAACTTCAAAATTACTATGACACTGTCAAGTGTCCTGTGTGTGATAACCACTTCACAGACGACAATCGTAAAGTGTTTCACCATTCGCATACGGACGGTCGCTTCATAAGCGGAATCTGTAACGCATGCAACCTCAAAATCCAAAAACCAAAATTCGTCCCCATATTCTTTCACAATGGTTCTAATTACGACTTTCATCCCTTAATTAGGAAACTCGGATACGACGCTCAAAAAATAGATATTCTTGCTCAAAACGAAGAACGATACATCTCTATAAGTAAGAAAGTTATGATTCCTGGGACTAAAAATACCATCGAGATGAGGTTTCTGGATTCATACAGATTTCTCTCTGCCAGCCTGGACGCTCTTGCCAGCAAACTTTTAGACGAACAATTGTCTAACTATTGTCATTTCGAACCTTTAATTACCCCCCTTTTTTATTTTTGGATCAATTACCTTTTCCAAATTAACAACAGGACTGAGGCGGTTCCTAAATGACAATAGTTAAAGACATATTTTAGCGAATTACGCCGGGATAAGCTAAGTACGTGTTGCTAGAAGGCCTTCGTCATTGCAAGTCACCTAACCCATTCACTAAGAAATAAGAAACAAAATATTGACGTACTGAAAAAAGTTGACTTGTGTTCACCGAGTTCAGATGTTTACTCATTGATGACTCCGTCGTTGTCGTCTATCAAAAACCTATAAGTACCTTGGAAACAGTGAGAGTTATCGAAAAATCTCCCCTTGTCGATTTTTTTTGGTGACGTAGAGAGTACGCGTAGAGAGGTCGGGTTTAGTGCGTCGGTCGAGTCTCGGTGTCCTCTGTCCTCCCATACCAAAATAAACATAGGTCATCATGGAACCAATTTTTTTCATCAATCGAAAATTTTCCAAGTCCACAGCGTTAAAAAAATCTTAAATTGCAAATATCTCGAAAATGGTAAGAGTTATCGAAAAAAATATATCGAAAAACACCCCCCCCCATCCGGTATCGTTAGATACCCCCCTGTCGATTTTGGAGGTGTAGAATACATGTACCAAGTTTTGGTGGTCCTGGGGTCAAGGGGTAAGAAGTTAACCCACCCTCCTCCAAAACTTTGATCACTCGTAACTTTTGAACAAATAGTCGTAGAAAGGTTGGGTTTAGTGTGTCGGTCGAGTCTCGGTGTCCTCTGTCCTCCCATACCAAAATGAACATAGGTCGTCATGGAACCAAAAAATTTCCGAATTTTTTTTCCAAGTGCTGCGTTAAATTGCAAATATCTCGAATTTTTGACAAACAGAGGTGTCCCATAGGACCTTTGAGAAAAAAAAAACACGTGAAACTCTACAGAGGTGTGGTTATCTATAACCGCAGCCGTTAGAACTTTTTTTTTTGGTTGGGCACCACGCACCCTGGCGGGGTTATAGGGGCCAGGAATCCTAAAAAAACAATTATTATTTTGTTTGTTTGCTTGCGTCACAATACAGAAATAATAAGAGGTGCGCGCGTGTGCATGTGTGGCAGAAATATCACATCGTTCGCGAGAGGTTTACAAAGGTCACGATATATAAACATTTGGCCGGACTTGGAAAATTACGATAAGGCGCATTCGCTCACCACTGTTGCCAGCTATAGGTCTTTTAAATCTCTCTCTCTCTTCATCTTACAGCAACGTTGGCATCTCTCTCTCTCTCTTTTTTTTTTAGTTGTAGGTGGTCTGCCAACACTCTCTAGTTAATAATGCTACATATTATACACACACACGCACACATATACTGTGTTGCCATCCATCCATCTCTCTCTCTCTCTCTTTTACGGCAGTGTGTGTTTGTTACCGGCTCTCCTTGCCCAGTGTGTGTATGTTACGCCAGTGTATACATTGGCTAAGCCTAAAAAAAAAAGGTAGTAGCCCTTGCCAAGTAAGAAGAAGAAGAAGGGGTGGAGGTAGGTGTTGGCAACACTGCGAGAAAATGAGGCTTATGCCTTACAAGAAAAAACCATTAAGGCGAGCCTCACCGAGCCTCACTTCGAGCCTCACTTTCGGTTTGTGAACCGGTCCACCTGCACTACTAGGTCAAAGCACGTAGAGGCTCTCGTGTAGTTTAGCACGTAATAAAAAAAATGAATAGGTTAAGTTATATCACGTAAGATCGTGATATACCTACCAAGTGTGAGTGGGAAAAAAGGGAAATTTTACTAAAACATCGCTAAACGCTAAAACATCGACAAAAAATTGTCAAAATATGTCAAAAACTGATATTCAATTGATAAAAAAAGGCTACAAATGCATACCTACAAAGTGTGACTTAGAAACAACTAATTTACACTACTTATATATATATATATATATATATATATATATATATATATATATATATATAACATAACCCTATAGCTCTACAGCACCATGGCGGGCCTTGGCTTACCTACCGACTGCTGGTCTCCCTCCCACACTGTTCCGCCGTCACCTGTTACAGCGTGGAGGTCTCAGACCAGTGTTGGGGTGACGGGTGATCAGCCCGACGAACCCCCAGCCGTTATTGTAGGTCTTCTTGACCGGGTTACGCTCACTCACTCGGAGCTTCCCAATTTCCTCACGATGGTGGGTTGCCACCGGCCCTATACGTAGGCCGAATAAATTCCGACCAGAGCCGGATTCGAACCTATGCCGTCCCGCAGCGAACGATCTCAAGACGAATGAACGCCTTAACCCGCTCGACTACGGAGGAGGACATATATATATATAATATATATATATATATATATATATATATATATATTGTTATAAATGGAAATTTGAAATAGTGTAATTTGCTACCTGCATTCTTGTCCATTCTTGCCATATGTCAGTGTAAGATACGCACTTTTACTAGTCAATAGCAAATTAAATCTAAGGTGATCTTTGGGGCATAGCAACGATATAAGAAGGAGAGGGAATAACG
Organism: Lepisma saccharinum; assembly: GCF_977018435.1. Classification (NCBI taxonomy): domain Eukaryota; kingdom Metazoa; phylum Arthropoda; class Insecta; order Zygentoma; family Lepismatidae; genus Lepisma; species Lepisma saccharinum. The sequence continues at coordinate 40,505,436 of NC_139252.1, forward strand.
TTAACTTAATTACGAGAACAAACTATTTGCAATGGAGAAAGCATAAAGGTGCCATTCATTGCCGGACCCTTCGACATATTTATATTTGTATTCTCTTACAGGGCCTTTGCCTCGTGCTTCTCGCAAATTTTGCCCGTAAACTCCCGCATTATCGCGTGAGAAGTAAGACGCAAAATTAATAATTTGTGATCTATAGTACGGGTCTTATTTTCACTCACGGTTGCTGTTGCCCGTAACCGCTTCCAGTTTAAATATTGTGGGCAACCGCAACTGACCCCACTATATCATTACAACATGCAAGTGTTGCCAGTGATACCTTATAATCATATTCTGTTTGAAATTAGCTAAATGAAGGATCCTCAACAATTTAGGTTAACTACATGAAAGTTTTTGCTTATATTTCATCTTCCTTAAAATAAAATTTTACGTAGGAAATGCAAATGTTAATCAACCTACAGCGCAGATGGAATAACTTGACAGTGACGTCATCTCCCACCTTGACCTCTCCTTCCAGAAGCGAAGGCTCATTTGCTAGAGCGGACGACAAGGTGAGGTGCAAACCAATAGAAATCTTTCCGAGAGGGGTGATGGAGGCGTGCAAAGCCCCACACTGTTACATTAGTCTTGCGAAACAAACCGCAGCTATGAGTGAGTGATTCCAGGCTATTTTTTTGTTTCTTTGTTAGTGAGGTTTTTTTGCTGCTTTTGTCATTGTTGTACAATGAGCAGTGGCGTAAAGAAAGGTAAGCCCTTGCACAGCGATGCAAAAGAAATAGTTTTCAATGTGTGTATGAACTTTGATTGCGATGAAAACAAAACAACGGCTGTTCACAGAACGTCTGGGGCAACAGGTGTCAGTGAAAGATCTGTGTGGAGAATTTTGAAGGAGAAAGACAAAAGTGTTTCGAGTGCGAGCGGGAAACCTTTTTCAACGCCAGGCAAAAAAACGACTGAATGCCCAGCAACGTGTAACAAATCTGGATTCTTTTGATGAAGCAGTCGTGCGCCGAACAATCCATGATTTATACACGAAAGGCATTGTTGTCAATGTAGATAAACTGATGAAGGAACTGCAAGAAAATATCAATTTTAAGGGTTCGCGTTGGTCGTTGCCTATGATCATAAGAAAATTAGGATTCAGATTTAAAAAGCACAGCGTAGGCAGCAGGAAGCTACTCCTTGAACGAAACAGCATCGTTGCTTTGCGGCGATCATTTTTGCGTGAAGTTAAAGAACTGTGCAGAGAGAAAACCGCCGGTCTTTAATTTACATGCATGAAAGTTTCGTGAACACACACCACACTGTCCTCTAAGTTTGGCTGGATTCCAAAGATTTGGGGGGGTTAAAAGTGCCAACAGAAAAGGCTCCCAAGTTTATTATTGTGCATGCCGGTGGTGAAAGTGGATTTGTGGAGGGGGCGAAGTTAGTGTTCCTTTCAAAAACAACTTCTGGGGACTATCATGGGGAGATGAACACTAATGTTGTGGTTCGAAGAACAGCTTCTTCCCAATCTGCCCCCAAACTCTGTTATTGTGTGTGACAATGCTCCGTACCACAACAAGTTAGTGAAAAAAATCCCAACATCAAAGAGCAGGAAGGATGAAATGAAGTCGTGGTTGTCATCTCACAATATTCCGCATGCAGAAGGTTTGCTGAAAGCCGAATTATATGAAATAATTAAAATAAACAAGGTCGCTTATAAGAGGTACGCCATGGACGAAATTGCAGCAAGCAACGGACACAAAGTGTTGAGAATTCCACCATACCATGCAGATCTCAATCCCATTGAACTCATTTGGGCTAACGTGAAAAATTATGTCGCCAGTAATAACATTACTTTCACAAAAAATAGTGTTCAGGAACTTATAGAAGAGGGTTTCCGACAGGTGACAAGTGAGGACTGGAAGAAAGCAGTACAACACGTACAGAAATGGGAGGAATTTTACTGGGAAAAGAATGGACTTTTGGAAGAAAGAATCGAAAACTGAACTGTGTATGTCGGCCACGATTCAGATTCAGACAGTGATGACAGTGTATCTTGCGCAAGTGAAGAAGAGGAGGATGATGACGTGCTTCCCATTGCTGATTAAATGTACGACATTTTTGCACTTTCCTGTTTTGACTTGCCTTACGCAACAATATATAACATGTTCTTTCAGCAATTCTTTAATTAATTAATGTTGATGTTACTATTATTATTTACTTATTTATTATTATTATTATTATTATTATTATTATTACGACTATTTCATCTAGCAGTGCTAACATTAAATTGAAGATTAGTAGTTTACACCGCGATCTTTACTGCTCCTACTCTTACTCATGCCATGATTCCTTTCATAGCAGTTGGCAACGCTGACTTAGCAGGGAGTGACGTTACTGCCAGGTTTTTCCTTCCCGGCTGTAGGCTACTTTTTGTACAAAGGACATTTTCCTAAGACATTTGAAATTACAAATACCCAATTAAACTGTTAGCTATATATATTTTAGGTTGGAATTAGTACCACAACACTCTCTTCTTCTTCTTCTATCTTGCCCAACCCAGCTTTACCTAACCTAACCTAGCGTCACTAATGAAGTCACGTCAGTCAGCGAATCGGATTGCTTAAAACCACTGACGTGCGGTGACGTCGACACTTGGGGTAGCAATTAGTGGCGTGATCAAGGGGGGAGGTTGGTGTGGGTCATCCCCTACCCCCTTTAGGGCCCAGATTCCTAAAAATAGAACGTCAATAACAGGAAAAGATTGCAAAATGATGAATGAGTACTAAAAAAATTTCACGTAACCCCTACCCCCATTCGAAAATAAAGTAAGATTTGATTTGACTACTAAGCCAGAGATCCTGGGTTCGAATCTCGGTTTGGCCATGGGTATTCTTTTAGTTTGTCTCTTCATCAATTATATTGTATCATTTTCGCGATTAGCAAGAAGTGGCGGAAAAGCGAAGTAAAATAAACCAAATCAAGCAATCAATCAATGATTTGAATTGATTGTTGTTACTTAGCGTCGCTTTTTTCTCACATTTTGTTAATTGCTAAGATGATACGATAAATTAATGAAGGGTCAAACACAACACACCCATGCCCAGGTCGGGGTTCGAACCCGGAACTCCTGGTGTCCTAGCGCGCTGCGATAATCACTCCCCCACGGTTGGTTGATTTGGTGTTTTAAGTACACTTTATGCACAAACAAAACAGATAACAAAACACACTTTTTGTAGTTTCTTCAATAATATTCATTTGGCTTCTTGAGTTCTGAGATACATTTTTCATTTCAAATTATTTCATTATTCACTGCAGAGTACAACATAAGAACAAGAATGTACGATCATCACGGGTTCGAATCCCGGCCTGCATTGTTAGAGGTCCCTTCATCAATTTTATCACGTCATCACTCATTCTCATTTTCGCGATATCCAAATGTGGCAGAAAAGCGAAGTAAAATAAACCAAACCAACAACAATATGAACGTGCGTACTCTTGCCCAAATACATACATCCGTTGGAGGCCAAGAGATTAGTATATTTAAATAACACACTACTAAAACGAGAGTGAGAGAGAGCCTGAGCAAATATTTGTAACTTAATCGTTATATATTGCATTTCAAAAAAAGAAAAGAAAGAAAGCATAACATTATTGTAAAAGGTTCTGTAAATACAGAGATCATAAGTACTGCAGAAAATATTCGCTTGAGTTCTTTAGAGGATTTACAAAAAATCGAAGGGAAACCAATCCCCTATCTGTCCTATAGGAGATAGACTGGGGGACCTGAAACCACGGGCTTTTAACTATTGCAGCGGGGGCGAGGGGACAAGGGAGGTAAAGGCAGAAATCTTCTCTTTTGCTTCGGGCGGCCGTTTCTACCTGGAACTGCTAAGGCGGAAGAAGAGCGAGCTAGGCCAGTTTTGCTCGCGGATCACACCGAGGGACGAGAAGCGCGTGAAAAAGAAAACGTTGCATATGAACTGTGGCTTTAACAAAACAATAAATATTGTGATTTTAAAATAATTAGAGATGTGAGATTGATTAATCTATCTCTGCTAGACTAGCTACTCCTTAGTGCACGTCACTGCTTAAAACTGTTGTGGCAGCAATCACTACCATATTTTTAATATAAGTGTGCGCACGTTAGAATAATAATGTCATTGATAAAAATAAATTGAAAAAAGAAATTATGAATGATCAGGGGTGAGTCAGGTCAGGTCAAGAGGCACCACCCAATGAGGTGTTTCTCCACGCAAGTTGGCTTATTACTGGCAACACTTGTATGCTGAGCAGTTTCAAGGACAAATAAGAGAGGACAAGTTTGCGTGTTCGCTAACAGCACGCACCTGCAAATCCTTCCGTAACTGTGTTCGCTATGAGCACGTTCGCTAACAGCACGGCACCGTCCCGTACTACCTGCTTTTTACAAAGGGGGTCCACAGGGACCGACCTTTCAGCGGTGGTACCTCACGGATTATTGTTGTTCATAGCTGGGTCTTGGCCGAGGGAAGAGCAGAGCAATTATCCCCGCTGGTCTCTTCCAGTCCCAACCTGCCCTTTCATCCCCAGCCTCCTTTACGCACGTGTATACGCAGAAAAGTTAAGACCTCCTAAACTTTTGGGCCTAATGAAAATTACGGTGGTGCGTACAAAAATTACGGTGCGTAACATCCGCAACTCCCCAAATACCGTCGCATACCGTTGCGTGCAAAATTTAATGACCTCGATGTGTTTCTACGTTAATGTATGTCCGCCTTTATCCCCCCCCAAAAAAAACACTGAAAAATGACAATCTAATACGTCTTTGTAAGATAATCTTGTTTGAATCTGGATACGCCGATAAATTCCAATGAAATTCCTTTATTCACCGCATAGTCATACATTTCTATTCAAATGTAATCGCTTTGTGACAAAAGAAGACTTTCTTTGGGGGAGCAATCTCAATAGTAAAATCGTATAAGATCCTATAGTGTACTCCTAAGTCCGGATGGACTTCAGTGTGGGTTGACGCAGATCCAGTTATATAAATTACCCAAATATTGATAGATGACGCTAATATTATAGGAGAAGGTCTAAATATGGGAGAAGGTCTAAATATGGGCGAAGGTTTAAATATAGGTTTTGGAGTTATCAGCGCTCCCGGGTGCTGCAGTCTGCCAGAGGCTATTGGAACTGGTTATATGTCAAGGACAAAGGTTGCGGCGCCAATTCGCAAGAGAAAGTGGTGGTTAGTTTCGGCCTTGGACGCTGTTATAGAATTACGACCTCCGAAAACTTTTTGCAGGTATGTTTTAACTCTGAGTTTTCTTAATTCTCATCTGCTTTGTATAGGTTATGATATTCGCGGTACATAAAACAAGTGTGGGCCTTTATATTGCCATGATTTGTTTGTGAAATATGTACCACAGAGAGCGAAAATAAATTGAAGAAGAAAAATAACATGATGGTCTAAATATGGGCTACGACATGATGTCTAATGTGGAGACCACATTTTCAACAAATATTTGGATGTTTTTCTTAATTTCGATTTTTCCCATTCCACGTGGTTTTCAAAACAACAGATTATTTATAAATATGAATTTTATAATGTTTTAGCTATAAATGACTGTTTTTTTAAAAAAAAATTAATTGCCTTTTGTGATATTGCCACTAGTAGCCCATATTTAGACCACAATTTTGAAATATATCATTTTACCATTTTTTGGAAATTGCTTTTTTTTTAAAAAAAATGGAGACCTTCTACTGTAGCATGCTATTACATTTAAGTATATATTTCATAGATATGCATTTTAAAGGCAGGTGCTTGATATATTATTTTTTTCCTCCTCAAGTGACAACATAAAAAGGGGGGTCCATATTTAGACCTTTTCCTCTATTATTATTATTATTAGTAGTAGTAGTAGTAGTAGTAGCAGCAGCAGCAGTAGAAGTAGTAGTATTGTCATTATTTGCTCTTGTTGTCCTGTCAATAGGCCGTTTAATTTCCAAGCCGCGTACTGTATTCTCTCTCTCTCGGTCATTTGATTTCGGCTGAGAACTTTTCATGTATTTTCCCTGTATAAATCTGCCCTGGGGATCACCCAGCCTCTAATCAATGGGTAGCTGGTGGGGATAAAGGTTGGCGGAGAGTGCTGCTGATCACATAATCATCTCAGTTTGCCCGATATCGAGAATGTGTGTGTCCCTACTTCCACACCCTCTGTGAGTATTCATGGCACGGTGCGATGCACAAGGAATAGCTTTACATAATAATAATAATTATTATTATTGCACGTATGACGCGTATTGGAAGCAGTGTTGCCACATGAAGGGAAATTTCCCTTTTGCATGGAAATTCGGACTGAAGTTTTACCCAAAAGGGAAAGGGAATTTCGATGAAGAATATCACAATTTCAGGGAAATTTTAAGACTTCTGACTCTATATTATTACTGATTATGTCAAATTCCAGTTTCATATTCACATTTTAATTTTTTTTCTGATCCTTCTTATTTTTGCTCCCTCGACTATAAAAAATTATCTATTTATATTTCTCTTAAGTTTATTGTACGTCGCTTTTCTGTATCTTCGGATAATTGTAACGATTAAAATTAACGATTTAATGCATTCCTGGGACATCTATCCAGAAAGCGATGAAGCTTACATGTATGTGAAAAAATTGTGCAACATTTTTTTATTCATACGGTCAGGAACCAATGGAAATTTTACTATTACTACCACTGCTAATAATAATAATAATAATAATAATACTTATTATTATTATTATTATTATTATATTTGTTTAGGTGAAGGGAAAAAATGATCCAAAAAGGGAAATTTTGCCCTTTGAAAGGGAAATTGTGCCCTCAGATTGTGGCAACACTGATAGGAAGAGCTCCCGAAATTTCTAGATTACGTGCTTACTCATTTGAATCCGAGTCTCGTTTTCAGTGCCATCTGTTGTTGAAATGCTTCAACAGTGAAACATGCTGAAAATTTTAGGGCGTTTCGTAAGTAATTCCAAATTGTACCTGCTCAGAGGAAATAAGGATCGGATTCTGGAAAACAATCCAAATCAACTTCTCGTGGTACGGTGGGGTGGTTAAGGATCCCGTGTATGAATAGTAGCCTCCTGTCGCTGGTAGGAACCACTTGACGACGCCGGAGCTCAAGGCGGCCGTGTCCTCCTCACTCTTAATGGTTGCCAACACCCGTCCTATGCTCTCGAAGGCAGTGTGGTGTTTGCCTACCTGAAACAAAATAATAAGATTTTACACTTTTATTATTATTATTATTTTTATATACCAGTACTCTCTGTCCAGGAATCCCTCGAGCGAGCAAACGAAAACAAGCCTCTGCGCAGGTAGTGACTCCAGAGGGTTCGACCAATGAACTTGCGAGAGGGTAAGTGAATGCAGCTACCAGCCACTTGCAGCAAAGCGCACTGCTCTGCTCCGCCAACTCGCTTTCTCCCCTTCTCTTCCGTTATGCGCAACCTTGCTCCACAGATTCCAGACACAGAGTATAGTTCTAATGGCGTCAGAGATGGTGGACGTGCCTGAATACATACATCTTGGGACTCAGGTTCCTATGGTGTGATACGATAGGTTTTTGTTTGTCGAAAGTGTGAAGTGTAGAGCATGCTAGAATATTTATTTATTTTTTATTAAACACAACAGGTGAATGCCCAATTACAGTGTTCTACATTTTTTGCTTTGAGTTTGTAAATGTACAGTTTGATAAGAAATATTATTGTGCAGAAATGTAAATAAACATAAAACATGTCAACGCTAAATTATATGTGTTACAACAGTTAACAAACCGAGTTATAATAATACATGTTAATTGAAGAGAGTGGAATAAAATATCTAACTATTAGCTACAAAAATAGCCTACATGAATCCAATATTTCAATTATTAAGTACAATGCACAAGGTATTTATCTTTACACTCAGTATTTCAGATCTTTACCACCATGTACAAAATATATAATGAGATACTAAAATAATATATTATAAATTACATAAAATATGGAAATAAATTAAACACAGTATAAATCAAGGATAGAAGTTATCTACTTCGAATAAATACATTAATTATGTGTGTAATAAAGAACCTGTAAATAATTGACACTCTAGAAAGTACGTACATATATGTAATTGAGTATAAACTACGAAAGAAATATATATTTACAAAAATTGCATTTATGTTTACATTGTTGACATTTATTCTTCCATTCCTTGAATAACTTTTTTGAATGTCCCAATAGGCATGTGAAATATATCTAATTTTGGTTCCCTTTCGGAACATCTGTTGTACAGTTCACACATTCTCCTGATTGGTGATTTATTTATAATGTTCGATCTTCTGTTACTTCAGTAAAAGAGGCCCCCTTTGGATTGTGTCTTGGAGATAGGAACACGTATATGTATTTGTTCTAGAAGATGCTGCACTTGAATATCAGAATTGAAAATTTGAGAATTTGAATTGTGAAAATTGATGTTCTAGCACAAGAAATCCGTATTATACCAATAAGTTCAATAAGTATTTAAATTCATTAAAACTTGGGTTGATTTTATTTAGGAATGAACGAAGAAGGATTTCTTATATCTTAAGTGGCATCTTGTGTGCTACGAAGCCTCTATTTGTGTTTTCTTGTGTTTTATGAAAGTCATAGGCGTGCGCACGGGGGTACCAGGGGTGACTAGGCACCCCTAATGTAACCTCAAAAATAAAAATAAAATGTAGAAACTACCATTAAAATAATGAAGATAATTATTTACATTTATATAGAACACGAAGATAGCGGCAGCAATCGATTGATTGATTGAATTGCTTTATTTTTCTTCGCTTCTTGTGCCACTTGTGGCTAATTTGCGAAGATGAGGATGAGTGATGATATAATGAAATTGATGAATGGACACTCACAAACATCCATGCCCAGGCCATGATTCGAACCCGGGACCCCTGGCGGCAGCAATCGAAACCGCCCACAAGAAAAGGAAATGCAAACTGATTTACGAAGGAGCTCTGTGCAATTTTGAAAAAATAACGCAAACAGTAATTACGGTAAGTTGTTTTTGTCGAAAAAGATGGACAAAGATTTGTATTTGCGATTTATACTGGACCTAACGTAATAACGATACCACATAGTGCAAATACTCAGAGAATTTAAAGTTAAAATTTCATCTTCATATACCTAATAGTTTCCGTGAAAAAGGAAGTCACGACAATTAGGCTAACATTGTCCAGATATGTGATTGAAACTCCTATTAAGACACCCCAAATATGGTCTGCGAACGCCTATGATGAAAATAATGCTAATTTTGTTTAAGAAAAGAACGTTTCAAGTTTCAATATCTATCGTAGATTTCGAGCCTTATTTAATCTGTTACGAATTGTTTTATTATTCAACTCATAAATATCTCTATCTGTTTCTCTCGCTTCTCTGTGTTTCTTCTTTCTTTCTCTTTGCTTCTGCCAGTGTTTTTTTCTCATTTCACTGCTTACCCTGCTATCCCTTCTCTCTCTAGCTTTTCCTCTTGACCAGTGGCGGCGATTATGGGAGGCGAGGGGGGCAACTGCCCCCGTCACACTTTTCACCACTTTTGCCCCCGCACTATGCTAAACCTTATCTACAAAGGGAAATATACTGTCTTTGCCCCCCAGTTTTGGAACCAAATCGCCGCCACTGCTCTTTACCCATTCTCTTTTCCCTCTTTTCGGTATCCACCCTCTCTCTGTATGTCCTATTCACCATTACTTTCCATTCCTTTCATGCTATTGCATCGCTTTTTCCTTTTCGTTGATGTTCCATTCCTATTACTGGATTCGCTTTGCTAATTTTCTTTTCAAATTTTCTTCGTCATATTACTTTTTCTCATTGTAAGCGAACCATAACGATGAGGATGAATGATGATTAGAAAAAGTGCTACAATGACATCGTAAAGATAGACTGTAAGTCGAACACTCGACCGATTCTATTTCCCTGCTAAGCAGAGCTTGAGGTGGAAAATGTTAGCTGGGGATGTTTGGTCAAGCATTGGGGTTAGCTTGGAGGATGCCCCTATGGTTTAACATGGAGGCAACTAGAGTAAATTTCACACTGAAGTTGTTGTAACAATACTTCGAGCAATGCTTGTTCATCCTTTCGTCTTTACTGTTTCGTAGTACCACAAGGAATAATATCAGATACTCTATCTTACTTAAAGTTCTTACTCTGCACTGGGGCTATGTAGTTTGTCACGTGATCTCACCTCTAAGAAGAAAGAAGTGACAGCAATGGCTTCATCGTCGCCATTACTCTCCAACGCGTCCATTAAGGTGGCATAGTCTTGCTTGAAGTGTACCACGTGGAGCTCACCAGGAAAGCTGTGAGGAGAATAGTACCACAGATAAACGTATTGTAGACAGATATTTAACTAAGGCAGGAAAACCGTGATAGTACTGAGAGAAAATCCAAAAATACAGGGTGGTACATAAAAACTTTACAACTTTGTAAGTGAACATTACAGAGCTGGTTGAGGTGTCATTTTGTAAGCAAATACATCAAGTTTGACTAGCGTTGTGGAATAGTACCGAATTCCTGTTCCGGTGTACCACAAGGCTCCAATCTTGGACCATTATTCTTTCTATTATATATCACCCACAATTTTTAAATACTCAAAATGCTTACTTTTTGCTGATGACTTAAAATTGTATAAAGTAATGAAAGATTCAAACGATGCACATAAGTTGTAAGAAGACTTAGAAAATGCACAAAGATGGAGCATCGAAAATAAATTAAACTTTAATGTCACAAAATATTTTGCAATAACTTTTTCCAGGCAAATCAAACCCAATATTTATCAGTATACAATGAATAATCGTGCATTACAAAGAGTAAATCAGATAAACGACTTAGGAGTTACATTAAATAATAAATTATCTTTTGGAACACATATTGATCAGATTTGTAATGATGCTTACAGAACGTTAGGGTTCCTAATTGGATGTTAACAAGACATGCATAATGAAAGAACTCTGACAAGTCTGTTTAATTGCCTTGTTCGAACCAAATTAGAATATGCAAGTGTAGTCTGGTCACCTTACACACAATGTAATAGCAAGAAGATTCAGAAGAAATTTGTTCGTTACTTGTATTACAAAAAACACAAAAGATCGTCTTTTCAGGATCAGGTATTATAAACAACTACTCAAATAATTCAATGTTACACCACTGTACGAAAGGAGAGTAGTATCACATCAATTATTTTTATATAAGTTAGTCAACTAGCTGGTCGACAGTCCAAGGCTCCTCCAAACATTAAACTTTAATGCTAAGAAGGACATGTTACGGTTCAGGCAGCCTTTTTATTACAGCAAATCTCACTCAACAATGCACCATAATTCGCCCAATTCTAAGACTAAGTATTAAACATAATGAAATAGTCAGAAACGGTGGAGACTTGGATTTCGCTATGCCATTCATGCATTTCCTGTCGGTCCTTCGAAGAATATCATGAATATATAATAAATAATTATAGATGTTTTCTGTGTACATGGGTATGTTTGTGAATACAATTATGCCTGCATGTGTGTATATTTGTTTATATATGAGTATTTACATGTGTATAGTTATAAATGTCTCAGTCTGTATATAGATATGTATCTTGTTCTACCTCAGTGAATCTCATTTTTGGATTTATGTTCTCTAGAATTCTTGTGTTGGTGTTCTTTATTATTGTAGTTTTGCTCTCATTCTTCTTCATTTGTTTTGTATTGTTAGAATTATATTTTTTTAATTGTTTAAAATATATATGTAAGCCTATTGTAATTGGAGCGAAAGCTCTGTTATAGGTGAAATAAATAAATAAATAAATAAATAAATGTAGAGTAGGGCATTATACAGGGTGGTCCAAAAAAAACTTTACATGTTTGTAAGTGTATATTGTTTTTTTCGGAAACGTTACAGAACTGATTGTGGTGTCATTTTGTAAGTAAATACATCAAGTTTCTCTAGCGTTGTGGAATAGCACCGAATTCCACCACCGCAAGCGGCAGCGGCAGTTCGATTAAAAATGACTGCTATCACAGGTAGAGAGAGAGAGAGAGCTGTGTGTTTTGGCCGCATGCACGGCGCACTACTACCAAAGTCCAGGATATCCTCAATAACCGATTTCCAGGTCGATGAATGAAACCTCAAATGTAAAAATCGAAAGGTAGAGGATCAGGTGAACGAGGTGGCCATGCAATTGGCCCACCTCGGTCTATCCATCGACCTGGAAATCGGTTTTTGAGGATATCCTGGACTTCAGCGAGGTAGTGAGGTGGTGCGCCATCTTGTTGGAAGTGCACGTCGCCAAAACACACAGCGAGCTCTCTCTCTCTACCTATCATAGCAGCCATTTTTAATGGAACTGCCTCTGGCACTTACGGTGGTGGAATTCGGTGCTATTCCACAACGCTAGAGAAACTTGATGTATTTACTTACAAAATGACACCACAACCAGTTCTGTAACGTTTCCGAAAAAATATATATATACACTTACAAACATGTAAAGTCCTTTTTGGACCACCCTGTATAATGCCCTACTCTACATGGTAGCCATACCTTAAACAACCATAACACACCCATTTTAAATTTATTTATTTTGAAGTATTTATTATTCCTAACAAATCTCATAATCACGATTAACCTATTCTCTGTCCGCTACAAGAACGAAGTCATTGTAATCAAACACACGTGACTTCTGAGAAATCCTATTGGTTTTGCCAGTGACAGCTGTGCATGATCTTGTACGTAGGAATATAATGCATGTGATAAAGCCATACCACTCAACGTAGCTGTTATATTTATGTTGTGGTACCTGTTCAGCTATGACCAATATATACACCGCGTGGTTAACTTCTTTCTTACTGTGGATGAAAAATAGAGGCAAAACAGTGATGTACAAAAACCAAAATACATTGAAATTAAGTAATTATGGGTATTCTGTGATGATTCTACATTCACAACGATTTCCTGGTTGTGAGGTAACAGCATGGTTTGTGAACATCGTGCTGCTTTTCACTTGGGGTAGACAGATCAAACAATATGTCTCCCAAAACACACACACTCAGTTGTACAAGAAGCATTCATTTAATTTAGAATAGACACAAGAACTTAGTACTTCTAATGAAACATCAACATTAACCAAAAAAGTCAAACATTGCATGATACTAAATACTTTACAAAATACAGTGTTGCCATATTACCTTTTGCCATTGATTGTATGCTCGGATCCTTCAGTGTTGTCAGGTCCCCAGTGGAAATGATATTGAGCCAGATAGTATTTGCAGGCTAGAGGGCCTCCATGAATATAAGCGCCAGTACTTTGAAGCACTGCTTCCGCTGTGTACAAAGTGAAGACATTAGTCTTTAATAGATAATGTTAATGCACAATGAGCAATTAATTCGGTAATATGTTATGAAAATATGCATTCATTTGGAAAATATATGTATGTACGCTCAGATACTCACACCTCTTACATACACCTCCACCTACCTATCTATTTATCCATCTGTCTATATACAGGATGATTCAAAAGTCCTGTCCCATAGGACAACTCTGTTATTAATACACATAGGGAAAACTCGAAAGAGGGGAAAGTTATTGGAAATATGCGGGTTTCAATCTAAACTGCCTGAAGTTTCAAGGTAGAATGCACCGTTGAGGTTGTACACTGGTACGAGTCTCAATTGTAGCCGAAAATACCATGCTGCCACAAGCTTCGTATCGCTTTTGAGTTTAAGTTTAAATCCACTTTATGCTCAGATAGGCTAATCGGGAGAGGACCTACAGTTTAAAATAGGACCCCATGCACTGTGCAGTGTGTCTCCACCGGAAATCGAAATTGAATCCCACACAACCGAGCCACCGGAGAGTCAAATCAAGGTCTGCTTAGTGTCTTTCTTTCTATGAAGCCGTGGACAGTATATCGAGTCCCGTCGTCGCTATTATCAGATTCTTCACATCGATACACACGCGTTCATATTACAATGGGAACGTACCTTTAGCTTTGTAGTTACACTTTTATATAAAATGCAACTAATTCTGATCAATATTGTTTCATAACCAACACTTCAAGTGAATAACGTACTGCAAAATATAATTGCAAATTTGCTTAATTTCTTCCTATCCATATTTATTGTTATTTGTTTCGGCTTTTTTTCCATTGCGAAGTAAAGTCTGTGTGGTCTTTCCTCTCACCACTTAATCATGTTTATGTCTACAATGTGTTTATATATATAACACTCTATATAATAAACTGTTACGTTAAAGGGAATGTTTATAAATAATATATGAAGAATAAACTTATAAAGCACACAAGAATAAAAGTAGAACCTACAGGTTTGAATTTACACACACACACACACACACACACTTATGGAATAATCATTTGCATTTTATAATATATTAATTAATACGTTTTACTGTTTTACTAGAGTTAAACGTACCGGGAGGCCAGAATTAAAGTTACCCAACTCAAAGCCCTCTGTAGCCTGTTTGAGGCATCTTAGAACTCTGAAATTTGGTGAATCCACTATGCAGACCATGGGGAAGAGGATGGCGATAAAAAAAATAGTTCAATTTTCCGCCACCAGGTTGAAATGTGGCGCTGTACGTCCATGATGGGTTGTACAAATAACCATGTTAAGTGATTTAGCTGCGTTATTATTAGAAAGACATTTGTTAGCGGATGGAAGTTGCGAGAAAATAATCTGTCGTTTATTGTAAGATTTCAAGGTAAAGGCAAATCCATAACCAATTGGAGCAGTTTATGTAATTATTACAACCCATCATGGAAGTACAGCGCCACATTTCAACGTGCTGGCGGAAAATTGAACTATCTTTTTTTATCCCCATCCTCTTCCCCATAGTCTGCATAGTAGATTCACCAAATTTCAGAGTTCTAAGATGCCTCAAACAGGCTACAGAGGGCTCTGAGTTGGGTAACTTTAATTCTGGCCACCCGGTATATTTAAGCTGAAAACAGGAAGCAGCTGGGTAACTTACCAGTGATGCCGTTATTAACGAATTCCGCCGAAATAGTTTGATCGTCGTACCCTACCCAATGCAGACGTGGGAAAAGTTGTCGCGTCAGACTCTCTGTGGTGATGTCGACAGGCGATTGCCATTCGCCGATAACATGGGGGCCGTCGAAACCAAACTTTTCTGCAATGATGAAGCCAGGATCAGGAAGGAGTCCTTTCAATCCAATGGTCAAAAAGAAGCCAGTAACACGAATAGCGCTGGCAAAAAATGTGAGCCAGCATAAATTTTTGCAAAAGATTCGAAAACTTGTGTCCTCACATGGGATATTATTAACATCGTGTTATGTGTCAATAAGGAGATAGAGATTGATTGATTGATTTAGTTTATTTTGCTTCGCGTTCTGTGCATCTTGGCTAATTTGCGAAGATGGGGATGAGTGATGAAATTGATGAATGGATATTCACAAACAACCAAGTCCGAGCGGGATTCGAACCCGGGACCCTTGGCGTCGCAGAAGGAGATAGAGAGAAAGAGAGAGGAAGAGAAAGAGGAAGATAGACGATACAAAGAGAGAGATGAAGGAAGAGAAATTACTGCAGCAGTAGACAAAGAGAGGGAAATACAAGAGGGAAGAAAGACGAACGAGAAAGAGAGAGAGAGAGAGAGAGAGAGAGAGAGAGGGAGGGAGGGAGGGCGCAGTGGTAGCTTCGTCGCCTTGTAATCAAGATGTCCCAGGTTCGATTCCCGGTGGCAGCACATAGTGATTCGGATCCCACTTTAAACTGTAGGCCCAGTCCCGATTAGGGTAAGGATGCCGAATCGACCCTTCCCAATACAAATATGTTTGATACATCGTTGGAAAGGGTATGACACAAGGATTCCAGAAATGTAGGATTTATGGTGAGAAAACAATTGGAAGTGGAAAAAAACATAGTTTTTAATTTGAGAAACTTCCATTAAAAATAAAACATAATGAGCCTAATTTGCGTGAAGATGTAAGTTAAATGCCTAATTTGTTATATAAGGGTTGTTGGGTTTAGTTATACTAGCATTTACAATGTATTTATATGCTAAAAGAACCAAACCTAACAGACACTAATGACGTAGACATTCCTCGAGAAACGTCACAACCCAAGGTTGTCCTCACGTTGTGCGATAAAGAAGACAAGTGAAGTAAGGGCCCCGTTATCGCACAACGATCAGGCAACCTTGAACAATAAAATAACAAAAAACATATATTTCCCAAACAAATTGAAGGAAAACAATTTACCTAACGAAAATAATTTACAGCCATTAATAAATAGAAACTTCAATATCCAAAAATAGAATGAAAACCATAAATACGGATGAAAACACGAAATAAAAAAGTTTATTCCTAATGGAAATTAGCATCAATATCCACGTTAAAAACCAAAGTTCGACCTGGCAATACTGTGTGTTTACAACATGAATGTGGATACAGGAAAGATGCTATGGTAAGTAATGTAAGAAAGTTTGTATTATTACACAGAACAGGAACATCTAATTGAAAAATGCACAATGCCAAATCGAAGCTCGAATTAAGTACTAAGAGTGAATATATATTTTTTTACGCCGAAATGGTAAAACACAAGCGTCGATTGTGCTGTTTATACCCGATTAGCTTTTCTGTGCATGAAGTGGACTTAAAACACCAACTCAATGAATCAATCAACAGAGAGAAGGAGAGAAAGAGACTCAGTAAAAATAACAGAAATAAAGAAGCAGAAAGATAAAGAAGCTATAAAGAGAGGGATAGAAACAGCGCGCAAAAGAAGATAAATATTAAAAGAAAGAGGACTACAGAGAGATTAGGATGCTAGAAAATATAGAAAACGAAATGAGAAAGAAGAGAGGAAATGAGCACGAAAAAGAGACACTAAGAAGGAGAAATGAACAAAAAGGTTTTAGGAAGAGAGATTATTTTTATTATTTAGGCATTTTTGGGGAAGTGGGGATGGGTGATGATGTGGTGAGTTTGTTTGTTGAGTTTGGTTTGAGCCCATTTAATGCACAGACAGGCTAATTGAGACTGGACCTAAAGTTAAGGTGGAATCCGAACCAGTATGAGCCGGGTACTACGCCATCTTGGAGGCCCCGATGATATGATACAGTTGATGAAGGGATGCTCACAGAGAACACCTATGCCGAGATTTGAACCCCTGGGCTCTGGACTAACCACTCCGCCATGGATGTAGACGTGTAGGAAAGCAAAATAGAGATACAAATGAAGGATACAATGTAAGTTTAAGTAGGTA
Source organism: Lepisma saccharinum (assembly GCF_977018435.1). NCBI lineage: Eukaryota > Metazoa > Arthropoda > Insecta > Zygentoma > Lepismatidae > Lepisma > Lepisma saccharinum. The sequence continues at coordinate 40,522,691 of NC_139252.1, forward strand.
TTTTTTCTTTATTTCAAGAGGAGGAGAAGTGTACCGGGGTGTTCAAAAAAATGAATACACACTTTAAAACGGAATAGCTGCTATATTATTATGAGTATTGCAACAATACAACGGGAAAAGTTACAACATAGACACAGTTTCTGCGTGCAATTACAATATGTGCTCAAACTGCGAACCACCAGCCTGCAAACGCCTTTGCACACGGTGCTGTACATTCCTGATGACATGTTCCAGAGTAGCCACAGGGATTGCTGCACAAGCCATTTCAATTTCATGGCGTAGGTCCACTAATGAACGTGGCTTCTTACTGTACACTACTTCCTTGACAGTTATGCCTCCATTATGGTTGCACTTCACAGACATTCTCGAACTTCCAGCACCACTTCAGAATGTTTTTTTCGCGCCTCGAATGACAACCGTGTTTACGCTATCCCTGCACTTTCTCAACTTATTGCATCGCATCGCATCGCGTCGCTGAACACTAACGCTATCTGTTACTGATTCTGAACGATAGTACTACAAGTTGAACCCATAGACAACGTGAATTGAAGCGTATCACATGTATGACATGCTTTTAAAGTGTGTATACATTTTTTTGAACACCCCCGGTATATTGTAAAATGTTGTCCCTATAAACAGGTAATGCAAGAGAGAGATGGATGGGCCTCCCCGATGGCGTAGTGGTAAGTTCGTCGCCGATGGAGGCACATAGTGGTTCGGATCCCACTTTAAACTGTAGGTCCAGTCCCGATACGCCTCTCTGTGCATAAAGTGGACTTAAAACAACAAAATCAAATCAAGAGAGAGATATGGGCAAGGTACTTCAGGTAAGAGAATATTTGTGGAGAATATCCGTATGTTATCTTCAACGAAGGTCACCAACACGTTCTCCAAAGCTTTGATATCCTCTGCCAAATTAACATAGCTAGAATTAATAAAATAATTATTTTAATGATAATATTAGCTGAACATGAATAAAACTTAATTACTTGCATATTCGTATATATATCTGACATGCTGCAAGGAGTGGGGAATTCGTAACGTCCTTAAAATATTCATGGAAAAGAAATTGTGTGACCAGCAGATAGGAATGTTTTTTTGTAATTCTGTAATGACAACAATCCTTTCTAATCCGTGAACAACTATGGTTACAAAGCACAAGTGTTGATAATACTCCAGCAGGTAACATTGTTACATACTTACATTGTTTACCTGTCTTAAAGATACTTTCAATGTGTGTGGTTGTGGACATACATAGTTTGTTATATTTTTAAAAAAAATAACAACATGCATTTAATATTCGTAAAGTTTTTCAATGTATTGTGATTATTAATGGTTTGTACCAGAAATCTTCTTGTTTTTATAGCTTTAAACATAACAGTATAATTTTTATTAATATTGAAAGTTACGTACCCTGTTCTGACACTGGTTCCCCTATATGTTTCCTCTAAAAGAATATATAACTCTGATATTCCATATTACTTCCCTGCTAAAAAAAATCCTAAACTGCCTGTACGTCTCAGATCAGTATTTCGTTTGTAAGCGTTCTCTTGTTTTGTTTATTATCACTTGCTTTGTTGTGTTTGTGATTTACGACGGCTGTTAAAACTCGTAACATTCTCTCTTAGTGCATTTTACTTTGACCTTAGCAAGCATGAACTCCACCCCTACTTTATCACTGGACTCGTCCAACCAACGTACTTGTGTTGATGGTCCCGACCAACGGAATCGGGTTATACATGATGAACACCCCTACATTAAAAAATTACCAGCAATGTATTCTACAGTGAAATCATTCAGTGAAATCAAAGGTTTATTTACTTCTAGTATCCAGAGAACAGTATACTGGGTGGCGATATTACGAGCCGGCTCCCGTGGCAGAGTGGTTAGCACATCGCGCAACGACGTCAGGGGTCCTGGGTTCGAATCTTGGCCTGGGCATGGATGTTTGTGAGTGTCCATTCATCAATTTCATCATATCATCACTCATCCTCATCTTCGCAAATTTATCAAAAGTGGCACAAGAACGAAGTAAAATAAAGCAATTCAATCTATGTTTACCACGAACGGCAGAATTGGTGTGGAAGGAGCTCCGTGGAATGGGCACCACAATCACCTGACTTCAACCCCATGAACTTTACCATCTGAGGTGAAACTCCGGGACCTGGATCATATCCAGGAAAGATCAGTGCGATGAATCCTCACATTTTGAAGAAAAATTAAGAAAACGTGTTTTAACGTTTGATGAAACGCGTTGTGACTGGTTGCGGATATGTGAAGCACGTTTTGCACTAAGGAACTGGTGCCACACTTTATGACCATCCTGTAGTGTATTACACTTGTTATGAAGGTTATCGCTTGACCTGACTATAATTCAACGCTTCTTACTTCAAATCAATGCTGAATGTCAATAAACTTTTGATTATTTTTGTACGTAATAGTTTCTGTCGTTTAGACTTCTGGAATTTCTTATTTAGTACTACAAAAGCAAAACAAATAGAAATAAAGAAAGAAAGGCGTAATATGCTCTATAAAATCTTTATTTGTACTATTTGTATTTGTAGGAATAGCAAGATAAACAAATTACATTCCTTTGAACTCTCATATTTTGTCTTTTGGATGAAAATATGTACACGGAAATTTTCGTTTTTACCTTTTGGTTTGCTACTACATAACAGCCAATGAAAGAATTAGCAAATCAAAACAAATGTATAGTTATTCAGAGACTGTTGAGATATGGCTTCAAACATTTTTGACTCGGTCTTAGGTGCAGTCAGTGTGATCAACACCGCTTTTTTACCATACAAATGATTCTCTGATCTGGTAGGAGACTTGAATGGCTTGGAGAAATCCATGGACCTCGAAGATCGAACTCGGCCCTGTCCTGGTGACATACGCCTATCCATAGTTGCTCCAACATCAGGAACCTTAATAGGTAGGAAAGGGACGTAACAATAAGTCTATGGACGAAGAAGTTGTCCAAGTTAATACCTTATTTGCTGTGTTTTCTTCTCAGAGAAATAAATACACAGGTCTTCCGTTCAAAGCCACTGTTGGTCTGTAATTCCTCAACACGGGCTGTTCTATGTGGTTCTTCAGTCTCCTGAACTCCTGAAGCTGAAAGGTAGATACATGAATTAGCAAAGTGATGACAGAAGAATATTCTAGAAATTAATTTTACAGCGATGGTGATTTTATTAGGAAGATAAACGATGTCTCAGTGATATGAAAGAGGGAATTGTAAGGGAGAAGAGAGAAAATAGGGGAAGAGAATACAATGATGGCAAGGAAACAGGAGAGATTGGTAGAGAGGGGCAAGGAGAAAGAAACAGAATTATGAATAGGAGAAATACAAAAGGAGAGAGAATGAGAAAGGAGGAAGAATAACACATGGTTGAGAAATAGAAAAAAGAGAGGTAGATACATAGAAAGGGAGATTCGATGGACTGAGAAACACTCTCTTCATCTCTTTTCTCTCATATTCTTTCTCCATCTCTTTCCTCTCTCACTTCTCATCGTATTTCTCTCTCTCTCTCTCTCTCTCTTCCCCTTTGGAAGAAGAAATGAGAGGAGAAATGAGAAGAAGATAAAAACTGGAAGAAGATAGGAAATATGGAAAAATAGAGAGAGGGAATGCCGAGATGAAAAGAGAAATAACAGAAGAGTATGAAATAAATAGAGAGAAAGATAAATTGGGATTGAGGAAAGTAGAAACCTATTCGGAAGGAGAGAAAAGGACGATAAAAGAATGTAATGGGAATCATAAAGAGGAGATAATTGTAAGAAGATTGAAAGAGCAGGCAAGAAAAGTCAATTACAGAGTTAGATGGAATCAAAATAATTGAGAGGAGGGGGAAGCAGGACAAATGAATAAAGAATGTCAAGGATATACAAAGTGCAAGAAAATTGAAGACAGGTGTAATATAAAAAATAAAGAAAAGACAGAAATAATTACTCGACGTTAGAATATTATCTGAATTTAACATCTTTATTTGACATACAATAGTAAACTTACCTGACGGCCGGATATAGTTATTTGCTTGGAGTACACAATCCACGTGACCACCTGGCTACAAGGTGGGGTAGTCATAGATCCAAAGTAAGTGTAGTACTCGTTCTCGAATGGCACATGGAAGAAACTCAGTGGAAAGGGGTTGAGATCTGTCGTTGCGTTCGGTTCTCGAACTTTGACCAGTCCTGAAATTAATCCCTGCAGGAAATGGTTGTCATGGTGAGAAAGCTGTAAGGGAGAGCACCGCATGTTAATACTTGTTTCCGAGCATACTATGTTACCTCAGTTCTATTATAAAGAGTCAGTAAGATATACAAGAGACTTCTAACACATTTATTGAAATTCAGGGTAAGTTTTGATTCAACAGTGGTGAACCCTAGAAAACGGCAAATGAAGTTGATATTGGTTTCAAGCTTTAATTGTTCAAGTTCCACCATCGTTAGGGCAATATTGGTCTGTACAGTGTCGTGCAAAGTACCGTGAAGGAATGTTGGGTGGGGGTATGCAGAATCACTCATTCACAATCTCGGATGTGTATGGTGTGCACCGTGATGTGATCGGCACCATGCTCCGGCCGCCTTTACACTTCCATGGTTGTTTGCATTAGATCGGTGATTCCCAACCGGGATGCCGCGAGATATTTTATGGATAAACGAAAAGAAAATATTATTAGGAACTAGGCAAAATAAATTTTAAGTTGAATTAATTACTCTCATGCCCAATAGATGGTGACACCGTTCTGAACTGAACTGTTGCTGTATAATACCTTTGAAGGTATTATAATACCTTTGTTCTGAACTGTATTTTATTCTGATGTTTGTTCCTTATATTATCTTTCAATAAATTAATAACATTAGTACTGTAGTAGGTATTTATTTGGCAATAAATTTAACTTGCTTTTGATAACATATTCCACTTCCATTTAAGATTTTTTTAAAAAAAAAAAATTCTAACAAGGGTGCCCCAAGTTTTTTATTTCGTTCCCAAGGCTGCCGCGAACGTAAAAAGATTGGGAATCCCTGCATTAGAGGTTAGGTGAACCCCAGAGCCGTTCCATACATACATATTGCTGGGGGGAAAGATACCACCTGAAATCGCCCACCCTGGGAATTGAACCAGGTCTCCTGCATGGCAGTGAGATGCCCTACCGACTGAACCATCATGATTCATTATCTCCCGATACTCTGAATTATATAGTAGTACACCAATAACATAAATACGTGATAAAGACATGAAAAGAAAGACTTACGTCATAACTCTGACACTGTAATTAAGTAAATAAATGAGATAAATGTATTGCACATGCAGAGTACACAAATAAAGTAGGAATTTAACCTAACTCCCTTATTTTAGACCTACGTCAGCAAACGATCCCAATTTATAATATGACAACAATCTAACTTTGATTTAGAATTAGTTTTACAGTTATTTAAATATATTTACCTGAAAGAGAAAGCTTATCACGGCAATCCCATCGTGAAACTTGGAAGCGTTGAGAAAACTCCCATAATTCTTATTAAAATGAACCATATGCATTTCCATAGGAAACCTAGCAGAGGAAAAATAATATTTTCATGATTGTGTGATGTAACTGGTAGACATTTCTGAGTCAAAACACATACAAATAAACCAGGAGCCCTAGTTTCGAATATACACTTGCGTGCAAAGAAATAGACCCATCTCACACTTTTGACATAAAATGTTATTAAATTTATTAACATCATACGTATTTATTACTGAACTTCGTCTACATATAAGTAGGATTAGACGCTTCCATTTGGATAGGCGAATGCAGAGCTCACTAGCGACTCCAAACGGTTGGAAGAAAAAGTAAACATTTTATATGCCTCCAAACAGTTGATAGAAAAAGTAAGAACATGTAAACATTTTATGTCAAAAGTGTGAGGTGGGTCTATTTCTTTGCACGCAAGTGTATGATAATGCATAATCGTTTCGCTGGTTTGTTCTTTCATCTATATTTCAACAAATAACGGTCCATTCTTATTGTCACGATAGAGATAGGAAGCGAATAAAAACAACACAAAACCACAAGTATCTAAGTATATATATATATATATATATATATATATATATCCTATACGAACATATATACAGACTATCAGATTTAATTTTCGTAGGCTTTACTGTAGTCATCTCGCTCAGGCATTCCATCTATTTTATTGCGATTATTTTGAATCTTGGAGTCATCCCTTCTCCATGGGCGCCTGTAGCGAAGAAACTCCGCCGGGAAAGTAAAAATTGCTACTTATTTTCCCCTTCTATCTGTGATTTTTAACACTTTTATCTTTTTCTTGGCTTCTTCCCTCACATTTTCTTATTTATTTTCTGTCGTTTTCTTTCTCTCTTCCTCTCTTTTTTCTCTGTCACTTCTGTAGTTCTTTGTCTCTCGCTTCTCCCAGTTTGTCTGAATCACTTCTATCTCGTTGTCTCTCGCTTCTATATTTCTCCTCCTTTCTCTGTCATTTGCTTCTTTATTTCTTTTCTCTTTCTTTTTCTTTCTCCCACTCTCTGACTGCGTCTGGCTATTTTAATTCTATTCCTTTCTGTGTCGGTTCTTTCATATATTTCTTATCTTTCTCACTTAAAATGTTTTACTTATGATGACGTAAATATTACGTAAATATTTTGAACACGGTTTTTCAGTTCTGACCCCGCGTATAAAGTTTTCTGCAAGCACCCATGCACCTGTATATTCATCTTTGATCTTAGGCAATTGTTCCCATCTAACAATTATTATCAATGAAGCACTGCTTCTGCTGACGGCAGAAAAATGAACAGTTAGCTTTACAGTTCGACCAAGACAAGAAAACCCCGCCAAACTCGCTAACTAAAGTGGACAGTTGTTTGTTTTCTCCTTTTGATTGACCTTCTCTTGTGCCAGGGTTCGTGTTGCCATATATATAGGTTCCCTCCCTTGCTTCGTTTCCAAAAAATTCAACGACATTAAATATTACCTCACTGCTTTCCCTGTGCACGGTTTTCTTCATCATCATACTTGGCACTGAATAAAGGTGATGATGTGTTGAAAGAGCAAGATTACATGGCAAGCAGCTGATTGCATCGCCTTCGCTCGCTTACGGTTTTACTTTTCTTGGTCGAGTTGCAAATATGGTTCACTTAAAGTCAAACTCACGATTTTCTGTTTATCATGTGTTCGCTACCAAGAAAGTTTGTAGGTCCCCAATGGAAATGTAACTGCTCAAAAGCAAATCGTTTTCCATGAGGCAGAGCTCCGCCGTAGATATAAGGGCTGACCAATTGCCATTCTCCTCGCAAGAGCACTGAAATAGAAAATATGTAAAAGTTAGTAGAAGCGTTTCGATCTCAACTTATTATATATAAAAAAAAACGCGCTCTTTCTCGGTAATATCTGGAGCACGCGAACGAAAACAAGTCTCTCGGCAAGAAGGACTCGCGTGAGATGGGAAGTAAGTGTAAGTACATGGAAGGGAAAACGTGGCTGCAGCTACCAGCCGTTTACAGCAGCGCGCACTCGCTTTCTCACCTTCTCTACCGTTATGCGCGGCATGGGCGTAACTTGGGACCTAACGTTGAGGGGGCAGAATCAAATTGGGCCTAATTTGAGGGGCAGAACTAAAATGAGCCTAATTTTAAGGGGGGGCAGAATTAAACGGCCTAATTTTGAGGAGTCAGAATCAAACTTGGGCCTAATTTTGAAGGGGCACAACTAAACTGGGCCTAATTTTGAGGGTTCAGAATTAAAGTGGGCCTAATTTTGAGGGGTCAGAATCAAACGTGGGCCTACTTTTGAAGGGGCAGAACTAAACTGGGCCTAATTGTGAGGAGGCAGAATTAAACTGAACTAGGCCTAACTTTGAGGGATCAGAATCAAACTTGGGCCTAATTTTGAGGGTGCAGAACTAAACTGGGCCTAATTTCGAGGGGACAGAATTAAACTAAATTAGGCCTAATTTCGAGTAGTGTTGCCCACGGGACGAGACGGGACAGGCTTTTGAAAATTCGAGACGAGACGAGATTGATCATGTGTCCCGAGACAAACGAATATTTTCGAGACGAGACAGCATTTCACAGCATTTCCACGAGACGAGACAGGCCAAAGTCTCGTCTCGTGGGCAACACTAATTTCGAGGGATCAGAATCAAACTTGGGCCTAATTTTGAGAGGCGGGCCTAAACTGGGCCTAATTTTGAGGGGCCAGAATCAAACGTGGGCCTAATTTTGAGGGGGCAGGCCTAAACTGGGCCTAATTTTGATGGAGGCAGGCCTAAACTGGGCCTAATTTTGAGGGGGCAGAATTAACCTGGGCCTAATTTTGAGGGGTCAGAATCAAACTTGGGCCTAATTTTGAAGGGGCAGAACTTAACTGAGCCTAATTTTGAAGGGGCAGAATAAATCTAGGGGCTTAAGTTTGGAGGAAGAGACTCGAAAAGTTTTCCATCTCATAAAAACAGTGTCCAGAATTATTTGCTAAATAACTGTGACGTTTGCGAAATTACAAATATTACTCTTTATTACTTTGCTCCTCAGACCCCATAACTTGTAAATTTTAATAAACCCGATTTTTTTGGGGGGGGAGGGGGAAATGCCCTCCTTGCCCCCGTCAAGTTACGCCCATGATGCGCGGCATTGCTCCACAGATTTCAGGGAGAGAGTGTACTCCCATTGCGAGTGTCATGGACGTCTGCAGGGAGGGACAAACGAGGCAGATTTCTCCTCATAATAGTTTTGTCCCTCAAAAAACTCCTTCAGTCTGAATTTATTATGTTCCTGCAACACTCTTATAATAATTAACATAAATTACTTTGACTCAAATGAAATTATATGTGTGAAATACACATATTATTTTAGGTTAACATTCATTTTTGTGGGAGACGAGGTCCCCCTTACCCACCTACCGGACGTCCATGATGAGTGTCCAGTTTAATCTGGATTAATTAGAGGTCTCCCTATGGCTCAGTAGTAGCGTCGTCGCCTTGTAATCAAGGGGTCCCGGGTTCGATACCCGGTGGAGGCACATCCTACTTTAAACTATAGGTCCAGTCCCGATTAGCTATATTGTGAATAAAGTGGACTTAAAACACCAAATCAACCAATCAATCTGGATTATTTAAATGTTACCTGCATTTAAATTAGCTATATAAATATATGTATTAGCAAGGTATGGGCCTCATTTTTAATAATCCTTGGTTTTAGATAGCTCTTGGGTTTCATTACACTAACAAAATGTTACAAAAGTTAATTTTATGTCCCTCCCACAAGAATTGCAAAATTTTTCTACAAACCGAATCTAAAGGGGGCAAATTTTAAGACAAAATATTTTCTCCCCAACTTTATAATTGAGCGTCTGCCACTTTGATGACAACATAAAACCCCAAAACTATAGAAAATCAAAAAGTGTCACGGTTTGGGCTCATACCTTACTAATGCAGTATAGTTGACATGTTACCCTTCCGGATATAACCAGACACCTCAGTTTTAGGGACTAAGAATACAGATATTAGAGCTTAGCGTTACTATTTGTTGATTGTAGTACGAAATGCCCAAACTGTATGCACGAATTAGCCATTTCTAAGGGAGAACTAATGATTTCTTTGAAAGGAGAAAGTAAATCATATTGTTGACCTTACCGGTATCACCATTATTCGTGAGATTCATGGATAGAGGAAAGTCCAAATAGCCAACCCAATGAAGAACAGTTGGAAACACTACGTAAACTTGTCTCGTATCGATATTGATTGGAGATTGCTCGTTACCACCACATGCTCGAGAGAATTCTTCTGGCCATCTGTCTGGACCTGCAATTGTTTAAGTTTATTCTTATTGTTGTTCTTTTGAATATTATTATTTTCTAAAAGAAAAGTCTAGCATCACTTAGTGAATTCCTGCTGGAACTTTAGGCATCAATGGTAATCAGGAAAATAATATCGAGTCGCAGTCTTGCTATCCTTAATCAGATTAATCCCGTTTCGCCTAATGGCTTATCAGCACCTGTCAATCAGATATAACAGCTTTCTGACTAACTAACTCTCTAGCCTTCTTAAACCCGAAGGTTCATGGCTGCAGCAACACAGGCCTTCCATCCGTCCCTATCTTGAGCAAGATCTATATACTCTTTTCCATCCCTACCGATTTCCTTTAGGTCTATCTCAATGTTGTCCCTCCATCTTCGTCTTTTCCTTCCTACTGGTCTCTTACCATCAGGTTTCCCAACAAGAATCCTGTAAACTCCTATTTCCTCTCCCATTCGTGCCACATGGCCTGCCCACCTAAGTCTTCTTGATTTAATTATTCTAATAATATCTGGACATGAATACAAATTATGTAGTTCTAAATTATGTAACCTTCTCCACTCACCTGTCTCCCCATCCCTTTTAGGTCCAAAGATTTTCCTAAGGATCCTATTTTCAAATACTCTCAATTTATGTTCCTCTTTCAATGTAAGGGACGAAGTTTCGCATCCATATAATAAATACTACAGGCAAAATTACTGTATTGTATATTTTAACTTTTAGTTTCTTAGATATTAAACGAGAAGACAAAAGTTTATGAAGAGAGAAGTAACATGCATTTCCTGAATTAAGCCTACTTTTTATTTCCTCTTTAATATAATTTTCATTTGTTAATATTACTCCTAAGTATTTGAATTTGGAAACTGGTTGAAACGAGTAGTTATCAATAATTAGATTTTGATTATTACCTAACACTTGATTTCGGCCTGTAAGCATATATTTAGTTTTCTCTTTGTTAACTTCCAAACCTATCTCTTTAGCAGTTTTGAAAAATATCTTCCTTTTCAATCAGTTTAGGCAAAATTCTATATGGCGAAAGGGAATATTCCGTTTCGCTTAAAATTGCGGCCATGTATTAAATCACATTATATTGTGGTGATAAGCAATTAATTAGGCGACTACACGAGCGAAACAGAATGCTGGGAAAAGAAAAAACAAACTAAGCAAAAAGTTAAATACAGTGTGTACGGCTCAAAAGTATATTCAAATACATGGTGAGTAAGGTAAGTTCAATCCACATAGCGCAAACAAGGAATTAGTGTTTTAGTTAAAGAAACAATATAGCAGCCCATGTATATAATTCTTCTGTAGAAAAAGGTAAAGGTAAAGTGCTCCCCTGTGCTTAGCACCACGCCATGAAGGCGTATAGGGGGTGTGGGGTAACGCCCCACACTTTCTTGATCCGGTCGTGAGTGGGAGTGATGTGATCAGCCCCTGACCGCCTTTACCCACCAGGGTTTCCCCCCAGGTACCCATGTCATTCGACGCTGGGTGGGCGCCGGAGCCGCTTCCAACGTTAGAAAAGTTCCCGGATTTGAACCGCCAGGGATCGAACCCTGGACCTTGAGCATGGTTACCGTCTGAGCCACCGCGGCGCTAAACAATTTTAAAACATTTCCCTCGAGATTACCTTTGTTCATAGTCCACATCTTTACCAATCTTCTAAAGTCTATTATTTTTATCTTTATTCTTGTTGAACTTTTGTTATTGTCTTTCGTAATTATTATTTCCATATTTATCCCTTTCTCGCGGTTATTCCTTCATAGTCTTAGAACTTTTATATATACTATATATGGTAAGGAATGCAAACCCATTCATCAAATTTTAAAGCAAATTTTATAAACTGTATAATTATAGTATGTTTTCTCAATATAAAATTTTACTGTCTTCAATATTTCTATAACTATTCTTGAAATTAAGAATGTGTTTTAATTTTATTATATACACTTGTACAGTGGGATCCATGAGTATTGCCGTGCAAATTGTCCATGACTATTTTCATCAATTTTTCTCTTACATCCTGTGTGTTTTAAAGCGATGGACTTTTATGTATGCCGGTGCAGAAGTTGTCAACAGCTTGTTTCGAGTTTTCTTTTAATTCTTGAAGCTCTTATTGGGTCAAATAAAATGCCCGAACATGGTGATGGACAATTTGCACGGTAATACTCATGGATCCCACTGTACACAGAGGCGTCTCATGAACGCATGCGGTGAATGCTGCGCATGCGTCAATTGTGGGAAAATGGACAGCTTGCTCTGCGACGACATTAATGAGCAATTCTACATTCTAATTTCTTCGTATACGAGAAGTATTTATTTTACACGAGAGCGCTAAACTAAGCTTATATTACATTTCTTGGATCTGAAGTGAAAGAAAGTAATAATTATTTCCCACAATTGACGCATGCGTCACTTCAGATCCTTGAAATGTAATATAAGCTTAGTTTAGCGCTCTCGTGTAAAATAAATACTTCACCTATACGAAGAAATTAGAATGTAGAAATGCTCATGAATGTCGCCGCAGAGCAAGCTGGCCTATTCCCCACAATTGACGCATGCGCAGCATGCACCGCATGCGTTCAGGAGACGCCTTGTACATCTTACTTGATAATGTCCATAGTCCATATATAATAATGATTCAACGGATAAATGAAGATAATTATGTTTAGGTTTATGATGTTGTAATGCCATGTTACAGCAGCTGGCCCTCGTGGCAGAGTGGTTAGCACATCGCGCTACGACAACAGGGATCCCGGGTTCGAATCCTGGCCTGGGCATGGATGTTTGTGAGTGTCCATTCATCAATTTCATCACATTATCACTCATCCTCAACTTCGCAAATTAGCCAAAAGTGGCACAAGAAGCGAAGTATAATAAAGCAATTCAATCAATCATGTTACATTTATTGAAATAACTTGAACGTTAAAAGGAAAAATGTGTCTAAGAAGTCTTACCAGAATTCCCTGTATATCCGAAGTGTTTCTCTTCAGTGGAAGGAGGTGTAGTGGTTACATCTTGGTCTTTAGTGTTGCTCTCTTCCAATGATTCATTTGTATTTCCCAATGATAAGCTACCTGAAACAATTGCATTCACTACAAACAATGAACAGTTTAGTCAGAGTTTCTAACATTACTAATCTAGTTTTAAAATCGTACCGTGTTACTTAATCTTCAGCAGTGGCGTGCGGTGCTAAATCAGGCAGGGGAACATGTGACCTGCACTTGCCCCCTCCCCTCCCATACCTGTCGTAATATAATACAGTAAACCAAGTAAAATTCAACCCTTGTTGAAATGAACCAAATAAACATATGAAACATATGTTAAAAATTTTCAGGAGTGACATACATGAAGCACGTTAAAATTATGAAAATACCAATGTTAAAGCAAATATGATATAATGTAAACAAAACATTAAAAACAAACATTTCCTTTGTTGATCCGCAACAAAGGAAAAATTAATAAAAGCAATTTATGATTGATCAGAAAATGAAATGTTTTGTGGAAACCGGTTTCATCTCTCCATTTGTAGATTAAGTTGGCATTTTTTTTTCTAGAGTTGAGCATTGTAATTCAAACGTCCTTAATGCAATAATGGCAATCAGATGGCCGAGTTTTTTTTATGACGTCCGCTAGATTTGTAGAAATTGTGACAAAATCCGAACTGTTCCAAACTCCCTCTCGGGAACAAACAAGGACAACAAAAATTTGCCACTGGAAGAGTATCCAGTTAATCATTTTACAGAGTTGTAGTAACTTGTTTGAAAATGCCTTGTGTACGATTTCGTTTTAGTTTCTAATTAGGTTAGGATAGGTGTATGTCTGCTGTCTTTTCTGTAAAGTTCAATGAACTAAAAGCTTTCGTCTTCAGCCAGTCGATCATACAACATTCGCTGTCTTGTCCTGCGCTCCGCTTGTCTTGCTGGTGGAACAGGTGGATGCGAGCTGTTCCCTCGGAAGCTATTTCGCAGCGTTTAGCCAAGGCATTTAGCAGACGCTTAGACTCTAGAAGATTTTTCCAGTTCGTTATGACTGGCCGACGCAATTTTGCAATGAGATTAGGAAACTATAGACTTACTACACTCCAAACTATCACTACGACGCAATTAATCTTTAGCACATAGCAAAAACTCGAAGGAAAACGAATTCGCTATGTTTCTCGTATGGAACAGCTTGAGAGTTCAGCTACAGCGCCTTGAATAACGTAGTGTGGAAAACGACCCAAGAAACTGGTTCCCCGAGACGATGACAAGTAGATGGCAGTGCGATCGACCCAGGTGCTAATTTTGTTATGAAAGTTATGCGGCTTAGTTAGTTTTTGGAATATATTGTGTAGATTTGTTTGTCTTGAAAGGTGGTACGTGAATTGATGGAAACAGTTATATTTATGGAGTGATTTGCAGTCACGAAATGGCATTAATTTGGAAAGAAAAGTAAAATAAAATTAATAAATAAATAGCATGCGTAACACAGAAGAAACATCGCAATGTGATTCCGGACGTCAGGTCTTGGACTGTGTATTAGAGTTTATTTTTCTATGTTATTAGAATATAAATAGTATCCTGAGAGATATTTCATACCGAGGCGACAAACCACAAATGTCGCTTGAAAGCGAGCAGTCGGAAATCAATGCAGCCTTTCGAACCGTAGGGACAAAAGCTCTGACTGCACCGTTTCCTCAAGGAGATTTCACACCAAAGCGACACGGGTCATTCGGTTCATACCGAAGTGACACATGTTGCTTGGAAAGGAGCCAATCAAGAGCAACATTTCACATCGTAGCGGCATGACGGGAAGCACAGGCCAGCGTTCAGTTGGTGAAATCCTCAAGCGATAAGTGTCGCGCGCCGCTTGTCGCTTTGGTGCGCAATCTCACTAAAGCAAGACACTCATTGCATCGCGTATGCGCGAACAACAAACCACGGCAACATGTTGCAAGCTATTGAGGAAATGACCCAGTTTGAGCGACGGAGAAGCGACAAAGCGACACGTGTGGCTTATCGTGTCGCCTAGATCTGTTGTTGTAATGTGCGGTTTATCGTGTCGCCTATCTGTTGTTCGCACACTTAGCAGCAAACGCTTGCTAATAGACTGAACGTGCCATGTCGCTTGTCACTTAGTTGGGAACTCCCCCTGTAGCGCCTCGCTTCGGTCTCAGCACCCTTTCTTTAAGGAGCTTTCCGACCGAAGCAACAAGTAGCACGCGAATACGCCATATGAACGTGTCGTTTGCTGTTTGGACCCTCATGTGCAATGACTGCTATTTTACAGTCTGGAAGTGTGTGTCACTAGTGTGACAGTGTGAACATCCCGTGTCGCTTGTCCCATTGGTTTGAAAGTTTCCTTACACTCATGTCGATAGCACTAAGAAAGTTTTGTGGGGTTCCCTTTGTCGTTTCATGCAATCATCATTATCATCATCGCCGCGATTAGTTTAAAGCGGAAGAAAAGAGACAGTAAATATCAAAAATACAAATGCTTCAGTGTGTATATCTTTAAAAGAAATGATGATGATGATGATGATAATAATGAACCTAATTCATACACAAAAATTTAGTTGCCAAGAACATTCCACGCGTATTTTTTCTCCCGTATTATTAACGAAAGTATGACGATAACAGGACGTGGTCGACTGTCTAGAATGTTCGTTAATATCTTCGCGACCACTGTACCAAATATCATAGCAATTATCACATTCATAGAAATGCTTCATGTAAAAGAATCAGACGTTGCAGCGAAAACTCCATTTACTTCCATTATAAGCAGTCGAACACCAAGCACCGGGGTCAACACCAGCGCCTCTAGCGGATCATTTTCGAGTGGAACCAGCCTGAGAGCGCAGAAGCATGCCGTTTTCCACACTACGTTATTCTAGGCGCTGTAGTTCAGCTTCCGCGGTGGGAAGTGGGACTCCATGAGGATCGTTTACCACTCGTTTACCTTCGCGCGTGGTCGGAAATACTCGGCGTCAGAGCAGAGGGTGGGACGACGAGGGTAGGTGAAGTAAACAAACTTCCAGTCAGGGTGAAAGTTTTTCTTCGGCATGTTGATTTCGGAAGAAAGAAGTGTTCTTATTATGTTATTATAGATAATTTAAATAGCTAAAAAGGGCGATAAGTAGAAGGGAAACAGCCTGTTCCCTCTGTTCCATGGAGGGACCACCACTGATCTTCAGTGATTACAGGAAAAATGAAATGTTCGCTGCTAAAGAAAAACCCTGAGAATTAGATCTTCGTAATGAGGCACGTGTCTGTTAGTTATTAAAGAATGCTGAACACTAGTGTGGTTTTAGAAGATGCACTACATAGACATTTAAGAGAAAATGCAAGCTCTACCAGGACTCGAACCCGGGTCTCTGGCGCACCGTGCCAACTTTTTTTAGAAAATATTTTTTTTTAGTTATATATCTTTGTGTTTCATCTCGATTCTATTTTTTCACTGTATTTCCATCACAACAAACACACATCCATGCCTCAACTAGGATTCGAACTCTGGATCCTTAGTGTCGTCGCTGACCACTGCATCACGGAAGTAGTGCATGTTTGCCTGATTTTTTCCACTTCCGCTGTTTTGCCTGTGTGGAGTTCTACCTACGTCACTGACAAAAGACAACTCAAGATTGTCTTTGTGGCTCAGTTGGCAGAGCAATGGCACAGTATGCCAGTAACGCGGATTCGAATCCTGATCAAACCTATATTTTCAGCTAAACATTTTCTCCTGCTGTTTCAAAGCTAACATTGTCAATGCATATAGGCGAACTAAATTTAAAGAGACCAGGATAATACACGCGGAAACCTGGTACTAACATCATCGTCTCCCACCCTTTATATACAATTTCAGTTACGTCAGTAATGTTAATTGGTTGGTTAGATATTATATATATATATATGGTAAAAGAGAGGATGTTCGCCATGCTGGGAATTTCGCCGTACTTGTGGTTTTTGTTATCGTAGATAGAGACTATAGGTTGGAAACACTCACTGATGCTTGTAAAAAAATCAAGTAACATGTGCCTTGTTTCCACTGAAAATTACAGTGTGGTGAGCGAACTAGCAAGCAAGCAGTACAGTTTGGAATGCGCAATTGCGTCTACACAGAAGACAAATGAAGGTGCCGAATTTCAATACTACGTTGGAAATTGTCATTTCGTGGCAGATAAGAATTATTTTTCTTCCTTTTAATTATTGATATCGTAACCTCAAACCTTAAGAATGTCGTGGAAAGATTTGCTTTGGAAAGCGTGCATGTACAAGTAAACATAAGTTGATTTCTTTTGACTATGCATTTGCTGGTAAATTCGCCAGAGTAACAGAAAATGTGTCGAATTTCCCTTCTTACAGGCGATCTTTCACACACAACTTGTTCACAATGCATATGAACATTTAGACCTATGTTTCTTAAACATGTTTGTATTGTATCTTTTTAAGCAGTTTTGTATTGTCATTTGTTGGTCTTTTACACTTTGTTGTCCGACTTATTGGCCACAACTTGGTATTTCATACATTTAAACTGACGATAAAATGATAAATAAGTTATATGGCGAATTTCCCAGCATGTGGCGGGAATTTCTCCACTTTTTCTCATTTTAGTATATTTAATATTACGTCATAAGTATAAGTAACACAGTATTTATGTTATATTCCTCATAATCCGCAATGACTACTCTTTGTATCGTATAAATTTTGTCCTTCTCCCCCAATTCGTTTAGAAGGGAAAAAAATGAAAAGCATTTTGGTGGCGAACTTCTCCTCCTTTACCCTATATTTCTGTTCATTTTGTGGCTCTTTTCAAAGGAGTTTTTACTTTTTGGAGGCACAGTGATGAATGAAAGTCCGAGGCTGCAGCCCTCTCAAACCCAGCCCTGAATCCGGTCCTAAGGTTACATTTGTATCTTAGTAAAGAATGACAACTGCATAAATTTTACTATACAATTTTTGTAGGAGATAAATGCAATTTTTATTAAATAATAATAACATTGCTAAATAACTATGTGAAAATAAGATACTACAAATTAGCTTGTGCTAATTTTTACTGCACATAAACTATTTCGTAACAAGCTTGAGAATAGCTTTATATACAATTGTTATTCAGCGGTTACATGGAAGTGAACTCAAAACAGTCTAACTGTCAATAGATTGTTCTGGTGTTATATACAATGCCAAGCTACATGATGCTTATAATACTCGACAGAAAAGGATATTCTTAACAGTTGTGTAAATATATTTTCTAACGAAACTTTGTTGCATTAAAAAATCACATTGTGCTCAATATAATCCTTAAAATCCTTACACAAGACGATATTTTTTATAATACTAACGTCTAATTTAAATGAAACCAATAAATAAATGAGTTTTCTTTACCTTTATGAATGAAAATGCACAATAAGGCTATTGTACATCTCCATATCATTGCGTCAATTCTCCAGCGTTATGTGGGTCTTCATTCCAGAGATGAATCTACAATGCACAATAAATGTTTGTAACGAGTTCCCAACTAAACACTGGAAAATATACATTTAATCAATTCAATACATTTTAGTCATCAGGACTGATAGATGGACAGAAATTTTAAATTTGGCAGATTATGATTGAACTAGTTAAAAGTACTGAAAAAATAGAAATTTTTCCTACCTAAGGAATATCCAAGGTTTTGAGATGAATTTCTAAATTTTGATTCTGTAGTTAGAAGTTACAATTCCTACTTTTGTCAGTTACAAATACTTTAAAAATAAACTAAAATTTAGTTTTACAGTCACTTTATTCTGTAGCAAGTAGAACTTGTTGCAATTACAAACCTCAAACGAGCTGTCCTTTCGTCTTAATTTTTTTATTCCTAATCTTTTAAACATGCTTACTACTTCTCATTGAATTATAATGAGCGTCATACGTATGTATAAATATGAATACATAGGGGCACGAAAATTGAAAGTAAATCATTACATTTGAAAAATGACTGACACAAAACATTTGCTTGTAACAAATAATAATTTTCTTTATTACCTTAGTTTCTTTACTCACTACCTCGTCGCCTTGCAATAAATAGGTCCCGGGTTCGATCCCACGTGGAGAGCACATTACACCATGTTTCTTAAATGCCCAGGAACTGAAAATTAATTATTTGCTTCCAGTGTGGAACAGAAAATTAGCCAGTGGAAATGGGTTCGGGACAGCAAAGTACAGATTTTTTCTTTAAAATTTATCAATTCTGTACCGGAACAGAAATCACACACACCGCCTTAAAAGGGTTCAAGAAAGGTTCCATTGAAATCGGTTCTAACTTGATTCTCTGGGGAAAGAAGTACCATAACATTGAGAAGAGATATTATTGAGGTCCGTGTTGCAAAAGAATTTCAATTCCAATCTGTTGGCGAGAGCTGTGGTTGCTTCGCCTGACGAAAAAATACTCGTGAGTATGAAAGACTAATGCAGCTGTTGACTGAGGAGACGTAAATAGTATATGCTCTATATTATTTTGTTTAATTTAATTAATTTATTATTTTGCTGAATTGTGATCGAAGAGTGATAATTATGCTGCTACCAGTACGTTGGCAGTTTAAGTTTTGTGGTGTAGTTTGCCTTGCCCAAACCTGCGTCCCGCAATGCTGAAACTTGATAAGATAATATAACTGACACAGCAGAGCAGAGTTTACACATTTAATTACGCTTTTTATTAGAAATTTCGAAAAGAGGCTTCTTGTGCACCTTGTGTAAGTTGCCCAACCATCCAAAAGAACTTCTGGAAATCGCTGTAGTATTTCCAGCAATGCTTATCTGAAGGAAATCTCTTCACACGTTCGAAGTTGAATTTCTTGCATATCGTTCTTAGATCTCGTCCTTGCGGTAGGTTTTAATTATGGGTCTCAGAAAGGTTAAATGCACGCCACTTCGTATATCCTGCTGTCAAAAGAGGTGCATGAGATTGTCGCATCCTGTCAACAAAGCTGAAAAAGCAGTCTTACTCTGTCTTTGTGTTAACTATAACTGGAACCATTGATGATTTAAAAAAAATTAAATCTGATGTCTTTATTTAAATCGATTAAAAAAGAAAACATGCTTAAAATTGCTTGTGTGATTTTTGGCATCATACATATAGATATGTGTTTTTTTATAGAAAGCCTTTTTCTAGTAAATGGCTCTGTAAAATATTTGAATAGTTTGATTAATGCAAATGAGAAGATATATATGTAAATATACATTTTTCTGTTTCTGATATTGTATATATGAATGTACGTACTATGGAAATGTTCGTTGAATATGTTAATGAATCTATAATAATTTCAATAACTTTCTTCTAGTAAAAATAAAACATTCTGGATGTACTCCAGTAACTTAATATCTTTTTAAAGTCTTTGTAGCTGAATTTTGTCAATTTTTTAATGATAGTTTGCAAAATATCAGCTGCCATATTTATTTACAGTGTATTAATAATGGCATTATTTACTGTTTAACATGATTAGTATTTTATATATTTTTCTACACAAAATGTTTGCTATTTTTGCCCATAAAATTTATTGAATTTTAAATCAAGAGAAATGTGTGTTTACAGTTTACACATTTCATTTCCTTTTGTATGAGCTTCGTACATATATTTTGTTTCCTTCTTTTTCTTCCTTAGAGCCTAATAAACGCCATTAAATGATTACAAGATTATTGTACTTTCACGAAAAGTGATTCTGATATCTACAAGATCCTTATGTACATTATTCTATAAATTATTTATTTAAATCAATCCATCTTGACTGGATCCTTGATTGATTTGGTTTATTTTACTTCACTTTCTGCCACTTTTGTCTAATCGCGAAGATGAAGATGAGTGACGATATGATGAAGGAACGCTCAGAAAGAACACCCATGCCCAGGCCGGGATTCGAACCCGGGACCCTTTAGAACAAGTAAACACTTCAAACAATGAATCCATACTAAATATTGAGTTCCCTTCAGACGGTGAAGTTACTTATACAATATATCGGATTAGAAATTACGGATACCCGAGTTCGGACTTCAATTAAAAATTAAAAGTGTTCGCAGTGACAGCCCGCAGTTTCCATGGTTTAACGAACATCGCTATAGGGACAGTACATGCGGTATCGCCACGTTCAACATAGATATTTACTCCGTTGAATAATAAACTGTACAAAATCGGTTTCGCAATGTGAATTGACAATAATAATGGCTTTTACAAATAGTCGCAAAGAGCTTCAAAGCAAGACCAATATCGTATTTGTAGCACACTCTAATACTAAGGAAAAGTTGTTTCAGGAAATTGGTAAGACACTTTTTTGGCCGAGTAAAAAAAAAATGAAAATTAAGAATTGTGTTTAAAACCTTTCTACCTGCACTGTATTTAAATTTAATCAAGATCGGGCCACATTTTTTTATTTATAGAACTTCATAGAGAGTGGTCGTGTAAAAAAAGTAAAAAACCGACCCCCTTTTTGTTCTCAAAACGATAAAAAACCGAAGGCATACTCGAAGACAAATTCGTTGCCATAGCTTAACACACAATTGAATAAGCTGAATTTTGACGTAACTCATTTTTACGTAGGTCTACTGGTTAATTTTTAATTAAAGTCCAAACTCTAGTATCCATAGCTTTTAATCCTATAACCTCACCAAAAGGTATATCTACGGATTTTGCCCTACACAGAATTCACAAAGCAATTATGTTTCCCTCGAATTCATGTTACATTTTAATCGATAAAACACATTTGATCGACACATCTGTTTGCATATTTTCAGCAAACCATAATTTTGTTTATTGGTAAAATGTACACAAAAGTAATTGTAAAAGTAACTGTTACTTTTGCTAACTGAAAAATAACAGATATGGTTACAGTTACTGATTGCGAAAAGTAAATAGTTAAAGTAAAGTTAAGCCCCTATCACACGGAACTGGATTTCTAGTAGGAATGCCCTAGTTAGCGCTGAACTAACTTTCTAGGTAGCAATCATAGCCGCCTGGCTGACTGCTTGTCTGGTTTTGAGGAATAGGACATGTTCTAATTGCTACTTGCTTTCCTCGACTGGATTCTGTGGAACAGCCAATCAGAGCAAAGTTTCGTCATGTGAAGATAATCTGTGAGTGTGCAAAGGAGCTTTTTTGTCTGTGGTTTCCGAGCGTTACTCCAGCTATGTATAACGTATACAGCATGAAAGGCGCGTTGAGTTACACCATCTATGCTGAGTGCACGTTGTTTGTTTTGTACCTAATAACGTTTTATACGAAACGTTATTCCTCTCGGTTGAATAGTTATCGGCTTTTAAAAATGTGAAGTGATACATTGTTTACATCTCACGCGGCTGCCATTACAACTTCCCTAGTATGGGAATAAAAGTATATCGACAAGTATTCTGATAAGTATCGTGTGAGGCGAAAACTAGAAAATTGGTAGCCAGTCCAGCGCCAACTAGGGCATACCTACTGGAAATCCAGCGCCGTGTGATGCGGTCTTTACTACTGTTAACTCAATGAAAAGTAACTGTTAATTCCAAAACCGACCTTTCATACTCATCGTAGCAATTAACATAACGAACTAGAAAATCGAAATAAAATGAGAAGGAAAAAAAACTTGCCTGTTAACTTATTTTTTCTTACGATGATTGTCCATCACATCTCCTCTGATTGGCTGCGACGTCCTCGGACAGGTTGAGTTAAACAGATTACTTAAATTACGTGCGAGCTGTGCAAAGGAAGAAGTGCATTTGGGCTAATCTTGAGTTCAACCTTTCGCCTTGTGTATCTTTCAAAATAACAACTTAATGACGTAGCGACAAATTACTGGGATGAGAACGTAAGACCTTGTGCATATGGGTCCCTGCGACATGGCATCTGAGCGTGGCTTTGCACAAACGCGGAAGGAAGGAAGAGGGAGGGTCTGATGCAAGCAGAGGGTCCTTGTCCCCTACTTTTATTATATAATAAAAGATTTTATGTTTGGAGATTTGTCTTTGGTGCGCGAGTAGTGAATTGTTGTTTTTGTTTCTGATTCAGAGACAGCCGTTTACCATCCGTCATGACGGCAGACCACACCCTCACCCATGGGTGTTTTCAGAAATTGTTCCAGGGGTGCTCAAACTATCAAATTAATTATATATGTAGTAAACTTTTGTTTTAATGCCAGTTTATAATAATAAACTTATAAGAGACTTCTACTCTTTGAACGTAAAATTTTCACCCAGGCGAGGTGGATTTGTTGCGGCACCCCTACTTTTACCTATATACTTTCCACCTTCTTCCTTCAAAAAACATTAGCATGTTTTCAGATTTTAATGACTTTAACTGTTACTGTTAAGGAACACGTTTATTGTAGGTATGTGTTTATTAATAACTACATAATGATTTCAAAATAACAATAACCTCTCAACTTAAATTTTTGCATGAGTTTGCAATATACTTACTATGTTATGCAGCAGTAACTTACATTAATTTTTGTCTGTGCAAATACAACTCTTTTCAAATAGTCGAGCTTATATAATCAGAAAAAAGCTTCTGACATTGCTCAAGGCGGAAATCCAGATTGGCACCCCCGAGGGTGGTCGCCCGGCTCCAAAGTCGCCCCTGGGGAAGGGTGCCAAACCACAGTCCTCCCTAGGGCGCCAAAATATCTAGCTACGGGGCGGAACCCTTGTGCCGCCCCTGGGGAAGGGTGCCGAACCACAGTCCTCCCTATGGCGCCAAAATATCTAGCTACGGGACGGAACCCTTGTGCCGCCACTGGAACAAGTTTACCAATATTCAACGTTACATGTGCCATACAATATATCTCAATTCAATATCTATGAAAGCAAACTCAGAAGTTGGAAGTAACTGCCAGTGGACTGACTACGATGTAGAACAATTGAATGTGCCAAGTATGGCGTTAATACCTGTATTCATTTATGTCGAATAAAAATGTTTAATATCAAGTCTTCAACTATACACTGTTATTTCAAAATGCATTGAAAAGTGAGAAATTAATATTAATTTCTACTAATTTTTCAATTATTTCCATTGGATTATTGATATCTTCAGTTGTTTAAATAGTTCTCATGTACGTTTGAAATTTCTGTATTTCGTTTATTGTATAATATCCACTTTTTAATTTCCTTTCTAACCTCGAGAACGCAATTTGATGACAGCATTTTTATTCGGTGATCACATTGTAAGTGCTTATAACAAGTTTTCTGTACAATTCCATTCTAAATGTACCTGCAGTTGTTCATAAACACGCCACTTTATATCTATCACTTTTTCCTTAGCCTGATTAAAACATTGCTACATTGCAAAATATGTATATAAATAATCGAAACCCTTATTTTGGCGTATTTACCTGCACCTATCTTATATCTAAAACTCAGTTGGTTAGGTAAACATATGGATAAACATAAGCTGTATGATACGAGCATATGCTTCATGTCTATCACATGTACAGTCATGGAAAAAAGTTCTTCCCCATAAGGCTTTAATAGGAGCAAGTAATGCAGGAGGGTAGGCAACACATATTGCACCCTTCGATGATCGGGTGATTTTGCCTGTCTTAACACCGAGAAATGTGTTCCAGCGAAGGTCAACATGACAGGAAAGCAAAGAGGGTCACGTGACTATTGGTTACGTGGAGTGTTGTGCTTCTCCACGTCCCCAGTTCTTGATCCACATTGCAGAAAAAGTAGAGCTGCATGCAATATATGAAAATAGGTTGTTTTCAACTACACGCTTAATTATGATTTTCCCAATTGTAAATCTATCAGACGTGTCTCCCGATTTAGTCGGGACAGTCTTTTACTTTGAATTCCTGTTTGTCATAGGCGTAACTTGACGGGAGCAGAAAGGGCATTTGTAACCCCCCCCCAAAACAATCAGGTTTCTTAAAGCTGCTAAAACAGGAATTAAATACTATGATTTGACGCGTCCAAAAAAAGTATTATATTGAAAGATTTTTCCCAAATACGTAGATAGAAATTTAATACTTTGAAAGTGTCTCAGATTTGTTTATTGTCACAACTTAGTGTGGCACAGGTCTACTACAAAAGTGGAATTTCGTAACAGAAATATGAACCCACTCCTTTTATTTCGTAGCCGATTTCATCTTGAAACTGAAATTAAGAATATTAGTTAATAATGTCATTGGTAAACAATAAAAAATGTGTTAGACCCAATTCTTTAATACCTTATCATAATCTTTATCGCAAGTTGAAATTTTGTTGTAAGTCCACTGTATGCAAAAAAAAAAAAAAGGTAAAGTTCTCACCTGTGCTTGGCGCTACGCCATGAAGGCGTATAGGGGGTGTGGGGGTAACGCCTCACACTTTCTTGATTCGTTCGTGAGTGGGGGTGATGTGATCAGCATCACGCCGCCCCACACTTTCTTGATTCGTTCGTGAGTGGGGGGTGATGTGATCAGCATCACGCCGCCCCACACTTTCTTGATTCGTTCGTGAGTGGGGGTGATGTGATCAGCATCACGCCCCTGACCGCCTTTACCACCAGGGTTTCCCCCAGGTACCCATGTCATTCGACGCTGGTTGGGCGCTGGGGCCGCTTCCAACGTTAGAAAAGTTCCCGGGCTTGAACCGGCCGTGAATCGAACCCGTAGCCTATAGCATGGTAGTCAGACGCGTTACCGACTGAGTCACCGGCACAGATAGACTAATCTGAAGTGCATACAGTTTAAAGTGGGATCCGAACCACTATGTGCGATCACCTGGTATCGTACCCCAGGCCCCTTGATTACAAGGCCTTACCACTACGCCATCAGTGAGGCGCACAGAATCTTTGTATTTTGACCTTTTTAAACCTATATGTATCATATAAGAGGTTGTTTAACGTTGCTATGCCTCTATGGATTATATTTAGCCAGTATTCGAGCACATAGCGTCAGGTTTCATAGAATATAAGCTTCTCTTCCATGTTTATGGTTTCCTGTCTGCAGGACATAAAGTGGACTTAAGACACCAAATCAAGCAACTAACACAATCCCGTTATTGTCCAGATTATCGAATCCAGAACCTTCGTCGCGAATAACATAAGCAGGGAGACAACGTGAAATAACCGAACAGAAACAGAACCTAAAACCTACATCGGATAGATTGGATTAAGTCGACGATACAGCACGGGTTCTGAAATGAAAAAGAATACGAAAGTTGAAGGACCTTTATACGCACCCACTTTTCCTCCACCCAATGGGGAAGATATCCTTCTAGCTGAGAAGCCTTTACGTAGGAGTGCCCTGAGGGAACTTCAAGGCCACGACGATAAAGTGCAATGACGGGACCAAAACATACGGCAGATAGCTGTGTTCCTCCTTATTTCGTACGCCATTGATAACTGGAACACGTGACCTCGTCTTTGGTAGAGCAGAAGCCTGCTTGCTTGCCACCACCCTTTAGTTCAGTGACCTTCGCCCGTAGTCAGCAAGAGTGAATGCCTCACCATATACTTGCCTGTGAGGCTACACAAGAATAGATATTTCGTTAGTGGCTGTAAGTATTGTTTCATCTGCAGTTATATCAGTTACCATTTCAATAGTTTCCTTCCTAATGGTTACTTTAGTGACAAACATGTAAATTAGTTCTCGAGAGTGAACGTTTTATCTATTTGAACGGGGGATTTTTATACAGCCTGCATGTATTATTTTTTCCTGAAACAAGAAGAAATTCGAAGACGCAAAAAGAGTTGTATAAGAGTAGTTAACAAAAGGAAAATAGAAGAAGAAATCGAAAATGTAAATGCTGAAATAAATTATGGTAGAGATCGAGTGAATAACATTTTGTCATGGGGCCTCCTCGATGGCGTAGTGATAACGTCGTCGCCTTGTAATCAGTGGATCCCGGGTTTGATACACGGTGGATGCACATAGTGGTTAGTATCCCACTTTAAACTGAAGGTCGAGTCCAGATTAGCATATCTGTGCACCAGCGGCGTGCATTCTGGGTACGCAAGGTACTCACTGCGTACCCACAACACCGTAAGAAAAAATAATAATTTTCCCCACCTTCTCGGAGCATGAAAATTCAACTATCGTCTATCCGAAACCCCTTCCACTGCCAGAAATTCCATCTTCCGTCCGAGAACGCTGCTGCCTTGCCCGAGTAGTCTGGCCCTCCAGGCAGTCCCGAACGTCTGCCCGATTGTGCCTTCGGTGTTGCCCGCACCCACCCCATCCACCGTGGCTTCTCCCGATTTCCACGAGCAAAAGCTGCTGCCTCTGTTGGGTACCCTAGAAATTCGGAGGGCAATCCCCATTGGCTCCGATCAACCCCCACCATATGTTTGGGTCTTCCCGCGCTCATCCCACGGTGCATTTTCCTGTTCAAAGCACATGGTTCTAAGAAGCCAGGGTACCCAAGATTTTGGCCGCGTCTGCAGTGTTGGTAGTAGTCAACATATATTTTTTCTCGAATGTTTAGTTTACTAACATTGGACAGACACGCTTAGATAAATTAATCCCTGTGATTTGGTTGCAATAAAAATGCGTTATAAAAATTGATTACTGACATACAAATCGGAGCGGAAGGCAAGAAAATGTTTATCGGGAGGTGAGGGAAATGGAGTGATCGACTGAGTATTGCGTTTAACCTGAAACACTTTTCGGCGTCGTCATGTCAATATGTCAGAGGGAAATTATGTGGACAATTTGCATGTTTCACACCATTCTCAGTATCTGTCTTTCTCATTCTAGAGATCAAAATTGTATTCGTGTCACTTTGCATTTCAGCTTATGATAAGGATGGGTGTTGACTGTTGACCCGACGATATAAATGAACGAAAGAAAAAACATAAACACAATGCTTACTATGGGATTCGAATGCACCCCCGCTCCCTTACGTTGCAAAGTTATGTAAATGGACGTTACATTGTGCCCAACATAAGGGTGCAACATCATATTGGTGGTGGTGGGGTGGGGAGATATCTCAATCTACACACACGCGCGCATATATTACATATACACATAATATAATTATGATATACATATTTATAATGTCATTCCATATAAAAAATAATGAATTTCTAAATATTTAAAAATGCATTATTAATAAATACATAGAAAGAAATCAATTTGTTACTTTTATATACATGAGATATTTATAAAGTAGCAAACAAATTCATTTACTAACGGGTTAAAGAATAAATTAATTACAATTAATTCAATAAATTACAAAAATAGTTGGAATCGTTTTATTATGCAATAGTTTTTCTATTAACATCATATTTATATTTGTCTTGCATTCTTGTTTTACTTCTACATATTTTGCTATTGGTGTAGATCTGTTAAATATCTCTTGAAGAGGTAGTGTATGTTTTCAATATTATCCTTCTTTCATTGTTATAACAAAAACTCTCCCCCCCCGGGGAAATTTTGGTGTGGGGATTTTTGTGGCCAATATTATTGGTGGGGGAAATCCCTCCATTCCCCCTCAGGACTTCGAACCCTGCCCAACGTTTATTTGAGCTTTTGAAGTGTGTTGGGATTAATACCATTCTATTCTGATGCATTTTCTACGAGAGTCCGTAATTTCTTCATTCTACAAAATATCTCGTCGACTGACAACCCTGATCCATTCATCTACAAATGTGAGTGGCTATTTCGAGGAAGGAGACACTTGTTACCGCGAGAGATTGACGTTTTTTGTTTCTTCCGTCTTGCGTGTGAAATTTGCAGTGTTTCGTTCTTATTATTGTTTTGTCATTGCGGTGAAGAGGTGAAATAGAAATAATATGGAATCGGGAGTTGTGGATGTCGTTCTGGAGAGGGGTTTTTCGTCATATAGTTATGAAAAGAAAGTAAATAATCCGAAATGGGAGGCCTGTTCCTGAATTGGAGGACTTGTCTCAGGCTGGAGTTACGAAGGATGGTAAGCAGTATGTTAGGCATTTTCAGGAAAAAACTTACTTATGTGTTTATTTCTTCCTCAACCCTTAATTAAGATATTACTTATTTAAACATTTGTCTGTTCTTTCGTTCCCGTTCAATGTGCATCGCGCTGCATGAAGAAACTAATCAAGGTTGAATTGTTGGGCTGCACGTTTTTTGAGAATATATTTGCGAAGCAAGAATATAAAATATCATACAAATGTTTTATCGTGTTACATCTGAAACATTTTAAGGTTATGTCTTTATATTAAAAAATCCTGAATTAGATCCCATTTCAATTCAACTAACTTCAATCAGCTTTAGTGTGCATAAAGGAAGCTTAAATTCTGCTTCCTTTAACATAACAAAAAATGCGGCAGAAATATTTTTTTTCTTTTTGTGTGCATATGAATGCATTTGATACAGCCACTAGTTTTGTTTTCAAAGTTTGGTAAATTATCCACTAAGGATTTCACTTACGTATTTCTCTTGCGTACCCTTCTCTAAACGTCACCGCACGCAACTGCTGTGCACCAAACCAAAACTAAGAAAGAAGTTGTCACAGTGTAAGAAAATTTCATGTTCAACCACATACGAAACACAAGGGAATAATATATTGCAGTTTGGAGTTCACATCTGTAGCATCTAACCAGCACAATTATGAATCGCAACATATCGTATCAGATCCATTTTTATTATACATGTATGATAATATAAGAGAAGTAGAGGAAAGAGAAAACTAAGCGAAACACGGACGCCTTCTCCAGAATTTCAAATCTCGTTACATAAGGTTCTGGGTTGGAGTCCCGAACAGGCATGACTTTCTTGTTCTTGCCCTTTTATCTGCTTCATTTCATCATAATTCATCGTTATGGTTTACCTGCAGGGGAAGAATACTGGCAATAATTGCCAATACAAAGCCAATGACAAACAGAACAACTCGATTACGGAGGTGCCAAGAAGAAACGAGACTTGACAGTTTCTCCGTCTCTCGGTTTGTCGAATTGAAAATTGCTCTCCCGTTCTCGGTCTCGATTACTTAAATATAGAAATCGAAAATGTATGTGAATGAATATACATGTATTTTATATATTCCGGTTTTGTAGGAGATTTCGTGGAGATGAAATAAGTACTCTTCCATCGTATTTATTTTTATAATTTTTATTCCCTGTTCGATGATCGCGACGATAAGGACGAGTGACCATTACATGAAATTGATGACAAAATAGTCAAACACCCCCGACAAGGACGGTACTCAAACCCGGGAACTTTGGCGACGATATCGAATGTCAATCACTTAATGAGCTTGACCACCGAGCCTGCTTAATGTTGTTTCTGTCAGGTAATTCGTAATAATATCCCACATTCACTATCATTTGCTTCATAATTTATCTTATTGTTGTGATTAACCTGAATTCAAAGAATTAGTTGAAAGGCAAAAATGCAAGATTGAATGTCTCTGATGTTACTTCGTGCCGAATAATATGACGTGGTATTATGATATGAATTTATTAATCATATAATATGCCTATTCATTCCATTGATTGATCCCAATTGAGCACACAAAATATGCTATAATGTCCACTCCATGGAGGAGTGGTTAGCACAGCGCGCTAC
Organism: Lepisma saccharinum; assembly: GCF_977018435.1. Classification (NCBI taxonomy): domain Eukaryota; kingdom Metazoa; phylum Arthropoda; class Insecta; order Zygentoma; family Lepismatidae; genus Lepisma; species Lepisma saccharinum. The sequence goes on from NC_139252.1 coordinate 40,552,938, forward strand.
GATGCCATGGGTCCCTGGTTAGAATCTCGACTTGGGCGTGGGTGTCCTTGGTAAGTGTCCCTTCATCAATTTCATCATAGCATCACTCATCTTCATCGTCGCTATTTGCCAAAAGTGAAAGAATAGCAAATCTAAATAACAAACATCCAATCAAATCGAACATCTCTACCGATTTAATTCTATACGGTACCGAATTCCCACTTTATTACTACATCTTAAGTCATTTTACAGCATCTCAATTGTTTTCCGATTCGAAAACATTTGGAATGTTGTTTTGTGCAGTTGATTGTGCATTGTTTCGTTGTTTGGATTGTTTAATTAACGTCGCATTAATTAGTTTTAGACCAATCGTGACGGGGGAAGCAAGAGCACAAAGAAAGCAAAAAAGACAAGGAAGAGACCACGGCTTTCTTTAAAGATAGCATCCCGTGAATACAACTCAAGTGACTGCAGAATATTATGAATAAAATTTATTTCGCTTTTTCCTTTTATTTCTGTTTCAGTTATTTTACTTCGCTTTTCTTCTACCACTCGCGTTACTCGTGTCGGTGAGGAAGAATTATAAACTCGTGAAATGGACGATGGTACAAAAAAATATATGCCTCTCACACGGTTCGAAACTGTCAGTACAAAATATTGTCTTATTTTTAAAATTTACGGGCAAATATGGTTTGTCACGCAGCAATTTTCGCTTATCTCTTTCTCAATGGGTTCCATTGCCTCTCTGATGTAGTAGTGGTAACGTCTTCGCCATGTAATGAAAGGCTTCCGAATTCAATACCAAATAGAGAGGCATTTGGTTCGGATACCATTTTAATCTGTAGGTCCAGTGCATGAACTGGACTTAAACAATTAACGTGTGGCATGTGGTCTGTGATGAGAACCATCATTTCAGCGAACCTCTTGACAATGACTCTAATATCACTTGAAAGAATAGTATTTCTTTACGAGTAGGTCTTGTCAAGAAACCAGTTCCTAAAATTTTCTTCTGGAGGCATCGTAGCACCCAGCTGTTTGTTGTGGCTGGGGACGAGTCATGTGACTCATGCTATCAAAGCTCAATCCTTCCCGAGAACTCAGAATCACCAGGCAAATTTAAGCGAATATTTTGTTATTTGGGTTGCATAAACAACAGGCTTTAAGACGTTACGAAATTCTACGTCCCGTGGCCCAGGTATTTTTTTCTAAGACTGTACATTCACTTGCACTCATTTGTTTTGGAATGACCCTCGCATAACTACTGAAAGAAAATACATCTGGCATTATTTGTAATTTCATTATTTTTTATTGTCCAGCTTAATGACACATACATTCCAAATACATCGCAAGCATATTTCCATTGGCACTCTTCTTCAGGAACTCTGATTTCAGATTGGGATGAAGGTTCTCTCAACATTCTCTGCGCAGGGGGTCGAGGCACCATGAACTTCTCGGATAGGCTCAATCTTGGGGAGTTCAAGGTGTTCAAGTTCGCTGACACGTGAAATTTTCCTCAAATAGAAGCAAGACAAGCATTAGATATATACCATAAAAACATGAATATGAACACTGGGAAAGAAGTGGGGTGCGTTTACTGTAAGAGTTTGTACCGATACAAGACTGAAGGGGGATGAGGCCGAGATTCTTTTTTATTTCCCAGCCTTTACTAGGGATGGACGATATCGGACATTTGATATCGTCAAGAAAATATCGTCACAGACGATACGATACGATATTTTTTCCGTATCATGATATCGGCGATATATCGTCCCCACGATATATATCGCCAAAATATGGTGACGATATATCGTCTAGTTGATTTCGCCTGAATGATATTTTTCCATTATCGCGATATATCATCTGAACGATATATCGCCCAACACTAGCCTTTACACCCTTCATTTAGTTCTCAACAAGGAAAATAATTCCTCCCCCGAAAGACTTATCAAGTAGTAAAATTAAATGATGAAAAATATATTCGTTTAGCCTTTTTTGTATATTTTCCTCTGGACTTATTGGAAGACAAGGATTATATTCTGATCATATGGCATTGAAAGACAGGAAGGACGTATTTAGGGGGGAGGGGTCCAGGGGTCCGGACTTCGTGAAAGACTTACGAAGTACTAAAATTAAGTAATGAAAATATTAGCATTTGTTGCATAATCGATGGTTATTAATTTCCTCTGAACTTTTTAGAAGGAAAGGATTATATTGGAATCATACGGCTTTGAATAAAATTTAATGAAGATTTATGTACACTACTACTCAAAATAACATGCATAAAATATTAATCAGAAACTTACTTTTCTTCAACTACATATAACATCATGTTGTTATTCGATAAATATTCAATTATTCATCTATTTGACATTAATTTCATTGCCAGGGCACTTGTGTTTATGTAAATTATTCCGTTCTTAACTACAGGTAAGCTACGTAATGATTATGCGCTGTTATATCTCTATTCTTATACAGTCTATTTACCTATTCGTGTAATAATAATATAATATTAATGAATGAATTGTAATTAGTATTAATTTGATTTAATATAATTATTTTAATTTTATTATTATTATTCCCGAGACACTTGGTTCGGACTCTCCCCGAAACATATTTCTAGATACCTGCCTGCTCCCTATCATATATTATGTACTTTTTGTTATTATCAATGAAAAATTGAAGAAATTATTTGTCTTTTAATTGCAAGTTGATTATACACTAATAAGTTAGTTTCCTATTTTCAAACTGTCCTTGCACATACGATTAGTCAAATCGTTTCAGTAACTGTTTTAAGCAATAAGTATAGGCTAAATATGCTATAAAAATGATAATATTGCTACTGAAATAAATGAACACAAATAGGTATGAAGATATGGTATCAGGATTCCACTGATCATTTACGATATTAGCAAAATTAGCCTGTCTATCAAACCAATACTAGTGAATTTTCTAACTTTCTCGTTAAATATCTTGCAAGTATAAATGTTTTTTTCTTATTTTACCAATTACAATCGTACATACAATGTATTTCACAAAAAATAAAGAAACATATCTTCATTTTGTTCAGAATAATGAGGCTTTCGAATATTATAAAACTTTCTCTCGTGCATTTTGTAAAAGTTTGTCGACAGATGGCGTAATTTCTTAATTTAAATATTTATTTTAGTAAATAATATTTTCTTCTATAAACATTAAATTAGAGTAATTTTTAGGTATAATCTTTATTGCAGTTAAATTTACTTAATAAAAATAATAAAATGCATTGCTTTTTTAGTCACAATTTTTGAGGAGTTTGAAATTTTTCTCAAGTTCTCGCGACTTGATAGTGACAAATATCTTTTAAATAAAACCTAACGAAATACTTTGGCATCTTTTTGGAAGGCAATGAATAGGTCTAACCGGCCAAAACTCTTTTTGGAGGGCAGGAAAGGGACCATTATTTTCTGCCTAATCAGGAAAATAAAAACATGTTTGTTCTCAGCTCCAGTCTCGCATGTAACGTATGGTTTTACAAGGGACGTGAGGTGACATTTGGGACTGGGTAAGCGTTGGATGTAGTTTTAAAGTAGGGGTAATTTGTAGAAAGGCACTCCTCCTTCTCCCTATACCCCAGTAGGAATTTCCACTTCGAGCACTGATTGAATAAAAGGTATTAAGAATTTAACTGCCGAAATATATAAATGTATTTACGGATTTCACTGAATGGGAACTGCTAAAGTTTAAAAGTAAAGCTTACCAAAGAGCCCCTATCATTAATTTTTCAGGAAAAAAGTAAAATATTAAATACTAAGCACCTCTCACAAGTACTAAAAGATACAATGATTCATTTAAAACTTTAAAATGAAAACTCTTACCCTGTATGATATTGTAATACTGCTATATATATGAACTATATGGAGACGGTTTCTTTCGAACAGCACCGTGGTGATATTCGAAAGAATGGAAGACAAAACAAACATGCCATTACGCCCTGACTAGGCAGTGATATGAATAAATAATAAGTTTAAGTGTCTTGATTTCTTCTTGGTTAGCTTCTCTTCCTTGGCTTTCTTGAACTTGTTTGGTGACTTTTGCATTGGTTGGTACTTCTCTCTTTTTGGAGGTAAAGATATCGGTACAACCGGCCATTTCGGTCTCATCTTGAATCTCTCAGTTGTCTCTTTACCTTCAAGTTAACATTAAACAATGGATCAGTTTAATGTACAGCGGGAGCGTATATTCTAGCCTAGCTGTGCTATCTGCGAAGCCTGAAGTCTAGATAATAAAATACAGGAGAAAAATCGATCAGAAATTTTAAATAATATTGTTCATATCAGTGAGATGATGCTGATGCTGGAGTTGCCAACCTGATTTCCTAGGAGTTGGCAACCTGATTTCTTAGGAGTTGGTAAATTTATTTCTATTCATAGCCTGGGACCACGTGACATTGTGAGATAGCCCAGATCTTGTACTCAGTATCCGCCACTGAATTGTACAGCCTCTCTCATGTTTGAGTAGTTTCAACAGCAAAACAGTTCTCAATTTGGAGTTTACTAAAGGTTCTAGAGAAATAAGACTGTCGGGGAATAAGTTTCAGTCTGTCCTGTCCATTCTTTACAAACACCTGTCTCAGTACAATCCCATCGTAACATTTATTTCAAGGTCGAAAGAAAACGTTATGGATATTAATTGTGAAGTACTTGATTCGCCGGTTCGGTAGCCCCTGTTGCCTGTAGCACTCTCACCCTTGGTGCAAGCGGTCCCGGGTTGGACTAATTGTGGGAGCCTCCCCTCCTCTCCCCACACACCACGAAAGTCGACCTCCGTGGCGTAGGTGGTTGGCTACGACGTCAGAAGCTCCGATTTCAAATCCTTTCCTTGTCTTTTCTCTTTATATTGTACAGTCAACGGCAAAGATAATGGTAGGCAAATTGTCCATCGTAATTTTCATTACCTTTTATTCTACATCCTGTGTTGTTTTAAGGAATGAAATTATGTTGGTGCGAGACAAGTATTGCCCTCTGCTTATTGACGTCTTTAGTTCAATTCATTGTCATCATATTGTGCAATACAGACCGAATGAAAATGGTGATGAACAATTCGCCTGCTGTTTCTTTTGCCGTTGGGTGTACCTTGACAAGAAAGCATGCACATATCCTCACTAGCTCTAGAGAGTAATAATACAATGTTGCTTTCTTTGGCACAAGGTCGGCACTAGGTTGATGTGGGGCCTGGGGCATACAGTATACATGGGGCATATAACCAAAATTTTTCAGAGGTGTCAAAACTTAGAGATATTTTCCTTACTCTGAAGTGCTTGAGTCCTGTAATCGCAATATACACATCATTACAATTAATTTATATTATACTTCTCGGTTTCGAATCCTGTCCTGGGCATGAATGTTCTATGTGAGTGTCCCTTCATCAGTTTTATATCATTAATCATCCTCATCTTTGCGATTAGTGGCAGAAAAGTTAAGTGAAATAAAGCAAATCAATGATATTATACATCGTATTACTATTTAAGAGCCATCAGCAGAACGTGTTGAATGTTAAATGCAAGATTTATGTAAGGTTACCGGCTTCGATACCTGGTATTTCATGTATAAACACAACACTTGTATATTTACTGAAAATATCCTATTTTGGACAGAGGGTTCAAATGTATATTATTATTATTATCATTATTAAACTGAATACAAAACATTTAGATAATAAAAATCGTGCAATGGTTAATTCAGTGACGTAAAAAAATCGTCAAGCCCCCTGCAGGAAACAAACTTGTCCTCCTCACCTCCAATATGCAGCCAGCAACAATAGTTTGTTCCTAGAAATGTAAGTAATTAATGTGAATCCTTGATTAGAGCTACACTTATATTAATAACTGTGCAAGTTGAGTCGATATATGTAAAATATTACAGATTACAATTTATAATCCTTTGACACTTATGTATATAGAAGAAAAGAAAACAACTATACACTCTTCTTTATAGACAGCGGGCTCCGCGTCGAGTTTTTTGAACTGAAAATAACTATTACTTCACTAACATGAATAGATCTTGCCCGTTTGAGTTTCTTTTTATGTCCACTTTATCCAGAGAAAGACTCTTGGATAAAGCTGACAGCATTATCAACTTTGCTATCGGCCGGCCCTAGAAACACTTTCTTGGTTTCTCTTTTATGAAGCTCCTACTTTACGCACGTACCTTCAAAATTTGCTAGTCTCCTCAGCTATCTTGGTGTTATTGTCCTGCTTTTTGTTCAACTTGCTTGTTTACGAATATTTTTGCAGTGCCTAACACTTATAATTCCAGAAAAATGTCATTTTTAACTCATTCGTAATTTGAATGATAATCATACAGATTAGAAACCTTAGCAACAAGAGAAATATTGTTCACATGCAATTGTTGATGTCATTATTTATTCAGAACACACATACATGTATAATATGTACGTACCCCGATTATTGATCGATTAATTTGTTGTTTTAAGTCCACTCTATGCACAGAAAGGGTAATCGGGAGTGGACCTACAGTTTAAAGTGGTATCCGAACCACTTGTGCCTCCGCATGTCCCGATTAGTCTGTCTGTGTATAAAGTGGACTTGAAAATAAACTCAAACCAACCAACAATTACAAAGCCTTAACTTCGCCATGATAAACAAGACGCAACAGGTAAAATAAAATAAATAGGCATATTTTTCCATTCCGGTGGTTCTTGAGGTCCATGCTGATTTACATGTTGTTGCAAGCACCATGTAAAATGATAGGCGTGCTCTTGAACAGACAAAATTTTGTATCACCCCTCCCCCAACCCTCCTTCCCATGGAACGGTAAAAATTGTTTCCTTCCCTATAAAATAGCATTAATGTAACGTTTACTCGACCAATGTTTACCAGCCTTAAGAGAATTGTGGAATATACGTATTGCATTTCCAATATATGATATTGGGATCAGCTTTATATTAATCTCAGGGGAATTATATTTGCATTGTTTTGTCACCACGCTCTCTTGTAGTGCGGAGCAAACAACCTAGTGTATCTGCTGCTCATGTAAATGAGTAGCAGGTGTTCTTAATGTTTTGATTTGGTATCGTGTGATCTTGTATTTTATCCTCCGAGATTCCCTTCTCTCTTTCTTCTAGTTTTTTTCATAATTTCTCTAGCTTCGCTCCCTGGTACAAATCACTTTCACGATTTAAAATATGTTGAAACAAGTCTCGATATCATGCAGATACTACTGCATGCTTGCATGAACGGAGGTTTACCCAAAGCGTAGCATTATCTGGATTTGTCTCTCAGGGAAAGACTTTGCCGTGGCAACGGGCCAATCCCAGAAGTATTAATGTACTCAATCGAGAGAGCAATAATGTTCCTCCAGGTAAGATCCAAAATCCACATGGCAAAGTTGCCGGTTGACTAAAGTCGAGCTGCGAGTCCTTTGTCCTTTAGGGGCAGCATATTTACTTTGAGACTATGCAGCTATATTAATAATAATAATAATAACAATAATAATAATAATAAGTCCTTTATTTAGCGGGCGAGGTTCAGTCGTAGACTGCTCTACCACCTAACCCTTGTCATGAGCTACATAAGAAAATATAAGTATATATAATATAATATGATAATATATAAGTACAGATGGATTACTTGATTACACTAAAGAGAAATTGAAAAAAAATACAAATGTGAAAAGAAAAAATATAAATGTGAGTGTTAACATAAGGTTGCATTTAAGTAAATAATAATAATAATAATAATTTGGAGATATTAATAAAATTCCAATAGTTACAGTTATAGAATATGAGTGTTTTGTCGCTTGTTGAGTGCCAGTTCACTTCTAGTATGTGCTACCTTTCTGCTGCTGTTCCTGTAGAAGCATTTCTTTCAATTTAATTTTGAAACTCTTATTGAGTTTTATGAACTTAAATCTGGAGTTATGATATGGAAAGGAAACGGCCTGTATCCGAACTTGACTGTTTGATCCACACCAATAGCGCCTCGTAAACAAGGGATCCAGGCTTCGGTTCCCAGCAGCGGCACATATTGCCTCGTATCCCACTTCCAATTGCAGCAGATCAAGTCCCGATTAGCCTATCTGAGCATAAAGTGTGAACTTAAACCAAACTTACCGATCTCGCCCGTGTTAAGATGTTTTAAATTACTGATTCTGCCACTAGTATTTATATCAATAATCTAAACATTAGTCATGATTAGACTGTGTCGTTTGGACGATAGCAGGGATTGTTTTCCAATTAAAAAAAAGGTAACAAAATATTTATATTATTTCTTAATCTATTTGTAAGTAAGGTACATCTCACTTGGAGCCCGTGATAGATTGCCTGCTCTCCATTCAGAAGAGTGTCATCCGTGTTGGCTCAGCACATCCTTTGGACACGATTTCTACGCCTTTATGGGGTCTCTGATTGGTCCATCTTACGAGGAAATGGTTTGTGGTTCCTACCTTCTCAACGCATTCCCATCTCCGGAACACAAGCAGGATTTGAAGAAGATTATGATCGTAATGTATCTTTTGAGTGGCCATGAACAACCTTGTCGCTAATACAGCACCTTGTCTAAGTAATGATAATAAATAACATGACACGATGTACAATCATCCACATTAGAAATGAAGTATGACTGTAGAATAATAACAATAGCATAACAGATATTATATTTTTCCAGATGTTAATATACTTTTCAATTAATTTACATCAATTATTGTACAGTGGGATTCATAAGTATTACCAAGAAAATTGTCCTCTACCATGTGTATTCTCTGTGCTTTGCATAATGACAGCTTGAAGCATTGAAACAAATCGCCTAACGAACTGCTGAAAATATCTGCACCAGTACACGTAAGAAACCATTCCTCAAAAACATGCAGGAAGCAAGAGAAAAATTAATGAAAATAGTCATGGACAATTTGCTGTGCAATACTTGTGCACCCAACCGTACTCTGTTATAAAATATTTAATTTGGAAAGCATTTAATTTAATAACCATGGCTGCAGTGTGCCGTTGTAGAGATGCAACATATTAAAAATTAGGTTTTCATTTGGGAATAAAATCCATATGTGTAAGAAATTAATTGCTGTGTGTATTCAATGGCCAATTTACGAATTCTCTCTCTTACTGAAATTAAGAAAAGTTATTACAGCTGTAAAAAAACAAACAATATTTTTAAAAAAATAACATTAACGCTTCCATATCTCCAAACATAAATTGCTAAATACAGAGCAGGTTCTGGTCAATGACGAAAATCCAGTAACAACATTTATTATTTTTATTTTCTTTCTTGCCCCTGTTGTTGACAGGCAAATAAACCACAGCGAAATCTTCTTGTCAAGGAAATTTCGTAATGGCAAACTCGAAACCGTAAAATTTGATAATGTAGACAATTTTTCTGTCATTTGGTTGTCCTACATGAATGCATTATGTCATTATAAACGTCAGTGATCGCGCATCAATTTCCCATTAGAGAAGATGGCTCTCGTTTTCACAATACTCTCATTTCAAGATAAACGAATTCCACAAGCTCAAAACTAGCGACGCTTGCGTGTTTCAGAATTTCCGTTCACTGTCGCAACTGAACCGGAGAAAAACGTTGTATTACGAAAGAACCTCGGTCCATCGGAGACACTGAATGAACTGGTGACATTCATCCTCTGGGCCCTAACCTACACCATTTCTGGGTCACCTTGAATTTAAGATGGTACAAGCCAAAAATGCTTTATTAAATATTCAGGGTGTTATCCTAAAAAAATGTGTACACACTTTAACAGCTTATAACATACAACATTTTCTGGCATTTTCCGGTTTAATCCATTTGAAATAACGGGTGAAGCCAGACTAAGCTTTGAACAAATAAAATTTGTGCTGCACGAAGTGTGTAAACGCAGATAGTAAGTGTAAAGAAGATAGAAGACAGAAGTGTAAAGGTAGTTTATACTCTGTCCCGGTTGCGATTTTTTTTTTCCAGTCAACTTGTGAATGCGGGTTCATTTTTTGCTCTCTGATTGGCTGTTGGAAAGTTACAGTGCTCTGATTGTGAGAATATCTTATTTCCTATTTTCAGCGCAAATTTGCTGCTATCTAACCTAACCTAACTTAACGTACAGCGCAAATAAGATATTCTCACAATCAGAGCACCGTAACTTTCCAACAGCCAATCAGAGAGCAAGAAATGAACCCGCATTCACAAGTTGACTGGAAAAAGAAGAAGCGCGTCGCGGTTATCTCTAGAGCAAGCGAACGAAAACAAGTATCTGCGCAAGTAGTGACGTGAGACGGCTCCGCCAATGAACACGTGAGGAACGGGATTGCGTGGAGGGGGGAAAGCGACTGCAGTTATCAGCCTTGCTCCACAGATTCCGGGGACAGAGTATAGGAGAGAATTTCAAGCAGATCTACCTGTAGCAGTGGCGTGCGTAAGGGAGGGATGTTGGCTGGTGGTCATAATCGGCCCAACATTCCATCGAAGGCAGGAAAGCGTTGCAAAATATATATACGTAACCCCCTCCCCCTTTCGAAAATCCTGGGCACGTCACTGCCCTACGGAACTTACTAAGCTTACTATCATTAGAATTGAAGCAGATGGAAGTGTTCAGAATGTCAGCAAAAAAAATCCTTCCGGAAGAAAACCAAGAAGACGAGCCGTACAAAGCAAGAAAGGTTGATAGAAACTTATCACAGGAGCGGCAAATAGGTCGAGAGATAGAAATTTCAAAATTAAGCATCCATTGCATTTTGAAGCACTGGTATTGAAAGAGTTACATTCCAAGAAAAACCCATGCTCTCAGTACAGTCGAATCTTAGAGTGCAGTTTTGTTAATTGTTTAGCAAGATGTTCCAAACAGATGGATTCGACGAATAGGTCCAGAAGAATGCCCTCCGCGTTCACCACACCTCACGCCACTAGACTTTGAGTATAGGGATACGGTCCATGAAAGATTAACCTTGCTTTGCAAAACCGGCAAGATTCGACGAATTGAAGGCACTGATTGAACGAGAATGCGTCCAGATACCGAAAGGAATAATTTTTCATGTTCGCGATTTCATTGCTTTGCGTTTCCAGCAATGTATGCGCTAGAACGGTCATCAGTTTGATAACAGGCGTTGACAAGGGAAAATTATTCATGTCTGTAGATTATTTTACATTTTGAAAGTGAACTGCATGAAGTTATAATCGTTCAAAATGTGCATACATTTCTTTGTGACACCCAGGAGTTTCAAACTCTAGTGCAACTTGCGCCAATAATGATTATGAACTCTTGTTAGGAAAAAAAAATAGTCCACATAGAATCACATTGTTTTAAAAATCTGAAAAGAAATTTGAATGTTTTTGGAAAGAAATATTTCCCAGTTACAACCTATTTACAAACCAATCTTTTCTATTGCAAAATTTGTGATCGGGTGAATTTTAGGTGACACAATTCATTATTAAAATCATAGATAAATATTTAACATTAGAAATTTGAAAAGAGTGTAATTTAGCATTTTTAAAGCATTAATACTAAATAATTTCACATTGCACGTTAGATTTATACCCCTCGGGATTTTGGTTGTGCCAGTACAAATCCAACTCACGTCACAAGAAAATTCCAGAACACAGAAGAAGTGCCTCACAGGTCCACCTATATATTTGTATCTTTTGTTGCCACTATTGGAATACACAAAGCAATTAAAATGTCTTTATTTTTAGTGTCACTCATCGAGATTAAGGTAAGGGTTGATGTCTGTGCGTGTGTATGTGTATTATTATAAATAATATTCCTTGAGTTGTTGATATCTATTTTTACAGATAATCACCTAAGCTAGACTTAATAGAGCAAAAAATTAATATATTGTATTCTAATTGCACTTTGTGAAACATTAAGTAATTTGATTGATTGATTGATTTGTTGTTGCACAGTGTAGCTAAGCGGGACCGGACCTACAGTTTAAAGTGGGATCCGAAGCATTTGTGTCTCCACCGGGTATCGAACCCGGGACCTCCTGGATTACAAGGCGACGACGCTGCCACTGAAACATTATGTAAGAAGAGAGTTACAATAATAATAATAATAATAATAATAATAATAATAATAATAATAATAATAATAATAATAATAATAATAAATTCTTTATTTCCGTAGATTCATATCCAAGGGTGTGGAAAATGTCATACAATACTAAATATTACAAATGGAGTAGGATTACAATGAAAAGAACAAAATGCAAACACAAAAATACAAAAAAAAACATATGGGTTAAACAGTTATAAGTGTCACATACTAAAGTTGTAAAAGATAAATATAGGAGACATACAATATCAAAATAATTTAAATGCTTCAATTTACTAATCCAGTTTAATTATTTAAATTCATTGAGATTATATAGAGGTATATCTGTTAAATACTGTTTAATTGCTTTCAGTTTCTTGTGAGTTTCTGTAATTTGTTTGATGTGTGTGGGAAGTTTGTTATGGTATTTTATTCCTGCAACATGAGGTGATTTGTCTGAGAGAACAAGTCTGTGTGCTTGCATGTGGAAGTTCTCTTTTGACGTGTGTTATGCTGATGGACTTCCGAATTTTCATCTAATTTACGGTGTTTTAGTACATATTCAATTACTTTATGAATATATAGGGAATATATGGTCATAATTTTATTTTCTCTAAATAATTCTCTACATGAGTTTCTAATTGGTATTTTGAACATATACCGTATTGCTCTTTTCTGTAGAGTAAGCAATCTTTGAGTGTATTCCTGCACAGCTCCTCCCCATGCTATTATGCAATATTCTAGGTATGGATATGCAAGTCCATAGTATAGATTTGTGTTTATTTCAGACACATGATATTGTGTTAGGAGTTTTAGAAGATATAAGTTTTTCCCTACTTTTTTGCATACATGGTCAATATGATGCCCATCTTAATTTGTCATCAATAACTAAACCTAAAAATTTAACTGGATTTTCATAATTGATTTGATTATCATCTATTTGAAAGTTTATATTATCAAAATTGGGTTTATTTCCAGGATTGAAAGCCATATACATTGTTTTTTGATAGTTTATATTCAAGTTATATGAATTTAAGTGCTGAGTTATTATATTTACTGATATGTAGGTTTGTCTTTCTAATTGTCCTTGTGTATTTGCACTGCAAATTATGGTTGTGTCATCTGCGTATGTTAAAATATTTGTATTGTCTGGAGTGGGTAAGTCGTTGGTATATAGTATGAACAGTAGCGGGCCTAGTATGGAGCCTTGAGGGACTCCTGTTTTTGCATATTCAGTGTCAGATATAGTACCAACAGAAGCTATTTAAAGATATTTTGGTACCGAAATTTAATGCAAGATGTACAATATCTTAGTTAAATACTGCAAACAATGTTTTGCTTCCCTTAGAAATTGTTCATGCACTAATTCTAGACATTGACTAGACATTCAAGCATATATAGGATGTGCCTAAGGTGTAATGTAAATAACTTAGATTATCCACTTCTGCAGTGTTCCAGTTGGTAAGACTGTCACGTGAGAGACCAGGTTTGATTCCGGGGTGAGTGATTGCAGGTGGGATCAATGTCTCTGCATGGAATGGCTCTGAGGTTCACCTAACCTACTGAACGAGAAGTAAAGGCAGTTGGAGCATGGTGATGATCACATCACATCCACATATGGCTAAGATTGTGAACGTGTGAGGTCCTACCATATGTATTCATGGCACGATGCAAAGTGCATAAGCTTTACCTTTACCTTTTATCACATTCAGGAATAACAATGCTTAAGTGCAATACTTCTCGTCTAGCAGTCAACAAACAAATCCACTGTGTCATTATTTCTATGGTGTCGGACTTAATTTATTAGGAATAATGTAACTTATGGCTAAAAAATTAAAATGCGCTAAAAAAAACATTTCTTGATGTCTTTACAACTTAAAACAGTCCAAAATGTTTGTGGGAAAGCTGGTTGAGAATACACTAAGGTATTAAAAACCTAGTTAAGCTATTTCCTGATATTATTTATCTCAAAGTTTATGAGACATGTGAAACATAATCTTTCAGTTAGGTTGTGAGTAACCGGGTATTCAACTTTTTATTTTTATAATTGTCAGAAAAGTGCATTGCTTTCTATTTCCATCAATAGACTTAACATTATTTTATGACACAAGGTATCAAATTCCTCCATGGCTGGGGTCTTGTAAACAAATGGTTCGATATATGATCCATTTGAAACTTACCATGTTAGTAGTTAGGATAATGCAGAAACAGTATACTTTTCTAGACATGTGAATGGGTTAGGGACTCAAGGATTATGGCCCCAGTGACCAAATAAATAAACAAATAATTAAATAAATACATGATCATTTGACAGACAGTGAGCCTCGATGGCATTTGGTTATTCTGTTGTGACTGCTACAACTTTTCAGTTCTCAAAGTGAAAATTCCTTTGTTAGTGTGGTTGGAGGGGTTCGAGCTTGGGAACAAGTGAGGATGTTTGTGTGGTTCAATATGAAGACAATGGAGTAGGTTGTGGGATGCTTATGCAAATTATCAAATTTTATCTTGAGCCGCACCTGGTCCTAGACTCCATACCACATATGGTTTATTTTGAATGAGGCTAACATACAAGGCAATGAAAACCATGAGAATAAGTTTCAAGTCTTAAGAGTTAGTTTCAGTTTTATGGGAATAGTTTTCACAAACTTAAATCTTTGCAAGTAGACTCATAACACGTATATTATTAATACGAACTTTGTTTCTTTATTGACTAAAATTATTTAATTGGTGCAATGTATAAGAAAGATGTATGTGCATTGTGCAATGTATCAAGATGTTGAGAAAATTAAAGAATTTGAGATGCTAAAGAAACAAAAGTTCCTATTAATCACATTTTTTAAAATTGTTTTCACAATGCTTTCAATTAAAATTTAAACATGGGAACTAGATTTCTTAACTTAAAATAAAACAGGTGTAATAACATATTCTTACAGGTCCATTGCAGCCATCGTAATGCTCTTTGGGGATTTATCGCTTCTTGTTGAGTCCAGCACCTTTGATGTTTTCTCAGCAGATGCCATCTTAGCAGTGTTGGTATCATTGACTGGTAAGTGTAACTCTGACATCAAAATTTTTGCATTTGGTTCATATGCAATGTACTGAAAGACAATAATATCTAAAACACAAAAACCTTTGAAATGTAAAGTCTGAAATATTATTTCTTTGCAATTCTTTGTGTTACCAAAGTTGGACATTTTATTTTTATTTTATTGATATTTGTTTGCCACAAACTTCCATCTCTTTCAAAATTATTTGTTTTAATCTTGTCCAGAATTACTCTTGTACCTCCCTGGTATTGTGTTTTTTTGCAGTTTTCTTTTCAATTCGTTTTTTCTTTCAGTTTGCAATTTAGTTTACAGTACATGACTGGATATCCATAGGAAGTCCATGGAATATCTACAATATCCATTGATCTCATCTGGACCTTGTGGATATCCTATGGATGTCCCTTGGAGATTTGTGCTGTATGGAAAGGTGGAGCCTCAGCCACCACAAAATAATCCTCTCTCCCAGGCATTACTGGTCACCATTCTTCTTGAAGGTTCGCATAACCACTTCTTGTACACATTGACTGCTTTCCCAAAATATACTCTGAGTTTATGGATTATACATGTCTATATAAACACTATACTACCTTCAAGCAGGAGACAAAATGGGTTCCATAAATGTTGGTATGAAAAACCAAATACAGTGATTAGAAGTCCAAAGAATTCATATGAATTAATGATCAGTTACAAAGATGATGATTACAATTGGTATTACTACATCATATCTTTGTTCTTTTCCTGATTTTTAATATCTAATTTAATGCCATTTAATAATCCATGGTTATGTATTGCAGCTGTGTTCATTGCGTACCACATAAGATATGGATGGTTCACAGTCCCAGAAGACTTTCACGATCACGGAAGACTGTTGGAGGAAGAAGTTGCTAGACCATTCCCACTTGTAAAGGAGATTTTCTCTAGTGAGCAACTAAAAATTAAAGACTCAAGGCTAGCACCTCCAAAAGAAAAAGTGTGTCCATCATGTACCAATGTTTTAGAGGATTCAGCAAAGAGTTCCACCATAAAATTGACCAGTGAAGGTGAGTATTTGATTCATTTCAGTTGATACCATCATAGTTTTTTGATAAAATAATATTACAGCATTCCGAGTTTTGTCTAAAGCTTATTTTGTGAAGGAAAAATTATGAATCTTCTATTGTATTAAAAATATCTGTTACTTACGGTGTTTTCATTTGCACACAGATGATAAGACATTCCAGTCCCCCATCAATATTGATGATGCTCTTGTTATGCCAGTCTTTTGGAGTCCACTGCTATGGGTCAACTTCACAAACATACCAGACCACATGTTCTTAATCAATACTGGATTTGTCGGTAAGTTTCATGATTTAAAGTAATTTATATAGTAAGAATGTAAGATTGACTGTAATGTCCTCTATTGTGTCATAGAAGTGATATCTAGCAATTAGATGATGACAGCATTGATTGCTATATATGATCCCCCATTTAAATAAATGCATTTTTAACTCAAACAATACATGGAGAAAGCAGGTGATGAGAAATCATTTTCAGAGAGTAAATAAGAATAGTCTTCATAATGTTTGCTTAAACATGTGGCACTTTTTGGGTCCCCAAAAATTATTTCCTTCACTTGAAGTGAAAAATGCTAGCGGGAGGGATGCCTGATTGAGATGCTCCTATGGTTTAACACAATGACAGTGAGATAACTGGGGGATGCTTTGTAAAAAAAATTGCTAGCTGGCGGATACCATCCCCTCACATCCCCCCTCCCTTCGATCACTGATTATTTCATGTTGGTAGTAGATTTTCTTAGATATCACTTTTTATTGTTGCTGATATGGAAATGTAGCTACAGTTGCGCACATATTGGGGACTGCGCCAGGCCATATTCCTAAGATGAAGGAGCAGAAACCTAAACAAGCCTGGCCAGAGTATATCATGAGAAGACGGAACATTACGCGGAGACTCAGAAAGCTCTATCAAAAATCCAAGACGGATAGAGACAGAACATTCTATCTAGAGAAGTACCGAAACTCCAAATGGAAATACGGTAAGCTTATTGAACAGTACAAGATCAAATCCTGGGCCTGTCTAGTACAACGGGAGATCCTTCAAAATCCTTGGAGCATGCCATACAAAATAGCTGCCCAAAAAAAATCACAGAAATTCGTCCCTGTACCATTTAAGAAGAGTGACAATACATACACAAGCTCATGGCAGGAGACAGTAAGCTTCATAATGGATGGACTACTACCATTGGACGATTCTGAAGAGGACACACCAATCCAGAACAACATAAGATCTACAGTTGATGTAACCTATGAAAATCCTACACTGGTGATACCGTTTGCACAGGAAGAAATCGCCGCGTTGATCGACAGATTGAAAAATGGCAAAGCCCCGGGTCCTGATGGAACTCTAAACGAGTTAATCAAAATTACTAAAAACCAACTTCTCGGAGGTTTACAGACAATCTATAACCAATGTCTAGCAGAAGGGATTTTTCCTGAAGACTGGAAATTAGCAACGTTAGTGCTTTTCTTAAAGGATACCAAAAGAGATCCATCCAATGTAAAATCCTACAGGCCAATTTGCCTCTTGGATGTCTTAGGCAAAGTTTTTGAGAGGCTGATTACAAAGAGACTAAACGAAAGACTAACACTAATAAGGAATTCCAGCAAACAGTATGGGTTTATTAAAGGACGCTCTACTGAGGATGCGGTCAATCGTGTGATAACATCTATAAACCAAACTCATTATAAGTATGTTACTGGAATTACAATTGACATTAGCGGAGCGTTCAATAATGTATGGTGGCCATACTTACTACGAGAACTAAGGAGGTTGCAGATTCCTAAGCCTCTATACAGCTTAATCTGTGATTACCTGAAAGACAGGAGAATACAGTTCGTTTGGGGACATGAGACGATCTGCAGGAGTGTCAACAAAGGCTGTCCTCAGGGCTCTGTCCTGGGGCCAGTCCTTTGGAATATAACCTTGGAACCACTACTGCTGGCTCTCAGCAGCATGGATGAGATCATAGATAGTGTTGCTTATGCAGATGATCTATTAATCATAACCGGATCGAATAATCGCAAAGGTTTGGAGTTCAATGCTAACAAGATCTTGAATCAAGTGGCCATTTGGTCTGAGGAATCTAAGTTGACCATAGCTAAGGAGAAGACATATCAAATCCTCCTTAAGGGAAAACTGGCTCGAGCGCCTATATTCAAGTTTCAGAACTCTTCAATTAAAAATGTTCAAGTCATCAAATACCTTGGAATTCACATGGAAGCTCAAATGAGCCTAAGAGCTCATGTGAACAGTGTTACAGCTAAGGCCAAGTCAGCTTTACACAATATCTTAAACATTGGTAATACTGCATTTAAGATACCATTCAAGATCGCAATGCTGTATTATAAAGCGATATTTGTTACAACTATATGTTATGCAGCGTCTACTTGGGCTTTCCTTTCTAGGAAGAAAGTTGTCCGGGACCGTCTGAGATCGGCACAGCGCAACGTCTTGTTGAGAATTCTTGGGGCCTTTCGCACAACGTCAACTATGTCAACTATAGTGCTAGCTGGTGTCTTGCCTCTTGATTTTGAGGTTCAAAGACACGCTTCTAGATATTGGTTTCGGAAGGGAGACCAAGCTAAGATATTCATGCTGTTGGGAATTAATGTGAATACCATGCAGGACATTGACCAGGTTCTACAAAGCAAATGGCAACAAGAGTGGAGACAATACTCGGGATCAGTACACACGAAGCTATATATGCCTGACGTTAAATTCTGGACAATGAACTCACTCTTTAAACCAACTAAAGGGTTGATACACCTCATTACAGGGCATGGCCCTTATAAGGCATATTTGAAACGCTTTGGCCTCAGTCTAGATGACCAGTGCCAAGTATGTAAGACTACTGATACTCCAGAACACGCTGTGTTTTATTGCAATAAATTTCAAGACCCCAAAATAAGGGAACTTAGAGCTAAGCTAGAACCAGACCTTGTAAGACAACAACTTACTTGTCAACGAACCTTTCCTACAATTAATGCTTTGGCTGAGCTGATATCTACGCTTGAGGAAATGGAATTCAAACACCATCAAGAGTCACGAGTCCGACAAGTGGTTCCAATATCATCATTTATTGAAAACATGGAACCCACTGGAACTAAGACTAGATCGAGCATGAGACTTGCTGCCCAATTAATGGGAGAAAGCAGCTGTGCACAAAATAATTGCTTAAATGAAATAAGATAGTATGAAGAAGGACCGGCTTCCCTGAATAGAAGAAAACGCTACATTACATCCCTCAGAAGAGAACCCGACATACGAGAATTGGATGACTGAAACCAATATATACATTTCCAGTATCCAGATGCTGTCTACCAGTTGAGGACTGCGAGTAGAAGATTGAAGACAGAAGAGGAGGCTTGAGAACTCCCTATTCTTCGGGGATGTCTCTTCAATATAACTCTTATGAATATCTACTTGTCTTCTGATCTAAGGATTCCTCATCAAGTGCCATTATTATTCTCTCATTTATGGGATCTAAGGGTTCCTCGAATATCTTATTCTATATTCTCATTCTTATATTGTATTCTTATATATTCATTATTTTATTTCTATGTTATATGTATCTTTATATTTCATATCTTGCTTATTGTTTGGAGCTACTCAATTTCACAATATTAATTTTTCAAAAACGTCTTGGTTTAAATCTTAGGTACCAAGACTCAGAGCACTTGCCTCTTCTCTCTTACGTACCTTCTGACCTCTCCACTTACCAAGTTAATCCTTATATCCTATTCCGGGATACGGATACCACACTCAGATAAGATCAAGAAAGAAGATCTGAGTGAGAGGGTACCAAAAGTGAGAGTGGCGAGTGGAGGCGGAGGATCGCCGCTCCGTATCCCATCCTGTTGCTGATAACCAACTGTTATTCACACACTCTTTCTTCACAAAAGGAAGTCTCTTGCATTGTTCTTTGTGCTTAGCCTAAAGTGGCAGAAAACAAAGTACAATAAACTATATAAATAAATAAATTTTTATGTAAGTATGTATTGCAATCACTATGGATGAGAAGTTTATGTTTTCTTGGTTCATGTACTTCGCTCATTAAGTAATATATAATATTCATAATCACAGAAGAATTGCTTGCCCCTGCAGAGGAGTATTTATATCATGGCATAATACCAGTGTCAGCTTGGTGGGTAGCAAAGCATCTTTTGCCCTCTCCAAAATTAATTTGAAGCCAGTACCACCGTCAGGGGTCCTACGTTCGAATTTTGGGTAAAGCAGGTGGATGTGTGTTTGTCTCTTCATCTATTTAAACAGTTCATCATTCCATCCTTATTACATGATCACTCTAGTGAGATAGAAAAATGATGTAAAATAACCAAAATAGTATCAAAAAATCATCACTGTTTCAAGTTTCAGAATGGGTTTTAAAAATTCTGTGGTGCAACAGCCCTTTGAGCACCAAGTCCTGCGAAGCAAATTTTCACCAGGTGGCATGTGGTCAGCATGACAGCACATACTACTCCCTTTCTAAGCTAAAGTAAAGTAATTGAATTCCATGGTGCAACAGCCCTTTGAGGGGCAAGACGTGCCAAAATAAATTTCAATGGGTGACTCAAGGTCAGAGATCGCTTCTGTTTCTTTGCTTTCGAAACAGGAACCTTCTTTTTTATTTTCAAGTTGGTTAATTGACAGTGAATCAGATAACATGGGAGGATACGCCACTGGTCTGCTCACATCAAAGACAAGAGAATGAGTCATTTGTCTATGCAGGAGTCCCTACTCTCTTTCTACCATGTTCCAATGTTGCCACTCTTCTTCTCATACTCTTTCATGCCACACTCTTGCCTTCCTTTTCTTCCTGACTGTACATCATCACTGGAAATCTTTCATGAATTAAAAATGTCTAAAGCTGTATTTAGACAAATCTGTGCTGTAAGAGCCACCTCATTGGCTGAACACATCCATCAAGACTTTGGTGTAGTCTTAGCCTTGGCACAGGTGTTCGTTTGTGAGTGTCCCTTCATCAATTTTAATTAGCCTAAAAGGGCGTACAATAAGAATTTTTTTAAAAAAATACAAAGTCTCTGATCTCAGAATTTTATTTTGCCAATTCTATTCTTAGAAATTTGAAAAAGGTGTACTTTGACATTGCAGCTGAGTTGGACTGCATCTGGGACAACCAGCAGGATGTTCCCTATCTCTGTGGAGGTCCTCTGGGTGGAGACTATATCTTTTCAGGCATAATTTTCCATTGGGGACAGAAGGACAAGTCTGGTAGCGAACATACCATCAACAATCAGAAGTAAGTTATAATATGTAATATAGTAATAAATTGGTGAAACACGTAACATGTGTTACGTTCCATGATTTAAAACTGGAAATATTGATTTAGGTGAGAAATAGATTTGGGTGTGCATGAAGATGAATTGATAATAATGCTACATGTAAATGGTTTCCACAAGTAACATACCACAGGAAGTTTCGTGAATCCTGCTCTCTTAGAATATAGACATTGGATATACAAAAATATGATAAAATGTGGCACTTAATATTGAAGAAGAAACTATATTTCCCTGTTCTGTACAAAATATCTGGCCATGCTTCTAGTTTGAGCAGTAATTTGCCTCAAATACTCAAGATACTTAATACATTGGATATGCTTTGACAATGTTAGGGGATTGCTGTGTGAAATTGCAAGGTGAGAGGAGGGGAAAGTTGGTAAGTCTCTGGGTTCCAGTTTCAGAAAGTAGTTTTGATTGATTGATTTTGTATATTTTACTTCGCCTTTCTGCCATTTTTCGCTAATCCCAAAGGTGAGGATGAATGATGATATGATGAAATTGATGAGGAGATACTAACAAAGAACATCCATTCCTATGCTGGGATTCAAACCCAGGACTCCTGGCATTGTAGCATACTTTGATAATCATACCGCACAGAGGTCAACTTTCATAAAATGGGCACTTGTCTATATGATAAGGATAGGTTTTGCAAAACAACCCTTTGAAGGTGAGAACTGCAATTTAGCTTCTCGATGGATGACGTCTGTGGTGACATTGTGTATCGAATTCCATTGGTGCTGTTATCGAGACCGGGGTATGGTTCTTGTAGTGCATTCCTGCAAAGGTGAATATAATATCGAGTGATTATTTATTAAAATTTATGCCACTGAAGTTTTTCAATGTTTACATGCAGATTCCCAATGGAAGCACAATTGGTATATTATAACAAAGAATGCAAGACTCTGGATGCTGCTGTTAGGAAACAGGGAACAGACGGATTGGCTATCATCTCCCTACTTTTTCAGGTAGGAATATTCTAATTTCTGTTTTACACAAGTATATCAGAAGCATGCAACTTTACAGAAGTAAGAGTATGAATAGTGTATGTTGTTGTTGATCCCATCTGCACTATAATTAAGACAAAAAAACAACAGATATGTATATGGAAGTGTATATACAGAGGATTAATGACTAAGGTTCAACTTTCAGTAGGTCAAGCATAGTAAAATTTTAAGTTATTATAACTTACCATCAACATGATTTAACTCTTGATATATTTAATTACTTGTTAGTAGATTGAGATAAAAGTGAGATGCTTCGATTTTTGGTGGGGTTGATATATCCAAGCTGTAGGAAGGTAAGACATAGAACTGTGCTGCATTCAGTGATGTGCCCATGATTTTCGAAAGAGGGGAGGGGGTTACGTATACTTTTCTTAGTAGTCAGCCCTCATTTTGACATCTTCTCTTGTCTTTGACGTTTCTTTTTTTTTAGGAATGTGGGGCAACAGGGGGGGGATTATGACCCCCACTACCCACCCCCCTTGTGCACGCCACTGGCTGCATTCATCATATATTGGTATAAATGATTGTTAGTGTTGATTCTCAGATGTGAAAGGGGGCTGGTATGGAATACCAGTGCATACCATCTGTATGTATGCATGTATCAAACTAATTAAAACTCATATTTGGGTGTCAGGCACGGATCCACGGAGAGGGTGATCGCCCCTCCCAACTGTCAGTTTTTGGATGTATTATTATGTCCAATATTTTTGAAGACTCAATTGTTCCGTCTTCTATCAACAAGTTTAACAGGCTCGAGAATATTATTTTAAAGTTTGATTTAAGATAACTTATGATCAAGATAGGCTAATACGAACTGAAACTACAGTTTAAATTTGGATCCGAACCACTGTGTAATATGTTTCAGAATGGAATCGCACTGAGAATAGGCTTTTGTTTTCTTTGCTTATTCACTTTATACCTCATACCTGGTCATTCAGTTTACATTGTGACAATAGGAGGAATTATGATAATGATGTACAATAATAACCATTTATTCCAGCCTCTGACCTCTATTTTTGCAAAGCAATTATTTAATTTATAGAACATGAAAACCAGCTTGGTTCCTGTTTACAGCATAAATATATTGTTTATATATAACAGTGGAAGTTTATGTTAGAATTGATGCTTCTTGAGATGAGACATCCAAATGAAATTTGGGCATTTACAGGATTTCACCAAGGGTCAAGTGAGGAATTTCCCCCAAAAACACTGCTCCAGTTTGAAGTTTTCATGTTCCTGCAATGATTGCCGGCTGAATATTGTTTTGTCCTATCTCCACTTTACGTTGGAAATGGAGTTGATAATGTTATCATGTTCCATACATGTTAATATGTGACATTCCAAATTGACGAATCTGGCTGTCAAGTAATGTGAATTATCAACAACAGTAAAATGGAAGTGAAAAACTTGCTGTTATCTATGGTGCTTTGGCTCGTTTTCAGCCCAGTTTCTCCAGTTTCTGATGTGAAGGATGGACTCTGTGTGCTTTTGGATACTATCCTGCCATTTGATCCTTGGTATTCCTGCAGGTTTTCTTCCTCCCATGTTTCCTCCTAGCATCTTCTTTAGGATCCGGTGCTCATCCATTCTAGCTACATGGCTAGCCCAGATTAGTATTTTTATTCTTATGTATATGGAGAGAGGTACTTCCTTATAAAGTTTGTAAATTTCGTCGTTATATCTAATTCTCCACTCTCCTTGTGATTGAATAGGGCCAAAGATCCTTCGTAGGATTCTACGCTCAAATGCATCAAGTTTGTTAGCATCTTGTTCCGTAAGAATCCATGCTTCACATCCATATACTACAATACTGCGAATGAGTGTTTTGTATAACATCATTCGAGCTCTCCAATTAATATCTTTTCATCGGATTAAAGGTAATATCGAGAAGTAAGCCTTATTTCCTGTTTGAATATGTGCTTGTATTTCTGCTATTTCTTCATTTTTATCATTGAGGTTTCTACCTAGGTATGAGAAGTTGTTGGTCATTTCGATGTTAAAGTTTTCTATTACCATGCTCTGTTCACAGTTTCTTCTTTTCCTTGACTGGATTAATATATTTGTCTTATTCTCGTTTATTTTTAGTCCAACTTTCTTGCCTTCCTCATTCAGGTTCTTAAAGACTTCCTTTACTCTTCTTAGTGATCTACCCATGATGTTAATATCGTCTGCATATCCAACTATTTGTGTAGATTTGTATAGTAGAGTGCCTCTGGTATCAATTCGTAGCTGCCTGATAACATATTCCAACACCAGGTTGAAAATGAGTGGGGCCAGTCCATCTCCTTGCTTCAGCCCTTGCTTTACTTCAAAGATGTCTCCCAATTCTGCTTGGATGCGTACAGAGGCAAAGGTACTCTTCATTCTCTATCTATGGAGTCATAATATTGCTGGAAGTCAACGAAGATTTGAAAGACTCTTTGTTTCCTTCCCAACACTTCTCCAATATCTGTTTTACTGTAAATATCTGGTCAATGGTGGAGCGACCTTTTCAAAACCAGCCTGGTATTCTCCTATGATTGTTTCTGCATATGGTTCCAATTTGCTTCTTATTATTGATGTGAATATTGTATATGGTGTGCATAAGAGTGAAATACCCCTATAGTTCTTACATTCAAATTTGTCCCCCTTTTTGTATATTGGACAAATTATGCTTCTCTGCCAGTCCTTAGGCATTTCTTCTCGATTCCATACTTCTGTTATCAATTGAAACAGTGTCTCTCTGAATTTGATCCCTCCATTTTTTCCATAGCTCTGCTGTTATGTCATCTATTCCTGGAGCTTTATTGTTTCTTTGGACTTTTGAGACTTTTTCAAATTCTTGCCTTGTAGGGGGGTTCACTGGTTTTTCATTTTTCCTGGCAATTCTTTTCCTGCTAGTTTCTTTGTGGGCATTCACTGACTGTGTTGAATTTAGTAGTCTAGAGAAATACTCTTTCCATCTATGTTTGATTGTTTCCTTATCTCCCAAAAGTAGCCCATCCTTATCTTTACAACAATTTGTTCTGGTTTTAAATCCTTCTTTGATTGATCTTACTTCTTTATATGCCATATATGTATTGTTGAACTTAAATTGTTCTCCAATATAATTATTTTCTCTGTTATATACTTACTTTTCTTTTTTTGGCATATTGTGTGTACCTCTTTATTCCATCTATCTAGTTCTTGCTTTTTCCTCCTTGCACCTCTGTATGTTCTTACATCTACTATGTTTGATGCCCATCTTTTTTCTATTAGTACATGATCTATTTGATTCAGTGATGATCCATCTTGTGACATCCATGTCTGTGTATGTATTTTCTTGTGTGAAAAAAATGTAGATCTGATTACCATATTCTTACTTGTTGCAAAGTCTATAAGCCGTTGTCCATTGTTGTTGCATTCTTTACGTAGACTGTGTAAACCAATTGTGCCTTGGTAAGCTTCTTCCATCTATTTGTGTATTTAGGTCACCCATAATCATTTTTGCATCATTAGATGGTATAGAGTCATAAAGTTGTTCAAGCTTATAGTAAAACTGGTCATTTGTCAGTTCATCCTTGTCCTCAGTTGGAGCATAGCCATTTATAATTGTCATGTTGTACAGTTTTGTTTTCACTCTTAGAGATGCTAACCTGCTATCTACTGGGGTAAATTTCAAGATACTATCTCTTAATGATGCATCCAGTATGAAGGCCACACCACCTTCTTCCCGGTCTCTTGATTTGCCACTACTAAATATTGTGTGTGATCTTGTGTCCCAGATTTCCTCTTTGCCAGTCCATATTGTCTCTTGAATGGCAGCTATCTTCACTCTGTAAGCTAGGAGTTGCTTTGTGAGTGTCCAATGCTCCAGCTTTCAGGAGAGTTCGAGTGTTCCATGTACCAAATTCGTAGTCCATTTTTCTGCACTTGTTTCGTATTTGGTTGTTCCCATCTTTCCAAGGCTTCTGTTGGGGTTTTGAAACAATGTGCATTTTATGGGGTCGGGTTGTCAGCCCAACCCCCAACCTGGAGGACCAGGTCTTTGATTTCGGGGTTTCCATCCCCTAGGATGGTTGCTTTTCATAGCTTCAGAGTCCATCCTACCCCTGGTTTTACATCAGAGTTTCCCTCTCCTAGCCTTTGGGTAACCAAATCCCTCTGTACAAGGCAGCACAGTCTTCCCACAGCAATCCTGGAGGGCTGATCGGTTGCTTCTTAGTCTGGCTTATCCCCCTCCCCCCAGCCTTCCCGGCATGGGAGACCCTACTGGTAGCTAGCTCTGCTACCGCCGGTATAGCCTGGTGGATCATTGAAACACGCAAGCTCCACCACCAACGACAAGGTCCTGCAACCACTAGGTGGGGGGAAAACTTGTACACTATAGTGTATTCAAAATCCACATACGTCAAACTTCAATGAAGCTCTGCTGAAACATACAGCTGGCATAATTTGTACCAGTCTTACTTGTAATTATTAGTTCTTTATAATAATTAACGCAAATTACCATGATTTAAATGAAATTATATGAATGAAATGTGTAATTTTAAGCTGTGCAAGCCCTCCCTCTAAACTTCCCTGGTTTTCCATGTGTGGCTGTGCATGTGCACAAAACATGCTATACAAGTTGTAGCTTATTTTGAATAAAGTAACTGTAAAAG
This sequence comes from Lepisma saccharinum, assembly GCF_977018435.1. Taxonomy (NCBI): domain Eukaryota; kingdom Metazoa; phylum Arthropoda; class Insecta; order Zygentoma; family Lepismatidae; genus Lepisma; species Lepisma saccharinum. The sequence continues at coordinate 40,579,966 of NC_139252.1, forward strand.
TAAGTTAGTGTTCAAATTACTAGTAACTGTAGCTGAGCTACTTTTCAAAATAAGCAACTCTTACAATGGGTTACTTTTTTTAGTGAAATTGTAACTGTAACTCCAGTTATAACTCAGCATATGCTTAATTTCAGCTTAGCTATATAGACAACATTGCCCTGGATCCACTCATTGACTATCTGAACTCCATTGTTGAGACTGGGTCTAAGCAGAAGATCAAACCATTCCCCTTGAGCTGGCTGCATGCACCTTTTGACAAGCACTACTACTCCTACTTTGGCTCACTCACTCTGCCTCCGTACACCGAGATGGTCACCTGGATCGTGTACTCCCGGCAGGTACCTATATCTTGGCGCCAGGTATGTTTGATAATCGTAAAGGTAGATCAGTGGTTCTTAAACTTGTTGTTTCAGGATCTGTTCACATTCTTGAAAATTACACAAGTATAGAAATCTTGCCTTGAGTGTTCAACTCAGCTGGCTTGGTGGCTGAGCATGTTAAAAGGTCGACTATATATACTGCCCAGGCCTGTAGCTAGAATTGATATCTGGGGGGGGGGGGGGCTCATGGGTTATCAGGAGAGGCTTTGTAGACCAAGTCCATTTTCGAAAGTTTAACAGTATTAAATGAAGGTAAATTACATGTGTGTGTGTGGGGCGGGGGGGGGGGGGGGGGGTGCTACGGACCTGAAGTTCCTGGGTTAGAGCCCTGACTTGGACTTTGTGAGTTTCACTTTATCATTTGCATGTAATCATCACTTGAGACTGGTAGAAAAATAATGAAAAAAATAAATTTAAATGCAAGTTTTCATCTCAAGAACTTCATTTGAGAGTATGATTTTCAAGCTTACCAAGACACAGATGTTTCATTAAGTTTATTTAACCCAATCCTTGTGACCAGTAGCCAACACATAAGAAAAGGAGGGGCGTGATCTATAAAATTCCTACCCATGCCCTTTATATTTCAAGTATGTATATGTGTATGTATGTACATGTACATACATTGTCTAGTATGTACATTGTACATACTTCAAATATATGTATGCCACTTTAATCTTTCTATTTGTACTCGCTATGTTGACAAAAATGTTTGATACCAGCTAATCACCCACCCACTAGATAGGGTGTATGGAGTCTTCACCAACAAGTGTGTGCTGACTTCCCTGGCAGTGGTTAGCACAGTATGATATGAAGCCAGTGTTTTTTTAAACCAAATCAATCAATCAATCAAACTATTGATTAATACTAATTGAGTTATTGTTTAAAGTTCACTTTATGCACACATAGGCTAATCTGGACCTACAGTTTAAAGTTAGATCTGAGCCACTGTGCAATGTGCCTCCACCGGGAATCGAACCCGGGACCCCCTTGATTACAAGGTGACAATGTTACCACCACACCATCAGGGAGGCCCTGGAAGATGACCAACTGGAAGATGTAGATAAGTGATGTCAACTTACCAAAATACAATCAACAAATACAATCATTATTGTGGCTGTAGACTAATTAAGACAAAAGAGTATCTGTTTTATTGATGTTTCTCACTAGTGGAGAGAATGAGGCAGCTGGGGGAATGCTTACCCAAATTATTTAGCTAGGGGGATGCTTTACACACATTTTCTTAACTCTAAGAATAGCATTCTCCATGAACCACCATTTTGTTTCTCAAATATAATATAATATTTACGCTGTTACAAACAGATGTCATTAGGTGAGAACATGCTTTTTCTTTTTTTCATCCCTGAGTGTAATATACAATTGTTTATGTTTTATTAAATAATAATAATGTAATACATTTATTATTTATTCAGTTTGGGATCCAATTGTGATGAGAAATTGTATAAGAAACTGTCATAGTATTGTGTAAAAAGAAATGTGCAAGAAACACAAATAAAATAGAGTAAGTGGTGTATTTTTATTATTTACAATAAATAATGCTCACACATAGTGTTAAGTCATGCTATAACTACAATATATTTTCCTGTTTTTCTGGATTGCAGTTGCTTGAGTTTCGAAAGCTACGATCAACAAGTGGCATCATTACCCAGAACAGTAGACCAGTGCAACCCAGTAACGGACGCCCCATTTATCACTGGAAGTAAACCATAAGTAGCTCGTTGTATGTTGTCTGTAGAGGAAGCTGAAGGATGGGGTGTGTCTAGCCTGGATGACCATTTGCAACTTTGTGTACTGAGGAAATGATGTTATGGTAAAACTGATGATTTGTAAAGGAAAATTGAAGGGGGGGTTGTGGTGTATTAAATATAAATTATGTGGTGTGATATTTCATTATTTGCTATGAAGTTGTTTTTTGTGAAAGTCATTAAAATTTAACTTTATATATTAGTAATTTTTTCTCATGCACCATGAAAATTAATAATAATACTATATATTTTCAGGAAAGAGATGTACTATACCATTACACTATTTACCTTCTAATCCAAATTCTAAACATCATGATTCTCACCACATTACAAATTGTATCATGCCAATCCATGTTGTGATTGGTAGTTGGAAATTCTTATTTGAAGTAAAATAATAATTTTTGAGTATACCTTCCTGATAAGATGCATAATGGCAATGCTGTCACCTTATAATGAAAGTCATGGATGCAATCCCCAATTGAGCAATTGAGATATATTACACAATGGTTCGGATTCCATTTTAAAACACTGTCTCATCAGGCTATCTGAGTACAATGGATGTAAAAGATACTTTCCAAGCAAAACATATTTACATAATGAAAGTTTCTGGGTTGGTGGTGCCTTGAAATTATATCTCTCAACACAGCACAGAGCATGTCTAATTTTTATAACCACAGTGATCTGGTTGGTATGGATCGGACTGCCACGTGGCAGACCCTGGTTTAATTCTGAGGGTGGGTGATCTCTCAAGTGGAAATTTTTCTTATGATGTTTCTGTATAACCAGCTCTGAGCCTCACCAAGCTTGTAATCACTGGGTAACTGGGGAGAACCCTGACAGGTAAAACCAGCTGTACTGTGGTGCTGATCACATCACCTCCAGCATGGACAATTGGATAGTTTAACTTTATATTTTATGGCCCTAATCATTCTGTGGAACTCGGAACACTAAACAATCCGTTTAACACTTTTAAATTTTCCTCTCATTTTTCTGATATCAAATTAATTTTGCAATTAAAGAAACATATGTGAATTGACATCAAGTTTGGTTTCTGAACTACACTAGAAAGAGTGCCAGAAAATAAAACATATTTTAGTGTTTATTTTTAACAAAATTGATTTATTAGTCAAAAACAACGTGGGGTACCTATTTTGACAATTCCAATACAAAACTTAACATTCCTCACTCCATAACCATTACATAACTTACAGAAATTTATTTTCATCACAATTTGACACTCAAACTAGCAGATGCAGACCCTACTGCTTCATCCAACTAAGATGGAGTAAAACTGAACAAGTGGCTAAATGAGATCTTAATAATTTTAGAAGTACAGAACAGAACAAATAGCCTTCTTTTAATTCCACTGGAAATTTACAGGAAAAACACATCATTCATGATACTTCACTCTCTACACTAGTTTATGGGATGTCATTAATACACAGAATAATTAACCATGAAAAAACTAGATATGTCCTAATGCAAAATAAATAATTAGTGAAACAAAAGGATGAAATCCATCTTGTTTAGCCACACAGAGATATCACAAAAATATCGTCCACTTCTTTACCATGTAAATTTGCACTTTTAAACCATGACCTTGAAAACATTTAACATGTGAAAATGTCCATATTTGAATATAAAAAAGTAATCTTGGCCAGTTGATCACGATTCTTGCATGAATTGTAACTGAACAATTCATTAGCTGAAGGTTCCTACATAGTATACACTCCTTCCATTTAGAGGTTGGACTGGCCGATGATTTTCTCTGATTGGTCCTTCTTCTGAGTATAATTGCCTGAATAGATTTAGCTGTAATTAAACAAATGATAACATTCATGTAGATATTTACCTCAGTTTCTAATTATATTATTAAATAATTATTGGTGTTATATTAACTTTCATGCACAACATGAATGTGAGATTTATTCATGACTTATGAACTTATATATTTTATTTCTATCAGTAGACTTGTTCAGCTTCAGCCTCCACTGTTAATCATGAGGATAACAAACTGTTAGTGTTCATTTAATTGAGAACTTAATAATTTGAGTTTTCCAGTTTTATGTGTCTTATGAACCTCTCTATTTCTTCCTTTCCCTTTCTATGCATTTCTCTTTCCCCCTTCCATCTTTCATTTTCTTTACCCACTCGTCCCTTCTCTCTCTCTCTCTCTCTCTCTCTCTCTCTCTCTCTCCACTGTTTCTTCAGTTTCTTCCATTATCTGTCTCTAAGTTTATTTTTCTGTCTGCCTGTTTTCCCCTCCATCCACATTTTGCTCTGTGTCCATCGAGTCTCCTCTTCCTTTCTCTGGCCCTCTCTCTTTTTCTCTCTCTCTATTTATATGTTTAGTTCTTCATCCTTCAACTGTCACATATGATCAACAGTGAAAATATAACCTTTCAGAAAATTATAAGTCTCTATAAATTTCAAGGGTAAAAGCAAGAAAAAGTAATTATTTCCCCTCTAATTATAAACAAGCCTATTTATTTTTTGGATATTGGCAGTGCTTAAAGTGATTGTATCTTCTCAGCTAGGAAAATTCACACAAAGCATCCCCCAGCATATATATACTTAAAATTGTATTTAGAATTTAGTTTTATGTAGTTTTTTGTGTATACATATACTCATTAATTGTATCTTTACAGTTCTTATTTGATTTCAAATTGTCCATACGTTTTTCTTTCATCTTTCTTACTTATTTATTATTATTATTATTATTATTATTATTATTATTTGTATTGGATATATATACCGTTTGTAACTGTAGACTGTATTCTGACAAGGGTTAGGTGGGAGAACAGCGTACACTGAACCTCGCCCGCTCAATAAAGATATATTATTATTATTATTATTATTATTATTATTATTATTAAAATATAGGAGCATAGCCCCAAAATTTGAGCAAACCCCCCTACCCTCCCCACCTAACAATTTCCACTTCGAACACTGGATATTTATGCTAAGAAGGAGCATCAAATTCATCATTTGCTCTTCATAAAGAATTCTTTGTTTTTTTATGAACAATGCAGTTCACACAGTTTAACAAGCTAATACTACAGCACAGAGTCATATCTGCACATTTGCACACATGAATGTTTTATGTGAATATTTTTTCATGATGAAATCAAATATGGTTGGCATTAAAAAATACTGAAAAATAACCTGCTTCCACTACCATGTTTAAGATTACTTACTTGTCGATGAGATATTCCCACAGTTTGTGTGGACACCATCCATGTTACTGATTCACTGCAGGGTGGTGTCGTCAAAGAACCTGCATACAACACATATCCTCCATTCCAAGGTACTTGTAGCTGTGACAGAGGGAAAGCTTCAACAGGAGCTCTCTGTTGAGGTTCTTGGATGTCGTAAAGTTTTGTTGCAATGGGTTCTATTCGGCCATCATCAGAGCTGGTTAACTAGAGAAAATGTGTAATAAGCTGTGATTATATCTCCACTACTTATGTTATTTGGTTTACTTTTTCTCATCTATTTCTAACATAACTCTACTGTCAGTTTTTGCCCTCAGTGGCCACATGTTGAGTTCATCATATCACCGAGAGCTTTAAGTTTGAGTCCTAACCTGTCATTGAAGTTCAATTGTGTCTTACCTCTAACTCCCCAAAATTTTCCCAACACCCCTTAAAAGTTTCCCAAAGGCCCAAATTATCATATTTTTGGTGTTTATTTTACCTCTTCACCATTCTGAAAATCAACTTACCCCATTCCTTAGATAAACTTATGGTCTAACCCTGTATCAATTTCATTTAATCATAATTTAGCATCATCATCATCATCAAAATACAAAATACAGATCATCAAACCACATGAAACGTTTATTTTTTGCTTTGTAATTCCCTCTTAGTTTTATGTAAATAACCTTCCATACATCATATTGAATGAACTACTGTTTTGGAACATCATATTGTACATATTTGTCAATTCATTGTATTTATTTATTCAAAAACTGCATGTTGAATTCCAAATATATTGTTATACACAGAGCTTGATTTCTGGTGGTATCAATGGTGCACTGTACCGGCACCTTTTTTTTAGGTGAGAATAAAACTAATAATGTTTTATATATTTTAATGAAAGAAATATGTTTGTATGCATTTGTGTGTGTATGTGTTTGTCTGTGTGTGTATGTAACTAGGATAATTTATGAACATACCACAATAGCTTGAGTAGTTTTTGTTATGAGCTGTGGGAAGAGTTCCACGAACTTTCTTTAAAGAAAAAAAAACCGTGGTTATACTTATGTATTAAGTAGCATGTAATAATTGTTCTGAAATTTTTACCTGGCAAAAAACAGCAATTACAAGCAATCCATCAAGATGTGTGCCAGCTTCATCAAAATTTCCATATTCAGTTTTGTAGTGAACGAAATGAATCTCCATGGGAAAACTACAAAAGTGAAAAAAAATTGTTAGGAACATATGATCTTCTGACTATTTCTTGTTAATATTCTCTGAGATAGAGCACAAACCAGGCTCTCATACACAACATTGGAAATTTCTACACTCACTGAAGATTGAACACCAGACGATTTGCAAGGATGTGTTAACCAATAGCTTTGTAAGCAAGATGTAAGGAAATTTGGTATACTCACCTATGATTATTTACTGTGTGTTCACTTCCTTCCTTATTGTGGTATCCCCAGTGAAAATGCAGTTGTTGGAATGTATATTCTCCCAAAAGTGGTCCTCCAGAAATTCGTGGTCTTGTTTCTTCCCATTGTCCTGTTACCTGCACTGAAAATGATTATAAAGAATGTTTAAATAATTTAGCTACATCCAAAGCTTGAAGAGCAAAATATTTTCCAGTGTGTTACTTGGTACAGGCTTAATGTCTATAGCTGAAGACATTTATTACCTAGCAGCAGAAAGTTTAAAGTTTTAAATATAACGAGGCGTTATACTAGTTTCAACCTTAGGGAGATTTCAGACTGAAGTGACACATTAAACATGCCACTTGGGAATGAGCCAATCAGCTGCAATGTTTCAGCCTGAAGCAGCACTACAGGTTGCACAAGTCTGCATTTGATTTATGAAATCCTCAAGCGACATGTATCGCCTGTCGCTTCGGCGTGAATTCTCCTATATAAAAATTATGCCATGTGCACCTGCTGGCCACCTTGAAGTTCCCTAGGAGGATCCTTTGCCATTGTCCTCATCCACCATAATGGTGATCCTTGCAATGTGCCTCAATATAAAGGGTCCATGGTAGCTTTATGCTCCCCTCCCTCTTTCCCGGCTCTCCTTACCAAACAAAGCTCATGCTGACGTAGATATTAAAGTATTGTACTGCAACTCACCCAAGAAAAATATTAGGGTGGGCAGCTCCAGAGGCCTGCACAAGACCTGGAGCAGACCCGTTTGCGAGACATCGCTTCTGAAATGCCATGCAACCTGTGCAACACCCTCGCTTGAACACCATCTTGCCTGATCACCTGCACAGATTGTTCCTGGGAGGTATTGTAAACCTGCCGGGTACCCAGAGTCCGATACCTAGTAGGTCTCAGTGCGTTCTTTCAATCAACTGCTCGTCCCTCCCTCTGCATGACGTAGTTGCTTCGAGTAGAAACTGTACCGGTCGCACACCTGTCTGCAGTGTCGCCAACTGCAATACATTTCCACTATTTAGAAAAGGAACTTGAAGCTTCGAAAGCCACAACGCCAATGAAATGAGATTTACGAGAGTGAAAATGTAGACTGCAGATATTATTTTGCTCAAACCTTGATAATGGTAAAATTCACAGAATACAAAGTACAGACAGGTGTAAAATTATTTCATCTGATTTACGAGCCGAAGTTAAAGTAGCAGGAAGTAATTAGAATATTCTCTCGGCTTAAGATATGAGTGGGAAGATATTTAAAATATACTGTAAGTATTTGAACGATATTTCTAGATTTGCTGTGTCCTATATTAACGTAATGATCACACACACACACATAATTTACTTTCATATAAACCTGATAACCCATGACCTGCCTGGGCAATCAATTCTGGCTACGGGGCTGCAGAGGAGCAACCACAAATTTTCGTTTGGGGGGGCCGCAATTACCTGGATAAACGTGCCAACAACAACAATAACTATAATAGTAATAAAGTACCATCAAAGGCATTATTATCCTCATAAATCACGCAAAAAGGGGGGTAGAAATCGGTTCCAACGCATTTGTGTTGAAACAGGATTATAAATATTTTTGAACACTTTAATTTCACATTAGCTAATAATGGAAAACAAGCACACAAACTATTTTTCCAAGAAAGAAAGTGTATGAGAAATGCATTCCGAATGTACATACATGTGGCATATAAAATTTTCATGTACAATATTTACTCTTTACATGGAGCGACGTAAAATAAGAAATACATATTTTAACACTAAATTGTTAGCCTACATACTCAAAGTTTCTCTAATGCATATATATTATTTAAATACATTACATAATCAATTCATCCATCTCATAACAAACCAATATTGATAGCAAATAATATGGCGAGCCGCTATGACATTCTCTGTCTTAAATTTTTAAAATGTATATGGTTCTGCGCCCAGGGCCGATTCCCGCTACCCCCTAGCTACGGCATTGAACTTGATGAGACTGTGTAATATATTATAACATATTTCTACTTTCATAAAATTTAAAATCAAGGGGTTGCAATTGCCCCTCCGTTCCCCCTCTGCAGGCGCCCTTGCCTGTCTGGAAGGAAAATGCAAGAAAAATATGAAAACTAATTCCATCTTGAGTATCCTTTAGCTCTGATACTCTTAAATTCTGCTGGCCTGTTTTTTTCTTGTACCTTAATGTTTGCCTCCCCCTTGCCCCTATGCTAAGCCTTGTATATCAAAAAAAGTAAACTGTACTTGCCTCTCCCCCTTTTACTGGGGACAGACCAGTCGAGCGGGGAGGGCATGGGTGGTGCAGTGGTAGCGTCGTCGCCTTGTAATCAAGGGGTCCTGGGATTGATACCCGGTGGAGGCACGCAGTGGTTCGGATCCCACTTTAAACTGTAGGTCCAGTCTCGATTAGCTTTGCTGTGCATAAAGTGGACTTAGAACACCAAATCAATCAATCGATCGAGCCGGGCGGACATTCACACCCTCCCTGCCATCCTTTGGCAACCCCACTGTGTAATGTGACACCTACTTTATAAACTACTGATTGGTTGTTTTTGTGTACACGATTTTGTTCGAAGACGGTGGAGTTGATTTGGTACCACTGCTGAGCTTCGAAAGCCAGCTTGTGATTTGTGCCCGGTAGAACTTGCGGTTGTTTCGGACCTTTTTGTATTGTTTTTTTGCTATATTATGTTAAAATATATATATAAAGAAGGCATTTATGAAGTCAGTGCACATGCCTTGGGGTTCCCATTAGGCGGTCGGTAAGTAGAATCAACATTTCTTTTTATTTTTGTGCGTGCAGAATGTGGTTACGAGTAAATCAATGGGGCTATTAAATCTGACAGACGTAAAATAATTAACTTTTCATAATCGAATATAATATATTTATGAAGGAATACTATTCCAGACCAAAATAATATAAATTTTATAAACAGCATATGCGTTCGGCCTGGATATCAAACATAATTACGGTATTTACATAAAAAGGTGCACAAAATCACAATACCTGATACATCGCGTATAACCAGTTTAACGTAGCGAGCGCCATCTGTAACAAAGTGATCACCGTATGTTTGATTCAAACCTTACATTATAGACTGAGATTGAACGTTTTGCAAATCGAAACGTCACTGATGATTTTAATGGGTCGTGCGTGCTCCAGCTACATTTCACGTATTGCTGGGTTAGTTGATCGTAACTCAGTTGGCACTAGAGTCCAGAGAATTATCTTACTTCTGAGTTTTTAACATCAACACGGTTCGGAGCTGGTGACCCTCCGTACACCAGGGGGAAAGTTGAAAATGTTGAGTGGGTTGGGAAGATTGTTTCATATGAACATTTGTCGTTGTTTTTAGCTCGCGGAGATGCGATGTAAGCGAGTAATTAGCGTTTATATGTGGTATGATATGTGACGTTACGCGACGAGATTTCTTGACGTCAGCAACCCACCTGTAGCGCTTTATCTGCTGGTGTTGCCCTTATCATACAGGTGGAGCTGTCGCGCGATTAACGCGTTTAACGCAAAACGGATTGATTATTTTCAAAGTATGCATATAAATTAATTTTACCTTCTAGTTCGGTTAGGTTTGATGGTGATAGTTGGCGGCAATTAGGGGGCAGTTACCCCCCACTGTGCTAAACCTTATGTACCAAGGAAAAGTGAACTGTCCTTGCGCACCCCCCCTCTTTTTGCCACCTTGCTTCTCCAGTTTTGGGACCCAATCTCCGCCACTGACAGTAAATATACGTTATTATTCGATTCCCCGCGTGTTTTTGTGCGTATATAACGAAAATTGCTTTAAAAAACTGTGAAAGTGGTTCGGGACGCGAGGAATTGGACGTGGCGTGGCCACTTGTCGGGGCTAAATATCTCGGTTATTTGTGGTTTCCGCATATTGAAATAACTTTTAATGCATCATAAAACATCGGAATCTGTAGATTGAAAGAGAAAAAAGGCGATATTTTTGAGGGTGTACGGTCGGTCACCAGACACTGAAGTGCGATTACCATACCTGTTTCTCCGGTATTCCTGATAGTCATATTTTGTGGCACAACCTGATAACCATCCCACTGAAGGCTTCGACTAATGGCTTTCTTCAAATTGTACGCATTTATGTTGATTGGCGACTGGTGATAGCCGCTACATTCAGGATAGTCGAGAGACCAAGTGTCGGGACCTAAAATTAAAACAAACTCATTTAGTATTTATTTAATAACGATGGAAACGATTGAAACAAAATATTGATGAAGTTTTTTAATAGTTAGTTCTATATATTTCTCCCTAGGTGGTAGGATATATAAGCCCTGTGCAGATACATGCAATGATCCACATTTTTATGGACAATCTACACATACTATTGCCTGTATTTTTTACGTAATATTGTACTACCTTAATGAAAAAAACAATTAGTTATAATTTAGTGACTCATTTCTACATAATTTCTCCGATTCTAGCATTTCTTTCACAAATTAAGCACATATGCATTACTATACTGTATTGAGTGTATAACCTAATATTTCCTTGAAATATTACTCAGCAAAACACATACTATGAAGCTATGCATGAGTAATAAATCCTTATGCAATAATTAACCAATTTACGTACCTATCGGAAATTAATACATAAACATTTACAGTAATTATTGAAGCTTTCCTGGCGGTGAATGATGAAGTTTTTTCTCTGGATATCAGTCAGGTGATTTCCGGATAGGCTTTTGAGAGCTAAGGTCACTCTCATCTTCAGGGATTGATTGAGAGTGACATTAGCTCTTGAAGCTCAGAAAAACCTATCCGGAAATCACCTGGCTGATATCCAGAGAAAACTTCTTCATAAACATTTATATTTTGATAATTTGTATATTCAAAATACATAAATATGTGAGAAACTAATATGTATAGACCCCCTATTGAAAGAGATTAATAAAATGTTCTATTATTTACTGTAATATGATTAATATAATTATAATAATCATAAAATTTTAATTATGCTTGTCAATGAAGTTGAGAGCTCATTATCACTGTACATATTTTTTATTACAAATTCAAACTTTAAGCGATTTTTATTGTTTCAAACCTACATTGTCAGTTGGTTGAATTTTCACGATGAACAACATACAGTTAAAAAAATTACCCTTGTACTCGGAGTATCCAAATGAAGCTTTCTTCCCAACTGTCAATTGTGGCTCGCCAAGATAGTAGTCCAAGCGATTCTCTGGGCTCCAGTAGCTGAACCAGGTCAGGGCGTCGTTTTCTGGAACTGGAAGATAGAGGGATCTTTAGGGATTTCCACCAGTGAAAATGTGTTTGAGCAGAATGTTTGCAATCTATAAGATTATTATGGTGATTAGCTGTTGCTGTTGTTCTGCAAGTTTCTTTTAATTTTAACGTTAGTTTCTTTCGCAAGATAGTTATTGGTTTTCCTACATTTTTTATGGAGTCTTCTGCCGGGCCCCGCCGGGCTCGAGATTGCCCCAAATGACTCCGAACTAAAAAATGTTATAGTTATTATCGCTTTTGACTTGAAAGTTGTTACAGCCGCCCAGGCACGTAGCCAGGGGGAGAGCTAAGGGGGCTGAAGCTCCCCGAAATCCTACAAACATGTCATTTATATGTAATTTTTATTGAAATAAATAATTATTACAGAAATGAAGTTATAACCACAGTAAAAACTGCGTTAAATGGAAAAATGTTTAGTGTATAATAGAGGAACCAGGTTACATTTTTATATTCTATCATTTAATTCAAAGAATAAATTTATCCACAGCTTACAAAACCTATAGTTTTTTTGTGAGAGGTCACAGAATATAAACTTTATGACTAAAATTTATCACTAACTGTTAAAGCCTTCTTTTGAACGATTGCGTAGAAGTTAATAACAAAATACAATAACTATGATTTTCAGTACACTAACTACAAAATATAAGAAAGATAATGGACAACAATTGTGTTAGATATTCACTGGTACGGTGGATCGAGTAGCAACGTCTCTCCATTTATGTAATAATTAAAATAAATTTGGAAATATATTGGTATATTTTTAATAACTTATAATAATTATTGTCATTATTATTTGTACTAATCAAGTTTTCATGCCGTGGTGATAAGGTGTCCGGTAAAAATGGGAAAGGAAAAAAATGGTGTCAGGTAAAAATGGCCAAGTAAAAATGGCAAATGGAAAAAATGGCAAAAGTAAAAATGGCAAGTTTTCTACTTTGGCAGTTGTCCTCTCTCAGAGTGCAGAATGATCGCTTTCACTGCTTCATTTTCTTGCTGGATGCACCTGATTAGCTTCCACAATAAAGCCTACAGTAGGATGTTTGAATTTGAATTGCATTACTCCATATAAACCATATAGATTGGTATTTGGAGGGTTCAGTACAGTTCAGATAAAAAATATAGTTACAAAATTTCTATAATTTACAATCTAGATGTTCACTAAACATGTTTGAAACTTGTCATATTTCCTGCTTTAATATCATTTGGTAAGTTATTGAATATTTTAATTGCCATATGTTCGGGTTCTTCTTGAACTAATGTTAACCTGGTGAAGTATGGCTTTAGAAGCTGATTATTTCGGGTGTTATATATATATGTTCTATTGAACTTCGTAGCGCAATATTTTTTCTCGCATATAATGACATTTTATATATGTACAGTGAAGGGCGGGTTAATATTTTGAATTTCTTAAACAACGTTCTGCACAATTCCCTAGGCTTTATTCCTGCCCACCAAATGGAAAAACTTGTTGTTTTATTGTTTCTACCTTCAAGTATATTGTATGCAATGTTCTCTTATACCGTCCAAAATTAGGATACTTGGCTATCTTCACAGCATCATAATCAGGTGAATGATTATGGTCATAGGAACACACAGGATTTTGTTTCAATAATTTTGTTTTTAGAATTCCTCGACAGTTTAAATTGTTCCTCCACCTTATAACATTCTTCAGATCAGACTTGTAGAAAGAAGAGCTTATCTCCAGATTTAACAATTTTCATTTTAAAAAAGTAAACAAGTTCCTCCCTCTTAGTGTGAGGGGGTTAGATAAGGGCTGACTTGAAGTCCTACTAGGAACAAACGTGTGTGACTGGCCAGCAGGTGCGCGCAAAGCGCAAACTTGTTTTCAGTCAAGATGAAGACCCATGCTATGCTGCACCCCCTTAAGTTTCATCAATCACATCAAATTATTTACAAAGGTTAACTTTTATTAGCATGTGATTCTATAGCGGCAGTAACTCCTGCCAAAATAAATAAAGGGCATTATTTTTGGAAACATCAAATAAAATGTATCCATTCAAAGACAAATTAATGAAGACACCAAAATTATATTAAATTTTAATTTCAAACTGTGAAATGCAAGACACATAATTTCTCAATTTTCATGTAAAATCGTATTTGCCATTTTTATTCTTGCCAGTTTTTTCTTTTGCCATTTTTTCCCTTTGCCATTTTTTCCGTTTGCCATTTTCACTTTGCCATTTTTACCTAAATTCGGTGCTAAGCACAGGGGAGCACTTTACCTTTTTTAAACCTTTTTTACTAATCAAGTTTTATCAGTCGCCTGCCTCCCTCTACAAATATTTCTGGGATTTTATGAAAAATGCGCTCAGTGAAAATTTTGCTCAAGTGGAATGTTGCGAAATTTGCGCTCAGCTTCCTGGAGGAAAGAATCGCACCTGCGTATGACTCACTACTGAGAGCAATGCACCCCTTCGCCACCTACTATTTATTACATTTCAGGCGTGACTTTGTGTGCTGCACTATGGAGATTCTTACAACTAATAAGCGCAAGCCTCGCGCGAACTATGAAGTACAGGAGTACAGCAAACTGTCTTACCACTTGGCGATGTCTCCGAGAGAAATGGAAAAAGTGTGACGAGACAATGAAAAGTAGCGACAGTGAAGTGTTAAGTGTCACTGAACATTCATGTGGAGCCACGGATGAACGCAAAGTTATCAGAGTTTTGTGATTATTTTGTCGAGATATGGCTGGAAAATGAAGAAATTCCTGTCGAAGTTTGGACGTGCTACAAGAGATGGTACCGAACTACGAATGCTGTTTAAGGATGGTATAAACGCCCGAACAACCTACTTGGACGACCAAATCCTAGGATCAGAGACGTGGTTCTTTGCTTGAAGAAAGAAGTGGAAAATTCAGGCTTTGTGTATATGAGATCACAGTTAAATTTTGAGGGAAAGAGAAGGAAAACTGCATACCAAAAGCTGGATACAAGAACCGAGAACACACTAAAGAAGTACGAAGAAACAAGCAGCATTAGATCGTGTCTTAGAGCCATATCATTCTTACAAAAGCTGCAGTAAACTGCATAAACCGATGATATGACAAAGCTTTCTAGCAAGAAAATAATGACGACATTAATGTTCTTGGAAGTGTGAGCGGATATTTCACTGAGCGGATATTTCGCTGAGCGGATATTTAGCGACATCATTTCTGGCGACTCCCGTGCTGATAAAGGATGAGTCCCCTCCCCCGAAATAAAATCCTTGCTACGGGCCTGGACATAAATATATAATTGAATATGAATCCATCAAATCACAAATAGGCTACTAAAATGCTACATAACTAGTGTGAAACACTTCTGTTGGATATAATCACTGTATATGTACTGGAATAGCCGGGAATTTTTACAAAAAAATCTATGTTTAGAATATATGTTTGAATTGTCTACATTTTACGTCGTCTTCACTTGCGGGTATTGTAACAAGCAATAAAGTATTTTCTCTAAGGCTATAACATAGAATAGAAAGTCAATCTGCAAGGATAATCCCCAAAAAAGATTTCTATGTACGTGTCATAAATATATTTTTGTCTTCTCTTACCTGTCACTATGTTCAGGAGGAAGACATAGCAAGTCGCCAACTGTAAACTGAGCATCCTCTATGTCCTGCAACTAAGAAAAATGTATTAATGGCTGAAATCGCAAAGAACGGAACGTTTTTCTGTGAAGGTGTAGGGTTTCATGTGTAGAGTACATTTACATGTTCTAGCATGAGTTAAACATCAAATTTATTGAGACTCGACTGTACGTGAAACTACAGTACTACAGATTAGTACTCATTATGCAATACAAATGTAATTGTCTGCATGCTAAAGATATGTGAGTAAAAATAAGCGGGACGTTACGGGTCGAAAATGCCGGCATCTGCGCCATGCAGCGCCGTCTGCAGTCGCGCCCTATCTCGGCCCCGAGCCAAAATGTACGCACTGTAGAAATTCTTCGGAGTCCCGATAAGCCTACCTGTGCACCAAATGGATTTAAAGGGGGAAAAAAATATATCAACACAACACTGGTCAGGCAGCACGTGTACTGGAGATCTTAACTCAACTTCCAAGGAGAAAGAAGGAGGGGGAGGGATATTCCTCGTCAACGTTCTGCATTCTTGAAGTTACGTGACTTCATGCCCAATTTTCTCGTCATCTTAAGAAATGAAATCGCAGTCACAAACTTACTATTATTATTTCCGTTTACCCATGTTCATGGACATGACAACGTCAATTCAAACGTAGAAAAGAAATACAGTAAACCTTCGTTAACACGAATCCCAAGGGACCGAAAAATCAAGAGGTTCTTGTTAAAAGAATTCGTGTTAACCGGGGATTGTCAGTTTTGTTTGCAGATCTATGCCTGTCTGCTTCCTCTTGGCCATGACTCCCGCCATACTGCTTGCAACTTGATGTTACTCGTACTAGCTATGTTTTAAAGAATAGAAAAACACATTTGAACACATTGTTAATCTGAATCTGTTGGTTACAATACTGTATAAGTTGATTGTTGACAAGATGATAGCGATTGTTGAACGATTTCTTACGTACCTAGCAGAGGAACGACAGAGGAACAACAGAAAAAAATTATGAAAAACTTTGAAAGTTCGTGTTAAATGAGATCTAATGACGTAACGGACTAAAAAACAGTTCGTAATTCGTGGTAACCGAAATTCGCGTTAACCGATAAAACTTTCTATAAGATATAATACATCCCTGCCGGGACCAACATTTTGTTCATGTTAACCGAGTGTTCGTCTTAAGCGAGCTTGTGTTATCGATGGTTTACTGTAAATGTTTGAGAGAATGAGTAAATTATGATACAATGTGAAATTGAATAATTTATTTGGTTTAAATTACTTCGCTTTTCTGCAATTTTAGGCTCGCAAGGATGAGGATGAGTAATGATATGATCAAATTGATGAAGGAACACTCACAAGGAACACCCATTCTCATGGGGGGATTCGAATCCAGGACCACTGTCATAACCACTCGGCCACGGAGGTCGGCGAGACAATGTGAAATAGATAAATATGATTATTGTGCACCTTGCAAAAACATTACGGAATAGGAGAATTTTCATAAGAACATTTAAAATTGGATTTTAATTGGTGTTATTGCAATAATTGTAATAGTTTGATTCCTAGTTAGGCCCCCTACCCTACAATACTTTGACCATAACTGCATAAATTCAGAGCTTTAGTTCTGACTGACTTTACACCTCGATTTTGGGCGATATCGGTCGTTCATAAACGTTTTTAGAAAATGAAAATAAAATTGGTGCAGTTGATGCCCGGTAGAAGCATTTTGTTTGTATGTATTTCTCTTCTCGTATCGTCTCGTCGAGTACATTGTGATACAAAATGTACTCCATTGTACATTGTAGCCATGGGCAGAGTTTGAGCTTTCGCTTTAGGGGGGGGGGGGGCAGACTCTGGGAGAAGCATATGATATTATAAACTAGGGGATATTCAATAACCCTCAGGTATTGAATATCCCCTATTTTATAACGGGTCCGGAGGCCTTCCCCCGGAAATTAAAAAAAAACAACTTAAAATCACTGAGTTTTATGCCTTTTAGATTTCAAAATGTTAAATTTCCTCGCTTAAGCAAAGAAATATTAATTAGTATATTGGTTGTCAGTTTTAAAAGAAGCAAAACAGTACGATTATTGCATTTCATTTTTTTTATTGATACAATATTCCTATTACTTTAAAAAAGTTACGGTACAATAGTAAGCTTTAGAAATTTTAGAAAAAATAAATTGAAAAGTTCTTTTGATGCCTCAGCAGTAACTGTTGACTCAACACAAAGTCATTTTACGTTTTTCCTTCTTTAAACTGTACACATCAATCAAATCGTCTAAGACCCGCTATTGCGGCGCAATTACCGCAGAAGCACATGCCATCATGCCAAACGTCAAGATTTGCGCTTTGGCTTCATAACAAAAATGTAGTAACTGAACTTAATCATGTGTTTTATTTTAGTCCTTTTTAAGTTGGCATCGAAAGAACTTTTAAATTTAATTTTTCTAAAATTTCTAAAGCTTACTATTGTACCAGAACTCTGCCTATGATTGTAGCACTTAATCAATTGATTATAAATCAGTGAACAAAAGAAAGTATAATTAATTAAGTATACACAGCTTTTTCACTGCATTCGAACTTACGAAAGGGGAAATTTATAATACTTTTATTGACTTTGTGATATTTGATTCCGAAGAGAAAAAGGACAGTAGCTGATCATAGATAAAACACAATTGTCATCTGTTCGTTAACAAGACACTTGTCAGACAAGAATAATGACTACGAAAGTTGTTTCGATCTACGCGAGCATTAATTACATTAGGGACAAGAATGTTATCTTCATCAGCCACATTATATGCCATCAAATACACGTTGCTTTAATAGCCGGTTTAATTTGCATTGTAAATTTATGTTTTTATTTTTATTTTTGATGTCCTTTTTCCTTGCAACCCACGCTGAAGATGTATTTCTTGTCATCCGTGTGTACGAGGGTTAACTGAAAAGTTAAGGGATAGTAGAGTTCATTAACGTCCGAATCTGGTAAGATCATTACTGACTGGATTAAAGCAACATACACTCCTCACAAAAAATGGACGTTCTCGTCCTTTCGCCGACATATGCCACCGTGGATTTCACCTATTGCCTAACATAGTAATATCCAAAGTTGTTGTGCCTAATATAACAATATTCCAAACTTTTTGTGAGAAGTGTGTATTTTACATATTGAATTCAAACCACTCATATGTTCGCCAGTGTGAATGTGTCCGACCTCACTCGAAGCCATATTGATAGTTTGATCGATATCTTTAAAGGTCATTAAATCGAGAACAGGTGAACTGAATTGGGTGATGTTTGGTTTGAAGTGAAGCTGAAGGAGAGGATATGTCTATATATTTCATAAAATATAAATTATTTACGTAGGCTATTTATTCTGGTTCTGTCTGATATTCGCATTTACTCTAAATTGCATGGTTTATCGGAAAACCTTTTGAGCAGTTTTTGAAGGTAATATTATATTAGCTTTAATGTATGCAACATGACATTTAGTTAGATTTGAGGAGTTGTAGTCGTTTAATTGATGTAATGTGTACCTCATATCTCTATCAGTGTCGATCCTCGTGGCGGAGTGGTTACCCATCGCGCTACGACGCCAGGGGTGCCGGGTTCGAATCCCGGTCTGGGTATGAATATTTGTGAGTGTCCATTCATCAATTTCATCATCACTTATTCCAATCTTCCCAAATTAGTCAAAAGTGGCACAAAAGCGAAGTAAAATAAATCTAATCTAATCAATAAATCAATCAATGTTTTAAGTGCACTGAAGTTACAGTTTAAAGTGGAATTCGAATCATTGTGCAATGTGCCTCCATTTGGTATCGAACCCGGGTTTCCTTGATCACAAGGCGACAGCGCTTTTGTTTTCTTTTATCCAAGGCGCAGCGAAATTCAGTAAATGCCAAAACTGTTGGGGGGGGGGGGGCAAAGACAGTATATTTTCCTGTGTATATAAGGTTTAGCATAGTGCGGCGGAAAATGGCGAAAAGTGGGGGGTAACTGCCCCCCTTGCCCCCCATACCGCTGCCACTGCCAATGGATTATTGATGCAGAATAAGCTATCAGACTGTTTAGAGAATGTGAAGAGAAAAGCCCACGCGTCTCTCATTCGTCGTAATTTCGCTACGCTAACCGCTAAACCACGGAAATGGGTTAAAGAGTAAACTCTTGTGCGTTTCCTGTCGGAATGATGTCACCTTCCTTTGCATACAAGGACATGAAGTTGCGAAAACCAGGAAGACCAAAGTGGACGAAAAGCATGCAAATTGTCAACCAAGATAGAAATCAAATGTAGATGAAAACTGAAATTAGGAACGGCAAGAAAAGAGCGTACTTCCTTGGGCACGCTTCCGGGTGGGCGAAGGTGGGTTCTGGCCCACCATAATATTAAGCTCGCACGTCGCCAATAAGCATTTTAATGTGACGATAAAATCGTTTATAGTAGAGTTAGAAGTACAGAGAGGAAGAGAAAACAGAGGGTGATAGAAGCTGTATAGAAAGGAATGGAGGATAAGAGAAAGAAGGAAAGGGGGAAGCAGGTGACAGAGAAGAATATTAGCAGATGAAATAGGATGTACGAAAAAGCAAGAGACAGAATGAGCCAGAGGGAAAGAGAGAGATGGAGAAACAGGGTCTGTTGTTACTAGTAGTAGATGCTGGACCTGGGGTAGAATAATATGAATGGGACTTCTAAACAGAAATAAAGGGTGTCTCAGAAATATTTTCCTTTCTAAAACTATTAAAATAAATACTTATTTTTTTTTGTATAAAGATAGATTGATTACCAAAAGAAAGCTTAAACATTAAATTTTTATTTGTGGAAAAGAGTATTGGACAAATGGTGACCGTTCATCTTTTTACAGTCAATTATTCTTGAACTAAAGTTTACGATCAATTGTACGAAAAATAGCATTGATTTCATCTGTAATGCTTTGCTTCAATTCTCAAATTTTGTGGCATTGGGGGTGTATACCATACTCTTTCAGTAAGTGGTTTCAAACTTTCTCACCCAATGTTTAATTAAATTTGCGCTTGTGACGTCTCTCATTCCTGCCAGGTTATAATGATGCCGGTACAAACGACGCACAACAACATGAGAATCATTATTTTTGCCCCGTAAAGCGCTCCATGGCAACTAAATCAGGCCCCCTGCACTGGCTGCAAAAAGCCGAAAAAGGTAAATTTCGGAATTCATTTGTCCGTGCATGAACTAACCCGCTACCAGTCGGCACCACCATCGATGCTAAATCCTGATTTTCTCATTAAAAATTTAGTTTAGGTCTCTATTAATCAATGATGATCAATTGTACGTGATTTTGTATTTTATTAAATGCCTTTCCCTTCTTAAACATGTATAAGAAAAATCGTATTTTAAAAGGCAGGCTCCACATGCCCGGTTTGGTATACACACAGATTACAAAGGAGAGATAGGAAGTAAGCGATCTTAGTAATCTGTGACTAAATATTAACAATGTTGCCAAGCGTTTGCGATCTATCTCATTTCTCCGTAATGTGCGAATTGCCCCAGAGGGCGGATTCAAAAACGAAAATATTTCTGAGACGCCCCTTATTTAGATGAAGATGATCAAGAGATATCAGTTTCTCAGATAGAAAAACATAATTTTTAATTTATATTTCAGTTATTGGAAATGTTTTGATTCGCTCTCAAAAACAGTTCGGTAATTGTCAATTCTAGTGCTTCATGGAAATAAATAAATAAAATTAAAGGAATTATATAAAGAAAACATTAATGAAAGAAATAACTTAGTTCCGTTCTTTATATGTACAGTCACCAGCAATAAAAATGGACACCTAGATCCTGAAGTACTCACTTTCCTGCAAGACGTTATGTGTGTTGCCTAACTCTACGGGGCTGGTTGAAATTGCCATTGAACATTTGCTATTAACAGTGGCGTATACTGAATCCAAGATCTGGGCTATCTCACTATGTTACGTAGGCTTTGGATAAAAATAAATTTACCAACTCCTAAGAAATCAGGTTGCCAACTCATAGGAAATCAGGTTGCCAACTCATAAGAAATCAGGTTGCCAACTCATAGGAAATCAGGTTGCCAACTCATAAGAAATCAGGTTACCAACTCCAGAATCAGCATCATCATCTCACTGATATGAATAATATTATTTACAATTTCCCCTGTATTTTCTTCTCTCAACTTCAGGCTTCGCAGAATATACGCTCCTGGCTATTAAAATCCATTTATTGCCGGTGACTGTACATTGGAATCGATTACAAGACGGTAACGTTAACCACTACGCTATCAGTCTGCGTCATTGATTTATTTTGAAAGTTTATAGATTTTAGAAGTAACATATTGAGTGAGAGAATTTGGAAACAATACACTCTTGATACAGTTCAATATTAAATCATTAAGGTCGAATTTCCTTGACTAGCCTTAAAGATACTGGAAGAAACCTTTCTCGAAGGGTAGCCGAGATTTGACACCGCAACCTCAGGAATTCCCATTTCTCTCCTTCGCACGTAAAGTGCAGGACATTACCTTATTTACACCTTTAACTGCCACTAACCTACTTTTCTTTTATGTCACGATTATTTTATGTGATTAGCGGTCACGGTTTCCTTTCGTTCTCCTTTTCTTTTTGCACTTCCTCGTCGCCCAGTGCCTGTACAATCAGCGGATGATGCAATTATTGAAAACGAAAGCGGTATTTGATCTAGACTTCTCCAGCTGGAAGCCTGAGTCTTTGTTTCAGTTCTTGATTTCAAGTCCGCTTTAAACAGTTTAAACTGAGATTCCAACCAGAAATCCTCTTGATTACTAGGCGACGACGTTACCACTACGCCATGGGGGAAGCCCTTGCTGGTTTAGGAAATGTTAGAATTAGAATTAGAAATTCTTTATTCATGGGCGAAGTTACTTCTTGCAGCTTCACTCCAAAACACGTACAAAGAAAACGTAATGTTTGAACAACTAAGCTAAGAAGATAAGTTTGTCATAAATAAAAAAATAATATATATTTAAGCCTAATAACAATAAAATATCTATTGCATTTACTCACCATAGTTTCCTGCCGAAGTGTATAGAACTCTCAGCTCCTGTTTTGTTTCACTATTTCTTCATGACTATTTATACTGTACATAATTATGTACATTTTCCAGCATTGTAGTATATGAAGTAACATATCTTCAATTCATCACTATTTACAATAAACTATGTACAATTGTACACTATTCACTTTGTACCTTTTCCCCCCTTAAGTTGGAATGCTAACAAATCAACTTTTCTAGCTTTACTATTTGCAAAGTTGCGAGTAACAGAACCATAGTCTAATTTTTGACCAATTTCATGTTCAATTGAGTTCATGGCAATTCCTTCTAACCGCAATTCGCCCATTGTGGAACGTAAATGAGTTTTAATAAGTTTCAGTTTCGAAAAAACTACATTCACCACTTGCAACTGTTACGGCAGAGTAAGCAGTATTCTCAACGCTACGGCTACATTTGGAGCGAATCAAGTGGGAAAGTACCTTCAGTTCATTGCATAACTCAGTGGCATCAATGTCTCGGTGTTCCTCATGTGTTAAAATGTTCTCCAAAGTTTCACATTTTCTTAAAATCTCACTTGTGTCCATAGCAACGACAAAAACAGCGGATATTCGTACTTACTATTGCGTCTTGCGCGATTCGGCAATACCTATCATCACCACCTTTCGCGATCAACACGTCAAAGAACAATGCAGCTCTATTTCCAACTACTGAATGCGACACGTCAGTTTAACTCAAACCTCGATAACAGGGGGCGGAATCGGAGGACTGGCGGACTGGCGCGTGATCAAACAATAAATAGCGTTGTATCTTGGCACCGCACATGCACAGTAGACATTGCTTACAATTTTCACAGACAAAACAATAATAGCTGTTTTTGTAAGAGGACAACTCGGCAACGCTTTCTTTCACAGTTACTCTTTGCTTTTCTTATCCGTTTCTCCTTTATACTGCATATGCAAATGGATTTAATTTGAATTTTCTTCTTCCCAAGAAGACCAAACTACCTCAAATAATGCAGCTTCCATTTTTATACATGTTGCCGCCCCGTGCAAATGCACGTGTTCCATTGAGTAGTTCCATGAGTACAACCTAGAACCTACTTGATGTAAATAGCAGCTGACTCCAGTTAAGAAAAAGAGTATATGACTATTTTCGTAACATATCTGACTGTTCTGCACTTGCAGCTTGGGAGCGAGTCGTAACTCCGAAGCCTCCAATCAGCAAGTGATCTGGTGATGTCATCTCAACCCATCACCTATCGCTAACCCTCTTGCTCACGGTATATAATGCTGGTAGATTCACTAACTAGACTCCGCTGGTTTCCGTTACTTGTACTTATTGACTGTCCGAACATGGCGTGTTGTATGTAAAGGCAACTTCTATATTTCTTTCTTGAAGATTCTGAGGTTTTGCATCCTAAAACTCCTCATCTGACCACATTCATAGGAAAGTTACAAGCTGTGATATCTGCCTGAAAAGGACAGTGTTAGTATCATTGCCTTTAAAACACTCTTTCGGAAAATTTCTGTTGAATCCACACTCATAGACTCAGCGTAGTGCAGAGCTCCATCTTGTATTAATAAACTATATTAATTTTGCAGTCGCAAGAACAAACCTGCTTTTAATCAGCAAATTGTACGTAGTTTATCATAAGCGAGACTTTATTCCTTTAGTTTAGGGCTAGATCAAGGGAGTACAAAATCGACGGGACTAGCAGTATATTTAGGGTTAGTCTACAATAAACCTTCTAAAAGAACCGTGACAAAATTCCCTTGGTCCGTTGCTAGTTATTACAGAGCTCTTATTCCGTAGAATTCTCTATTGGTTCTCTCTGATTGCACTTACAATACGTCACGCCAGTCAGGAAGTGTCCTTTTTAAATATCGGTTTTTAGGAAACAGCCATATATTTTGCCACTCTTTCCTGCATTTGGTGTTTCTTTCTCTTTAATGGAGCGCTGTGTCCCCACAAAATTTCCGTCTGGGCACCTCAAGGGCCCACTGGCGTACGCAGAGAGGCCTAAAGGGGCTACAGCCCCCTCCGAAATTTTGAGAAAAATCAACATTTTCAAATAAAAGCATATCAGAGTGGTAAATGCAAACTCGCCTTAAAATACTCCCCCCCCCCCCATTGCCATTTTTATAGTGCAAAGTTTTTAATACATGAAATATCTTATTGTGTATGTTGCCCTCCTAAATGGCAGCTATGCACTATTTACTTTACAATTCCAGCACGTCCACAGGATTTTTTCTAGGGAGGGGCAAGCATGGTAATTTTTTCCAGGGGGGCAAAGGACACATATTTTCCTCCAAAATACTAGTAATGCCCTAACAAAAAACACTATTTCAGTCTGAAATTATCATGTTTCTTCAACGAATTTATAATAATTAAGGGCTGTGGCCCCCCTTGCCCCCCCTTCCGGACGCCCATGCCTATTGAAAAGATATCCTGCGTGCGCCAGTGCAAAGGCCCCTGCAGCAACTTCA
Source organism: Lepisma saccharinum (assembly GCF_977018435.1). Classification (NCBI taxonomy): domain Eukaryota; kingdom Metazoa; phylum Arthropoda; class Insecta; order Zygentoma; family Lepismatidae; genus Lepisma; species Lepisma saccharinum. Next base: position 40,605,120 of record NC_139252.1, read on the forward strand.
ATGGATTCGAACTGAAAGCCTCAAGACTGACAGCCCACCAATAAACTTCCATATGAATGAGTTCGACCTCTGTGTTTTAGCCACTATTGCAATTCCTATACTTCTATTAGAACAAGCACCTAGAGCTCAATGGGTGCTATTTCAGAAGAAAAAACCTGTTGCATAACACACTTGAGCACTCATCTGTAAACGCTTTTCTCGGTTCGTGGAAACGTAATGGACGCGGTTTTCTGTAAAATGCTGGAGTTAATGGCAACACTGATAAAAAAAAAAACAACACGAACAGCCGTTGCATTGTGCTTGTGGTTCTTGACAACCCGAAATTATTGTTCAATGGCGGAGAGCAAGAGGTTTGAATGCTAAGTTACTTTCTACATTTTTTTGCTCTTAACAGTATTCAAATATTATTACTCGGACAAGGACTCTTTTTGGTTTTAGCCTATCTGTCGCTTCCATTCCTCCATTCATTGCTTTCACGAGAAATTCCACCCATTCACACCTATGCAGACAGAAAGACACATAGAAAAATGATTTGATTAATTTTTGTTATTTAGCGTCGCTTTTCTGCCACTTCTGGCTAATCGCGTGAGGATGAGTGATGGTATGATGAACGGACACTCACAAAGAACACCAATACTCCGGCCGGGATTCGAACACGGCGCTCCTGGCATCGTAGCGCGCTGTTCTAACTACTCCGTCACGGAGGTTGGCGTGTAATCGAAACGATACCGTCACTTACCGTGATGGCGTTTCCAAAAGCTTGTAAGGGATACCTTGACTCTAAAAATGCCGGTGGCGTAATCAAAGGGTCTCGGGTTCGATACCATGTCAAGGCACGTAGTGGTTCGGATCCCACTTTAATCTATAGACCAAGTCCCTATTAGCTTAATCTTAGCATACAGAAACATCAGTGCCTTACATACGACAGAGCTTTATTTTTTAGAGATTGCGTTATATTTTACCTTGTCACAAATCTTACGTTATTTATTGGATGAAGAGGATGTAGTTTGTTGTTCATTAAGGTATCTTTTACATCGAAACGACAAGCGACAAGTGTCGCTTGGAAGTGAACCCTCGATAATCAATGCAACCTTTCGAAGCGAAGCGGTACGACAAGTTGGACGTGCCGCTTGGACTGAGTCGTTTTCTCAATACCGTGCTTCTTCGCGTCTCGGTCTGTTCGCGCATGCGCGGTGAATGCCGCTATCACTTGTTGCTTCGGTCTGAAATCTCCCATAGAGTGAAGGGGTCAGTATCATCTGTCACTTCAGTGTGAACCTCCTCTGTTGCGTATCGCTTGCCGCTCCGGTGTGAAAGCTCGCTAAGTTAAGTATGAGACTCCTCTATATCTTTCATCAAGCATCTGTCTTTTATTTGGTAATACCAAATACAAAAATACAAAAAAAGAGGAAATGGAAGAAAACGAAAGTGATTTTTGAATATGTAGAGAAATCTTAGAGAAAGGACACATACACACAAGAAACGTTACAAAATGGTTAGTATCTGTCTTTGCCAAGAGACATAATATAGAAAAGGGTACTTGACCTCTTTATATTTAAGAGTAATTGCTCTTTTCTTGTACCAGTGTCCATTTTAGCCTACATTTCTTCATTGGCACCCACAGCGAATGTCGCTTGCTTAGTCACCAGAGCGCAACCGGCAGACAGATCTTCAAGCTGAACGCGTTGGGGTCTCTGTGCAGGAAGTGAAAGTTCGGACGCCCTTGACCGCTACAGCACGCACGTACGGTGCATATTACAGTACGCAGGAATGAAAATGCTTTTGTAGGTCATAGAGACGCATTTTTCTTCAAATTTGGTCATGTCAAGCACATGATTGGATGTAAACAACAACAAGCATAAGAATAATAAATAGATGATACTGAGAAATAATCCAGCGGTACATGAAATGACATTTCTGTGATAATGATGAATCTAAAATTATATTTGAAAACGTCACTTACGCAATATTACATATAAAAATCGGTATCGGCCAATATCAGTGGCATCGGAAAGTATCGGTTGAAATTCATCTATCGATACCAGCGGATATTTTCCCGCCATTTTCGCCTTTCACGGGGTGAAATGCCCTGCAACTCTTTCGGGGAATCGATTTATCCTGGATATTATGCAAAATTCAAACTTTCTTTCTTATTTTGCACCAATTTTTCACGAAAAACTATATTTTGTGATTACATAATATGTATTTTAATATTCTGATGCAATTTTTGAATTTTATAAAGCAAATTTCTTGGTAAATTAATGCATATAATTGTAGAGGAATATTTACACACCAGTATTGATCAATATTTTGAACAAATTTGAATTATTGTAATTTTCAAGTATCGGTATTGGTGTGAATTGGTAAGAGTCTCGGTTCAGCCGTAATAAAAAATAATTCAATTTTAGTAGCGCATTCATGTCCTTCACGAAGGGGTTCACCGATTGCGTAGTAACGCAATTGCCTTATAACAAAGAGGTCCCGTGTTCGATCTCCGATGCACAGCGGTTCGCGGAACTGTTGTCAGGGTTGTTAGAGGTCCAGGAATTTTAAATAAATTCAATTCCGGTCCAGTGCAGACAATCAGCAAGCGTAAATGGGTTTTGGACCGTAAAGAACCTTTTTATCTGTAAAGTATTTCAATTCGGTCCAGATCAATTTAAATTCGGTCCAGGAACCTTTTTGTAATGAAACATTAAGCGACTTGGACCGAATTGAAATTGTGCGAGAAAAAAGGTTTCGTTCCTGCAACGGAACCCAATAAAACCCATTAGAATTTATGAGTCCCCGGACATTTAACAACCTTGACTGTAGTTCCAAATCTTGATTAGCCTGTCTAGACTAAGTATGCGATGATTATGTGGTGAATTACAGTATGTTTTGTATGCCATTTATGTAATTTTAAAAAAAGATCAATGTCATCTACCATTGCTCTCGAAAAAAGAATATATATAAAAAAACTTTCACGCTTATTCTCGCTGATCTGTGTTTATTTCCGCTTTTTTTGCGAATTGCATGCTATTTCACTCGGCCATGGATTGAACTTTGAGAATCTTATCAATAAAGGGAAGTAATAACATTCCGCCACACGACACGCCTCTTACAACTTCCGCTGTTCGTGACAAATTGTACACTCGTCCATAAACTAATTTGAGGCCAATTCTACACCACCACAGAATAATATGCTCTAATGCCCGTGATTGAAGGGCAGACGACCATTTCATTCATCAAGTTATGGTTTATTTGAAAACGATTCGCATTGTGTGTCAAGGACGGTTTAATTACTAGCGGAATTCTCTAATTGGTGAATTAAAATTTGCGATAGCATCGAGAACAAAATAGCGTGATGTGCAGAAAGAGATTATGTTCTTGTCCTTCGCTGCAGGTCACAAAGACAGTTTAATATTTCCTCAATTTTGTTTGAAATTTCATTATTAAAATAGCTTTTCTTCAACAGGAAACTTTGTCTAACAATAAGCTTCATTGTCAAAAGAATATTAGAAAAAGATCACTATGATTGTTCAGGTGTCTTCTAATTTTTTTTATTTATCGTCGCTTTCCTTCTGTTTTCGCTAACGTCGACGATAAAGTTGAATGATGATTAGATGAAATTAATGATGGTACACCGATGTTCACGGAAGGACTCGAACCTGGACCGTCGGTGGTGAAATCGTGAGTCCAGCGCTCAACACCGAATGAACTTCATATGTTTAAAATGTAAAAATAGATTTCAGTTTGACATTGTTGGTTAAGATTTGTAATATGTATATATTTAGAATACATGTACAATGGACATGTACTGGGCATTATTTAAAAAAAAAACAAATATTGAAATAATTAAAAATTATCAACTATTTGTAAAGACTTTACCCGCATCCATAGCCATGGACATGTGCAAGAACTGTTGCTATTTGAAAGGGTGGTCACTCCTTAATCGTACAGGGCAGTATCGTCACCAGCAGAAAATGGACCAATGAGATAAGGGGAAGAAATGTTTTCAGGAAAGTCACCTAAATATCACATGTTTGGAGTAAAATCACTTTTTTTAAATGTTTTGCTTGGTTGGTTGGTTGATTTAATGTTTTAAGTCCACTTTATGCACAGTAAGGCTAATCAGGACTGGACCTGCAGCTTAAAGTGGAATCCGAAACACTATGTGCCTCCACCGGGTATCGAACCTGGGACTCCTCGATTACAAGGCGACGACGCTACCACTGCGCCATCGGGGAGGCCTGAAAATGTTTTCTTTTGAAGACCAGTAAGGGGGCTGCCCTAGCCCCTCCTCCGTTCTCGAAAAGGAACAATGGGTCTATTTTAACCAGCTTTTGGAAGTAACCCGCTATTTCTTTTTAACTTTAACTCTGAATAAAGTAATTGTAAATATCTCAGTTAACTTATAATGAGTCTCTGAAAAGTTACAACCGTGCATGTCCACTCGCAACAATTAAATCTGACTAGACAGTGTAATTATAGGTTATTTTGTTATCATGCATGCTCAACAATGCAGTTCTGAGTAAGATCAGATCGATGAATGACCTACCACAAGGTTTAATTCAACGTTTACTGATCATATCTTGTGTTCGCTTTCTGGTGTAGTCCTGCAGAGTATTTCTGGACACGACGTCACACTATTCCAGCTGGAGCGGATGCATTCCAGCTCTGGAACCATAAATATTATTCTTTCATGCAACCTAGACATAGATACAGGCATGTCTTGCCTCATTGTTAATGTCTGAATCGAAGGCTTACACCGTCCTGAATAGGATAGAACCGCTGGCGTAGTCAGGTACGGGCTCAGCAATGCCCAGCCACTTCCAAAAAATTGGCCAAATGACACTGCTCTACCCTAACATTTTTTACATAAACAAAAATGGACGTTCTTATTATATTTTGGGGTTGCTGAATTCGAAATGGACATTATAAGTTTCGTTGATTTGACTCATGTTACACATGATAACATTACTGAAATCTCATACGTGAATATTGTATCACATGCCCTACATATAGAGGCCTCATTTTCTGCAACCCTGATAGCACTGAACAAAACTTAATTTGTTGCCATAAAATTGCTTGTAAGTGGACAAAAATACAATGTTAAAGAAACTTTTAATGTATACTGACGTGAGTCGCAAAATAATGCAAATTTAGAATTTTACTTAATTTTTTAGTGTTTCTTGTCAATTTCTGAACTTTTTGCACATATTTTATGAAGAACCTCCAACCTTCGTGGCGGAGTGGTTAGCACAGCGCGCTACAATTCCATGGGTTCCGGGTTCGAATCCAGGTCTGGGCATAGGTGTTCTTTCTGATCCATTTCATCACTCATACTCACCGAAAGTGGCACAAAATCGAAGTAAAATATACCAAATCAATGAAGAACGACTGAAAATCGTAAATTTTGAGCTCTCTGAATTGAATGTGTTCGATTAAATTCTGATAAAAGAAGTATTTCATGAATACATTTGTGACAATTGATAGTAGCAGTAATTTTGCAAGTTACTTCAGTACTTCGCCCTTTCAATTTTCCAATACACAGGTTCTTTGTCAAAGGTTAGGCCCAACCGAATAATAAATTCTGACTTTGCTCCTAGATAGAATAAAGGAAGGCAATAATTATCATGCAGTCCTTATGTACGGTACGGAGACGGGCTTGTGACGAGTACGGGACCAGGTTGTTGGGGATTTGTCGAAACGAGAAAAGCCGAGGATTTGGTTTTTGAAAAGTTCACATGGATCAAATTTACTTTTTATTGTGACTTCTTCAGAAGTTTATACTATTTGCAAAATCAATTCATTAGTGGCAGTTTTGACCCTGTGCTGCGTGGTTGCAGATATATTCAGGATAAATCTTTTTTTTTTTTTTTTAGGGTTCCTAACATAGAAACGAGGCATCAAACAAAAAGCTTTATTAAGGAAAGTTGTTTGCCTTAATGATCTCTATACAATGTGAAAGCTTTTGCGGTGATATGCTGTGTATGTAGTATGTTTCGATACTCGAGACGAGATAGACCAAGACGATATTTATGACGATGCCGTCTCTTCTTGTCTATCTATATACCACCCCTTACAGAATTCTTACAGAATAAAATACCAACACTAAGAACAAATTAAGTCTAGATGTTTTCCTGGCGACGAAGAAAAGATTTTCCCTGTGTCTCGAGCAGGTGAGTTGTGGAAAGGCTTCCAAGCTTTCAAGAGCTAACGTCACGCTCATCTTCAGGCTAGAATCCATCCATTCAGTGTAATTAGAGAGTTTTCGGGGGGTGGAGGGGACTAAGGGTCCTGCCCTATATGCTCCAGAAAGCGGTGTCAAGTACTAGAATTAAATAAGCAAAATACTTGTTCAAGATTTGTTGTTTTATAATATGAAGTTCCTATATTTCCGCAGTACTTACAGGGTGACAATTAATGAACTATATGAAATAAAATGGAAATTAGTGACAAACCACGTAGTACCCAAACTGTATTGCACATGTAAACGGCACTACAGACATTCGGATTTATGTTATGACATGTTCGATATGTCTGCCATCTCTGGCGATGATGTGGGGCAGACGAACAGCAAAATTCTGCATGACCCGCTGAAGTGTCTTAACATTGATGCTGTCGATGACCTCCTGACTGTAATCACAAACACTACCTCTTCTCTCAAACTTGCGAATCAAGTCGCATGCGCATACGAATTCCCATCATGCCCTGTGGCCAGCCACGCAGTTTGGACGTCATCACGCGAACCGTTCAGAAATTATGACGGTTTTATTTCATATAGTTCATTAATTGTCACCCGTACATGCAGATAAGAATTCGATTTGGATGGATCAATTTTATGCATACCAGTGCATTATAAGGGACTTCATGTTTTGTCAGCTGGAACTAACGATCTGCTTGTTTTATGAATCTGCACTTTTCTATTGATCTTAATAGCTATCCATTTTTCCTTGCAGAACTCCTGTTGTAAATGCAAATTTTAAGTATTTTAACCGGAAAGAAGCTATGAATAAATTCTGTTGAGTTCCTGTTTTTACGTCGTATTTTTACCTCTTCATGTATTAATGATGATAATAATGATAATTTTATACCATGTGGTTAATCTGCGAGAACATCCTCCCCGATGGCGTAGTGGTAACGTCGTAGTCTTGTAATTAACAGGTTCCGAATTCTATACGCGGTAGAGTCCACTTTAAACTGTAGGTCTAGTCCCGATTAGCCTTACTGTGCATAAAGTGTACTTAAACAACCTTTGCACGTGGCTGCTGCAATGGGTTGTTCTTCATGATGCATTTCTTGATAAAATTTTGTTTTGTATGATTTTATATTATGTTATACAAGTATTATACTTTTTACTATAAAAACATAGTGCCCGATTGATGTGTATCTATATTACATGCGCGATCATCATATTATTAATTGTAATGTGTACATGCATCAATGCCCCTCAGGGGTATTTTCGGTGTCAAAAGTTCTCAATAAACTCAAACTCAACGTAGGAATGAATATGAAACTTATTATATGTAGATAATATTTGGATCAATCACAATTAAATGTTGAAAATGTCTTGTAATGAATTTTGCATGCTTGTTTGTACTTTTGAGACTCTTATTTTGACAAGAGTATAGCATCAGTTGTACTGGTTTTACATTTTCAATTGTCTTTTCAGGTTTGTATTTCCTAACGCGCAAAAGTGACAGGCAAATACTTGTAATTGTTTCTACACTCTCGATTTCTGTATGTCTTCCCCCGACAAGAAGTTTACTTATTTGTAATGAGATCGCCATTTCCCAACAACTCGACTCTCGTTTGCCATTTCAACGAATTAAGTAACAATTGACATCCGCCGCTGAACGTGACGGCTTTTATTCAAAAGGACACTCTTCGCTGCATCCAGTCACGTAGCGCCTAGCTGCTGCACTGATACGAAAACCGGTCCATAATGGCTTTGGAGGTCATGAAAAGCAGATCGTTCCAAACGTAATGAAGCGTGAAATAATTAATTTAATTCAATTTCCTGTCGGGTTTATGTTATATTAAACAGCCGGAAGAAGAGAAGAGCCGTATCGACTGTCATTTGTTCTCAACTTTATTGCGAATTTATGGCCACTTCACGAAGAAGCTACCTTGAAGAGTTGGCTGTTTAGATAAAGACGATTATACTAATATAATTTACTGTTTGTCTGTTATTGATTCGCGATACTTAAAGTACTTTCTCTTGGAACTTCCCTGTAGAATGCAGTAAAAGAAGTATTTTAAAGTTTAACCCTGAAGAAAAATGGATGCAGTTGATACAGTCACGAAGACTTCTGGGTTGTAATGTTCCCGTTGGAAGTTAATGGAATCGATTTATTGATTTGGTTTATTTTACTTAATCGCGAAGATGAGGATGAGAGATGATTAAATGCAATTGATGAAGGGACACTCACAAACGATACCGATGCACAGGTCGGGATTCGAACCCGGGACCTCTGGCGTCGTAGCACGTTGTTCTAACGACTCCGCCACGGAGGCTGTCGATTGATTGATTGAAACAAAAATGTTGAGTGCATCAGCACTTAGCCTATTTTCACCACTCACATTATACTGGTCCCAGTCACTTACCATATAAAAATCAAAACTTGTCTCGGAGGACTACAAACTCCTTACTTGAGTTACAAGCTGAGGCTGTAAAGGGCCACTCTGCACATATGTACAAAACACAGGACAACATACAGAATTATACTGGCCATAAGGCCAGTCGCCAGAGCCTCGTTCGCCTGCAACATTGTACTACGTGGAAGTGAGGTTGTGTTTTGGAATGGGATAGATACAACCCAGAAGTGTCCTTGACTACCGTACACTCACTATTGCAATCCTCATGAAAGTCAGTAAGGGATCCATTGTTCCATTCCCTTTGGGAGTATGCTTTAGTACTTTGAATATTAGATACAGTCTCACTCAGTTTAAATACATAAAGTGATATATTCACCTCTTTTCCGCAACAGCCTCTAATCGTTCTCGCAACTTCCCGAAAAATTACTCCAGAGACCGAGTTTGTGATCATTTTGGTGCTACATTTACATTTATACCCTCCCCCCAAAAGACCTATCACTTCCCCAGATTCACTGTAAAGAAAGTTGGGTGGATACATGACGGGCCAAGACGCTGCTAAAGAAAATAAAATGTACTCAATTCTCCTTTGTAATGTTTTATACATGGAAAAATTTATAGATAGATACCCGAGAAAAAATATTTGTTCCCAATCTTGTGTTGTAACCACAACACGTTCGTCTTTTGTCGTCGAATAGCGTTTTGAATTAATGCAAGGGAAGCTAAAAACCAAGCCGAGAGAACCTTTCTCGAACTATCATTAAAAACTTGCCGTGACAGTTTTTTTTTTAAGTATTAACAGCTACTACACAATTAAGTAAAATTAATGTATTTTTAATTGATTGATTTGTTTTATTTTACTTCGGTTTTTGTGCCGCTTTTGGCTAATTTGCGAAGATGGTGGCGATATTATGAAATTGATGGATGGACACTCACAAACATCCATGCCCAGGCCGGGATTCGATCCCGGGACCCCTGGCGTCGTAACACGATGTGCTAACCACTCCGCCACGGGGGTCGGCTATGTATTTTTAATGATTGATGCCATCTTTACTGTACTTCTCATTCCAACCTAAGCACAGAGAAGTGACGAGATAGATGAGTCTGTGATCTCGAAAAAACCTGTGTCTGGTCTTTTTGTAAATTAACAGGAAGGTTATTTCATTTGAACGGTAAAATATTGTAATTATTACGATAACTTAGAACAGTGTTGAAATTGTGTATTTTCAGGTCCGTTAAGAACTATACCGGGTATCTTGAGAGTCGTAACTGCACCCTATGCGAGGATACATTTTGATACCCCTGCGCTTAGACAAATGTTATTCTCCTTAATGTTTGCGCACAAAGAACATGTTCATCACTCGCTACCTTGCATATCATATCATCATGAACAATCATATGCAATGTCTGTTTTCACAGAATGTTAACGTGAATTATAGAATGGTTGAACTGCGAGCGAAGTGAGCAAGACGATTTTTTTTTATCTATTTCTTTGTAAACTGACAGCATTGATTTCATAGGGTGGCGATACTTTCACAGGGCGCCACGACGTTTATTCTTTTACAATTTTTCCTCTTTTTGCATGTTATGCGGCCTTTTCTGCCTCGTCTTGGTTTACCCGTACCTACGTGTCTGAATGTCTTGAAGCTTGTATAGTGTCAGATAAGTATACAATATATTATTGGGATTTTGACCCGGTGAGTTTTAGAAGAGTGTAAGAACTTTTTTTCTCTGATCCTCGCGGATTCTAGACATCTTGTCGGAAATCAATTGGTCGATATCCTGAGAATATTATGTTAAAGTGCCAAAACGTGCTTTAGAGTGTATGCTGTGACAAAACCAGAAAAAAATAACAAGTGACTCGTGAAATAAATAAATGTAAGGAAAATTCTTAGTAATTCTTGAAGTATTTCTGCAAATGATGAAGAGATTGTCTCTGCACATCAGCTAAGTCAGTTCCGGATATGCTGCCGATCTTTCCCAAATCTCTGCACTTCAGTATCTCAAGACGAGAATGAAGTTACTTCTCGTCGTCGTCTTGTCATGAAGGGGTACCGGGTTTAATACGCGGTGGAGGCACATAGTGGTTGGGATCCCTCTTTAAACTGTACGCCCAGTCCTGATTAGCTTATCTGAGCATAAAGTGAACTTCAAACAAACTTCAAGATCGGAAGTATTCCGAAATTGATCGAGAGTATCTCTGCATTATGTTTCATCTTATTGTTCTGTTTAAGAAGTAGTGGTTAAATTTCCATATTAATCTTACTGATTGATCGCCACGACGTTTTCTCATCCGAATTGACGACGCAGCCTTTGCGTTCATTAATATACAAACGAAACCAAGCTGTAGCTGGACCAGAGAAGTTAGGATAGCTTCGCTAACTGGATGTCATGTTCAACGGTTCGAAAAGTCTTACAAAAGTACAGAAATATAAGAAGATTTTTTTTGTCTTATGTCATTCGTCACACTGATGAACGCTGTGCAGGTTCTATGGTTGCTCTGGGATCTTGATTGGAGAGGATTCATTAAATTGTTTCTTGTTAAGAAATTACGCACTTGGTTACTGGAAACGTGTTCGAGGGCTTTGGACACAGCCGGAAGAATACTAATCAGTCAGTGTACTACAGCATGGTCGCTAAGATTGATAACTTTGTTCGTTTTTAGTAGAGGGCAAACCTTTTACAAATCAATTGGAATATATCGAAGGACAGAGAAAAGTTAAAAATGTTCGTTATAGGAACGAGAGTGTCTGGAAAATTGAGATTTCGTCTGTCCTCATAGCCGTGGGTTTTGTTTTAATGAAACTGCCTGGACATGTTCTGGTCATGTGAAGGAAAATACAATTTTGGTGCGGTGCTATTGGCGGTCGTTGAAATCGTATGTATTATTTCGTTTTTAACATTCCCAAATATTCATTCAATGCTTCTAGGAAGAAGTTTACCAATCCATAAAGTTTTCATTTCTTTAAATTAGTTATTTTACTAAATATTTTCTTTTACTGTTTTTAGTAGCTAATAGTATTAGCTCATCCTACTGCCCACCAAAATATCTTGCATTAGAGAATGTCAGAATATGATTAGGCCTACATAGAACAAGAATCATATACAAAGATGATAAAGAGAAAGAGAGAGAGAAAATGAGAGGTAGAGAAAGAGAGTAAGAACGGAATAAAGAAAGAAATAGGCAGGCAGTAATTAATTACAATAATGTAATGAAGAAAGAAATAGAGAAATACACAAAGAAATAAAGATATGGAGGAACAAACTAAGAAAGAGAGAGAAAAAGAGTGAAAGAAAATTATACAGAAGGAAGAAGAGAGATAGAAATTGAAGAAAAGATTTAGAAAGAAAGATAGAAGAAGAGACGGAGAAAATCGTAGTTACCATGGCCACCTAAGTTGAGCTCATCTAAAAATATATATATCACACACTTTAAACCAACTCGAACAAAATTCTCTGGAGATATCACTACTGTTCAGAACAACCTTTTATCTGCGATTCTTCAAAAGATTAAGAACAGTCCATTCCTACCAAGAGAATCCGCCATGTTTATGACGTCAGCTGCTCGCTTGTTGATTGGATGCCTTGGGAGTTATGACTCGCGCCCAAGCTGCACGTGCATAACCGTCAGAGATGTTACGGGAATAAGCTTACTATACTCGTAGTGGAAACAGGTGGTATGAAAATGTCGAGTAACGCAAAATATGCTATAAATATAGCAAAATATACTGGAATAAACTGATTGCGAACAAAATTAGGTACTTACGGAGCAAACTAGCAAGTCACCACACACTCGGACCTTTCGTGCATGAAAGACATGTATATTCAACTTGTGACACCTAAGTGCAACCCCTTACCTGTCTCTTTTTCTCTCTTCGGTCTGCTAACCCGGCACAGAATGTTCATTGGGACGGCAATCGGGATCGGAGCCTCTAATATAGCTTTCACTTTACATAGCGACCGGCGGACGTGCTACGTTGCGAGGGAGGTCAAGGTTGGGCATGTGGGTGAGTGTGGCCTTACATTTGGCGTGAAACAGTATTTTTCTGCAAAGGACATTCTGCTTTGATTCGCTTTTCATTTTTTTCCTTTTCTTTTTTGTATCGCAAGAGTCCCTTCTTACTTTTCGAAGGAGATTACATCGGTTCAAATGCATAGGTGGAAGTGACAGGTACCACAGTATCTTTGCTCTTAATTCATGTCCAGTAGCGTATGCAGGGTTTCCTTGATGAAATTTGTATGCATTTTTCTTATCAACATCATCTTTTGCCAGTTGTGGATAATCTTGATGATAAGGATAAGTGTTGATTAGATGAAAGTATACACACAAAGAAAACAGTGTTTGGAAGTAACTGGTTATGTTTTTTTTTTCAGAATTCTAACTGTAACTAACTTACTTTTTTGCTATAGAAGTAACGATATCAACATTTACTTTACGACACTTAAATTGTTAACTTGGAAATTTGTAACGTGAGGAAGGAGAGAAATTTGGCAACTCTTGCAATCTATGTGTCTTCTCTGGATGCTAAGGTGAACAATTTTTTGTGAAAACGCTTAATGCCATGAAGGTTGCATGCTAAATTTTGAACATTCACGCTTTATTGCAATTCGTCATCTCCAATTGCGCGCCAAGGCTTCACCCTATTGGGCTGATTGCTGCAATCATTTGGAATAGTATTGCCCACGAGACATGAAATTGCTGTCTCCTCTCGAAAATATTAGTTTGTCACGTCTCGTGTCTCGTCTCGAAAATATTTGCTTATCTCGTCTCGTGTCTCGTCTCGAAAATATTTGCTTATCTCGTGTCGTGTCTCGTCTCGTAAAAGTAATGCAGGATACCATGACTGGCGGCGATTAGGGGGGGAGGCGGGCGAAGAAGGCAGTTGCCCGTCACTTTTCTTCACTTTTGTCCCCGCACTATGCTAAATCTTACCTAAAAAGGGAAATATGCTGTCTTTGCCCCCACCCCCGTTTGGAATCCAATCGCCGCCACTGCATGATAGCTAAGGTTAAAATTTGGAAATATCACAAAATATTATTCCAGAAAGTGAGTTAAAGCTTCAAACACTTTGCTCACTGTGTTAGAATAAAGTGGTTCGTAAATAGCTAGGTAGTTTATGGAATATGCCTTGTTGTTTTTCTGGCTTCCATCCACTCTTTATCCATAGTACACTTAAACCTTTCAGACCAAAGCGACACGCGACAAGCCACAAGGGGGTTTCGCATCGAACTGACAAGCGACACAAGCTCCTTTAGTTTATAGGCAAGCATTCACCGCAATTGCACATCCAAACAGACCGAGGAGACACGATGGAGAAAACTGCCTGAACGACACGCAAGTACAAGCGACTCCTGCGGCTTTGTACGGTATACTATATTTTCATCAAGTTTCAATTCAAAGAGCAAGGACAGTTCTCTATCATAATATTTTTACACAAACATAGATATCTGAAAGGGCATTTTAGCAATGTACTTGTATTTAGAATACTATCAGAGCTTGAAATTATTAAACTTAAATAAATTAAAAAATGGGAAGTATTGCTGTGTTTCGAAATAGTATTAGCAATAAGTAGAATAAAATTGTTTTGTAACAGACGTTGATTTGGGTTTTTATTTTTGACCTAACAGCTTATAAGCAGTTTTTTGTTCATGATTTTTTTTCTAGAACATGCATTATTGCTTTACATTAAAATATCCCTACATCTTTTTCCCCTTATTTCAGAGAAGATATATTAGAACTATTTAGACAAAAAATAAAAACGTTCTCCATTACAATTGCATGTTACATTTTCTTATGAATGTTAACAAACTAGCCCAGTAGAACATTTGTATTGACCACCAAAGTTGTCAAATTTATTGGAAACTGAACCTTTAAATTTTATAATGCTTTGTATAAAATTCATTAAAAATATCGAATTGATAATGAGTGATAAACGTTTATTTTTCTTCTAGTAAGACAAATTAGAAATGTATTTTTATTTACTACAGAGCATGTTCAGCCTTAGGTTGTTCTACCATCTAACTGGAAAATTAAGAGAAACAGTTCATGCGTTTATGACATTACACCAAATGAGATAACATGAACGAATTGAACAAACATAAATGAAAAATAATTAAGTTTCAAGCAGTGAATACAAGAAGTTACACGTATATTCCAATTCCTTGTTAAATTAACAGTATGTAGGTATTTTGAAATATTCTTGGTGTCAAGTAGGTAGGTGTTCGGAAAATACAGATTGTTACTTGGTTTCTGTTGCTGCTTAGTCGTATGAGATAACGCTTAATTGTAGCTTTCACAACAAAATATGAAAGTAGTTCTTTGAAATTATTGGGCGATATAACAGATGAAACGTCACGCGGAAGAACGTTCCTGTTAAGTGTGCATAATATCTGATTCAACATTCAATTGTTTGTAAAGTTGTTGGTTTCGAAATTGTAAGTTCAGCCTTCTTAAAAATGGTTTTGTAAGTTTAGTATTAAATTGCTGTTTTTATAAATCCTCGTGATTATTATTATATTATGAAGTACCTACGTGTGTGCATAAATTAACTTCTGCGTACATACACGACAGAGATACAGTATATTATATATTGTAAGTTCAGCCATCTTAGAAATTGTTTTGTAAGTTTAGTATTAAATCGCTGTTTTTATAAATCCTCGTGATAATCATTATATTATGATTGATTGATTGATTTGGTGTTTTAAGTCCACTTTATGCACAGTAAGGCTAATCGGGAATGGACATACAGTTTAAAGTGGGATCCGAACCACTTGTGCCTCCACCGTCTATCGAACCCAGGACCCCTTGATTACAAGGCCACGACGCTACCACTGCGCCATCGGGAGGCCTCATCATTATATTATGAAGTACCTATGTGTGTGCATAAATTAACCTCTGCGTACATACACGACAGTTCCAAAATCCCTTGATTTTGTGATTTTCTAAGTCGAATTGTCAAGATGTTGAAGGTGAGGGAGAAGTCTTCAGTCTCGACACCACCCACATATCTTGAATCAGCACTGCTATCGGGTTTAAATCAAACGAACGTTGACTTTAGAAAGTGAGAGCTTCTGCGCTACAACAGGAAAGAAATCGAGTTTGATGATTATCTGGCAATAACGTGTGAAGAAGACTACATTGTTTGGGTCCCAGGCGTTAAAAATATGCGATTTGTACGAGTTCAATGCCAAACATCGTCCTAACCTTCAACAATGTTGGTTTCCTAGTTGGAAGAAGTATAATTTTCAGGTCCCTGACCTCGTTCGGAAAAAGAATGAATAGTTTTGAAAAAAATGGATCTGCAATGGTGTGCAGGCAAGGTTAACTTTGAAAATAAAAGAATTAAAAATGTCTTTCACACTTGAACAAGACTTATCAGTACCGCAGTCCTTCGTTCATGCATGCATTATAGGAGTGTCTATGTTCCGGCGGTGTCGTGTTCGTTTTGTTACTTGTAACACTGCAAGTGTTGTTATCTTGTCCGATGCTGGTGTTGAGATTCTTTTTTTTTTGCAAGAAGTGGTCTAATCAAGGTTTACCAGACCTGGTTGAATAGACCTGCATTAAATCAATGTGAAAAAGGTCATAGACAAAAGAAGGTCGTTTTGAACCAAGACTACATCTTAACAGTTCGATTTTCAGTAATTTAATATCTTAGTACGACATTTTAAGAGCATTACATTCAAGTAAAAAAAAAATGCTAAGAATTAATATTTAATAATTTTAGCTTCATCTTCCATTACGTGTGTGTGTGTATATATATATATATATATATATATATATATATATGTTCTACAGGGTGTCTACCAGTCAAGAGAAAGTCAAGAAATTATGCTTGTGGTCAAGAATTCTTGCTATTTTTTCTTACAGCATAGTTAATTTGCATTGTTATAACTGTAGTGGGATTTCATAAAATTGAATATTTGGAAATCTCAAATTATATTGAGTTGTGATTAAGATTTTAAATTTTGTTTCTTAAGAATTACATTCTTGTATGCGTGAAGTTGTGTAAAAATATTAAATAAAGTAATGTGGCCATTTCCCATCCAAGACGAAGTCTGAAGCATTCATTTTTAAGCAAGTCTAAATCTCTTGTTAAAGTACAGCTTCAGTTTTCATCTTAACCGGCCTTGTGGTAAGGGTTTTTCATTAAATAAACATATCAATTTTCTTAATTTGCAACTATACCTAAGTAGGGGGCGATAAATGTTAAGAAAATGGAAAAAAAGGTCAAGAAAATGGAAAGAAATTTTGGATTTGTTACTTTAGTAGACACCCTGTTTCAGCAAATTACAAATTAAGCAAATTTTTACCCACTACGTTTCAGGTGAATATAATGCAATAACAATAATAATATGAACGATTCTTGTGTGGGTTTAAGGGCACCAGTGGATGTAAATTACATAGCTACTTGTTTTATTTCGCAGTTTGCTCAAACATGACAATTAACACGCAGTCAGTACTAAGAATAGTTTGTTGATTAGTTAGTAGGACCTTTTTTCTTTCACAACTTTCATTTATCTCTCTAAAACCCTCTCTCTAGGGCTGAAGAAATACTCGTTTAAGCAACGTAGAAAAAATGTCCTAGAGCAGGGGTTCCCAAACATATTCGTTTCACGAAGTTTTAACAAGATTTTTTCGCTACGCCCAAATCAGCCTATCTAACACTTCCAACGCTCACTTAGTGCTTGCCTTAAGTAAAAAAATAAACACGTATTTAATTTACATTTTATATGTAAAAGTACTAAAACCATGTGTAGACTGACAAGTAAGTGTCATTTCAGTGAAAATATTGGATAATTTCGCAGCGCCCCTGTAAGCCAGCCACGGCGCTCAGGTCGCTGCGACGCACACTTTGGGAACCACTGTCCTAGAGTATAACCTGGATTTTATATTATTTTATTTGCCCTATTATTATTATTGCATTTGTATTTGCATATTTTGGTTTTCTACCTGATGTTAATCGCCAGTGCTGTATTGAAGTGTTGGCATCCCTAATCCATTTAAACAATGCTGATTATAGCAACAGTAATAATAATAAAAAATAATGTTGAGTAGCTCCATAACCATTTTCTCTCATTCTGATGGGCCTCCTCAATGGCGCAGTGGTATCGTCGTAGCCTTGTAATCAAGGGGTCCCCGGTTCCATACCCGGTGGAGGCACATAGTGGTTCGGATCCCAATTAAACTGTAGGTCCAGTCCCAATAAGCCTTACTATGCACAAAGTGGACTTAAAACTCCAAATCAATCAATCAACTCTTATTCTGAAAACTTTATATATACTCGTAGAATGATCCTGTGACTACTTACTATATACTTGAATCAGTCATACCTGAACAGCATGCGAAAATCCTACGGAGATTCATACAGTACAGAAGTGGACAGACAACATAGCATATTTCCCATTCTTTTCACGTCACAGAATATAGCCGGGATTTTCTTAACAGGTACTATACCAATATGAACGCAAGTAAGTCTCAGTTCACGGCTCTGTTGCGAAGTTGCATATATCAATGGTGGTGATCTGTGACGCAACGACTTATTGTTTGAGACTATAACAAGCGTGCCATCAGTGTCTGCTGAACCAAATCTTACGAGGAAACACATAAAAGTATTCCGCTGGTTCGTTATTGGTTTTATATCCTCTCGCGAGCATGTAGTATAGAGCAGTGTCTCTCAACCGCCGGACCGCGGACCGGTAACGGGCTCTGGCGTGAATTACTGTTTGACCAGCGATCGGAGAGCTCCAGTTGGCAAAGTGCCAAGAAAAAGGGGAAGGCAGGTGCGAGAACGCTGTTCGCGGTTGCACGTTGAACAGTTTTACCAATCTGCGAGGATGCTTATCCACCAGAACGTTTTGACTGTCCTGCCTCCATCATTACCAAAGCACATAGGGCCCGTTCCGAAAGTCGCACGAGTTTAACGCGTTAAACGAGTTATGGCAACTGGCCGTTCCATAAGTGCTTCCGTGCGTTTCGTGAGGTTCATTATGCTGTCCCAAAAGTCGCATTCCGTGCGTCTCGTGCAAGAACGAGATTCACCAAACGCACGAGCCAAGAGGTTGGTTTGTTCGGTGAGAATCGTCTGCTGCCTGCAGACAACGCGGGTGCATGATGGCTTCAAACTGCACTAGTTCGGGAATTGTATTATAATTTTAACAGAGAGCGTTATGAAGCAACATGCACAAGATGAGTGTGCCTCAACTGTTCTTACAATGTGCTTAAAATGAGTAACAATGGCCACAGTAGAGTTTATTTCTGTCAGAAGGAAATGCCATCCGCTGGACGCCATGAGGAAATTTTTTATAAACAAAACGCTGCGCCTGCGCTTTCGTCTAGAGCGTCCCATAAGTCTGTAAAATAACTGGTTTCACCAGGTTCACGAGCCCAGTTACTTTTTCGTTCGATTCGTTATGACTTTCGGAACGCACCCATACAGAACTCCGCACAAACACACTACACACACACACGAACAAACTTCACGTCTTTCCGCGTTTTGTTGCAAACACACCGCCCCACGGGCCACGACCAGAGCACTTCCAATATCTTAAGTTTCAATATTCTCCGATTGGCAACATTGCTCTCTTTCCCCACGTGACACTCGCGCTTCAGAGAAGCGGCTCCGAGAACTCTCCCAATTTACGAATGGACTTGGTTACTTCGGTCATGCGCAGAAAACTTGAGAGCTCTCTGATCGCTGGTCAAACAGTAAATCGGGCCGCGAAAGGTTTTTCTGAAGAACGCGACTTGCAGCAAAAAACTGACAACCACCTGGAAAGATTACCTTTCTTTGGTGTTCACCAGCGATAAGAGGAAAGCCTTTGTAACCAGTGCTGATGAGAATTCAAAGCCGCTGAGATGGAACTGTCACCCGTGCAGCCTCAAAATTATAAATTTAACGGTTTCGTCTTTCTACAGTTAGAGCAGGACGGGTGAAGAGACTTGCAGCCAGAGCTGGCAACCTCCTGGAAATATGACCTTACGCTCGGGTTAGAGTTCGACTGTGATTACAGGAAATGCTTTCGCAAAGTGGCGTGCTATTAAACGATCTAACCAGGGAGTGTCTTGCTTCCCGCGTCCAAATTTGGAGATTGATGAAAGGGCACTACGGTCAATTTAGTATGCGCAGCAATTTTCATTAACAAATATATTGAAGTGGAAATTTTAGATTAATTGGAATTTTTCCGTGTCCGAAATTGAACATGCCAATATAGATCAGCACTTACCAAATTAATTTAATGCTATTGAAAATAGGAAATATAGCTTTCCTGGCGACGTGATTCGAACAAGTCTTCCCGGGTTACAAGTCAGGTTAAATTGGAGTTGGCTTCCAACGTATGCCCTAGCTGGTGAGAGCAATGTATGCCCTCGAAACGTTGGAAGCCAACTCCAATTTCACCTGACTGGTGAGAGCAATGTATGCCCTCCAAACTTTGGAAGCCAACTCCAATTTAACCTGGCTTGTGAGAGCAATGTATGCCCTCGAAACGTTGGAAGTCATCTCCAATTTAACCTGACTAGTGAGAGCAATGTATGCCCTCGAAACGTTGGAAGCCAACTCCAATTTAACCTGACTGGTGGGAGCAATGAATGCCCTCGAAACGTTGGAAGCCAACTCCAATTAAACCTGGCTGGTGAGAGCAATGTATGCCCTCGAAACGTTGGAAGCCAACTCCAATTTAACCTGACTGGTGAGAGCAATCTATGCCCTCGAAACGTTGGAAGCCAACTCCAATTTAACCTGACTGGTGAGAGCAATGTATGCCCTCGAAACGTTGGACGCCATCTCCAATTTAACCTGATTGGTGAGAGCAATGTAAGCCCTCGAAACTTTGGAAGCCATCTCCAATTTAACCTGACTGGTGAGAGCAATGTATGCCCTCCAAACGTTGGAAGCCATCTCCAATTTAACCTGACTGGTGAGAGCAATGTATGCCCCCGAAACGTTGGAAGCCAACTCCAATTTAACCTGGCTGGTGAGAGCAATGTATGCCCTCGAAACGTTGGAAGCCAGCTGCAATTTAACCTGGCTGGTGAGAGCAATGTATGCCATCGAAACGTTGGAAGCCATCTCCAATTTAACCTGACTGGTGAGAGCAATGAATGCCCTCGAAACGTTGGAAGCCAACTCCAATTTAACCTGACTGGTGAGAGCAATGTATGCCCTCGAAACGTTGGAAGCCAACTCCAATTTAACCTGACTGGTGAGAGCAATGTATGCCCTCGAAACGTTGGAAGCCAGCTGCAATTTAACCTGACTGGTAAGAGCAATGTATGCCCTCGAAACGTTGGAAGCCATCTCCAATTTAACCTGACTTGTGAGAGCAATGTATGCCCTCGAAACGTTGGAAGCCAACTCCAATTTAACCTGACTGGTGAGAGCAATGTATGCCCTCGAAACGTTGGAAGCCAACTCCAATTTAACCTGACTGGTGAGAGCAATGTATGCCCTCGAAACGTTGGAAGCCAACTCCAATTTAACCTGACTGGTGAGAGCAATGTATGCCCTCGAAACGTTGGAAGCCAACTCCAATTTAACCTGACTGGTGAGAGCAATGTATGCCCTCGAAACGTTGGACGCCATCTCCAATTTAACCTGACTGGTGAGAGCAATGTATGCCCTCGAAACGTTGGAAGCAAGCTGCAATTTAACCTGGCTGTTGAGAGCAATGTATGCCCTCAAAACGTTGGAAGCCAACTCCAATTTAACCTGACTGGTGAGAGCAATGTATGCCCTCGAAACGTTGGAAGCCAACTCCAATTTAACCTGGCTGGTGAGAGCAATGTATGCCCTCGAAACGTTGGAAGCCATCTCCAATTTAACCTGACTGGTGAGAGCAATGTATGCCCTCGAAACGTTGGAAGCCAACTCCAATTTAACCTGACTGGTGAGAGCAATGTATGCCCTCGAAACGTTGGAAGCCATCTCCAATTTAACCTGACTGGTGAGAGCAATGTATGCCCTCGAAACGTTGGAAGCCAACTCCAATTTAACCTGACTGGTGAGAGCAATGTATGCCCTCGAAACGTTGGAAACCAGCTGCAATTTAACCTGACTGGTGAGAGCAATGTATTCCCTCGAAACGTTGGAAGCCATCTCCAATTTAACCTGACTGGTGAGAGCAATGTATTCCCTCGAAACGTTGGAAGCCATCTCCAATTTAACCTGACTTGTGAGAGCAATGTATGGCCTCGAAACGTTGGAAGCCATCTCCAATTTAACCTGACTGGTGAGAGCAATGTATGCCCTCGAAACGTTGGAAGCCAACTCCAATTTAACCTGGCTGGTGAGAGCAATGTATGCCCTCGAAACGTTGGAAGCCATCTCCAATTTAACCTGACTGGTGAGAGCAATATATGCCCTCGAAACGTTGGAAGCCAACTCCAATTTAACCTGACTGGTGCGAGCAATGTATGCCCTCGAAACGTTGGAAGCCAACTCCAATTTAACCTGACTGGTGAGAGCAATGTATGCCCTCGAAACGTTGGAAGCCAACTCCAATTTAACCTGACTGGTGAGAGCAATGTGTGCCCTCGAAACGTTGGAAGCCAGCTGCAATTTAACCTGGCTGGTGAGAGCAATGTATGCCCTCAAAACGTTGGAAGCCATCTCCAATTTAACCTGACTGGTGAGAGCAATGTATGCCCTCGAAACGTTGGAAGCCAACTCCAATTTAACCTGACTGTTGAGAGCAATGTATGCCCTCGAAACGTTGGAAGCCATCTCCAATTTAACCTGACTGGTGAGAGCAATGTATGCCCTCGAAACGTTGGAAGCCATCTCCAATTTAACCTGTCTGGTGAGAGCAATGTATGCCCTCGAAACGTTGGAAGCCTCCTGCAATTTAACCTGACTGGTAAGAGCAATGTATGCCCTCGAAACGTTGGAAGCCATCTCCAGTTTAACCTGACTTGTGAGAGCAATGTATGCCCTCGAAACGTTGGAAGCCAACTCCAATTTAACCTGGCTGGTGAGAGCAATGTATGCCCTCGAAACGTTGGAAGCCATCTCCAATTTAACCTGACTGGTGAGAGCAATGTATGCCCTCGAAACGTTGGAAGCCAACTCCAATTTAACCTGACTGGTGAGAGCAATGTATGCCCTCGAAACGTTGGAAGCCAACTCCAATTTAACCTGACTGGTGAGAGCAATGTATGCCCTCGAAACGTTGGAAGCCATCTCCAATTTAACCTGACTGGTGAGAGCAATGTATGCCCTCGAAACGTTGGAAGTAAGCTGCAATTTAACCTGGCTGTTGAGAGCAATGTATGCCCTCAAAACGTTGGAAGCCAACTCCAATTTAACCTGACTGGTGAGAGCAATGTATGCCCTCGAAACGTTGGAAGCCAACTCCAATTTAACCTGGCTGGTGAGAGCAATGTATGCCCTCGAAACGTTGGAAGCCAACTCCAATTTAACCTGACTGGTGAGAGCAATGTATGCCCTCGAAACGTTGGAAGCCATCTCCAATTTAACCTGACTGGTGAGAGCAATGTATGCCCTCGAAACGTTGGAAGCCAACTCCAATTTAACCTGACTGGTGAGAGCAATGTATGCCCTCGAAACGTTGGAAGCCATCTCCAATTTAACCTGACTGGTGAGAGCAATGTATGCTCTCGAAACGTTGGAAGCCATCTCCAATTTAACCTGACTGGTGAGAGCAATGTATGCCCTCGAAACGTTGGAAGCCATCTCCAATTTAACCTGACTGGTGAGAGCAATGTATGCCCTCGAAACGTTGGAAGCCATCTCCAATTTAACCTGACTTGTGAGAGCAATGTATGGCCTCGAAACGTTGGAAGCCATCTCCAATTTAACTTTGCTGGTAACCCGATAACACTTGTTCGACTTAATGCTATTTTTGTCAGATTAAACCAAAATATTCCATTGGATCTAGTTGTTGTTATCCAAATTTTATATTTGTCAACAGGCCTAGACATCATCGAACTGATACTATCTATGATTATGCCATAATTGTTTCAAGCATGGGCGATGCCAGAAATTTTTGTAGGGGGGTGGGAATCGGGCAAATGAAAGTTGAGTAGTAGATTTCTTGATTGAATTGTTGTTTTAAGTCCACTTTATGCACAGAAAGGCTAATCGGGACTGGACCTACAGTTTAAAGTGGTATCTGAACCACCATGTGCTTCCAGCGAATATCGAACCCGAGACCTCTTGATTACAAGGCGGCGACGCTACCACTGCACCATCGGGGAGGCCCTTTGAATACTAGAAAAATCATAAGTATTATTACCACGGTTAAAAATGTTACTATACAATATTAAATACTTATACAATAATAAATATTAAAAAAACAAAAATACATTTTAGGGCCTCCCTGATGGCGCAGTGGTAGCGTCGTCGCCTTGTATTCAAGGGGTCCCAGGTTCGATACCCGGTGGAGGCACAAGTGGTTCGGATCCCACTTTAAACTGTAGGTCCAGTCCCGATTAGCCTTACTGTGCATAAAGTGCACTTAAAACACCAAATCAACAACAACAAAAATACATTTTATTCGAAATAATAATAATAATAATAATAATTATTATTATATAAATGGGGAGACTCAATCCAGCAATCGAGTCAATACCAACACAACTATTTTCCATTATTTCTTTTGTATTTTATGCAGTTAGTATCTGAAATGCATTTTGATTAGCTTTTGCACGTCTCGTTCAAGAAAAGGCTTTAAATGTTAGGGGGAATTATTTTTTCATAAAGTTTGTTGTGTGACCTCTCACCTACAACTGTAAGTATTAGAATTTCGAAAACTGTTGAACCATTTGTTCTTTAGATGAAATGGTAGAATATAACCTTGTTGCTGTATTTTTCACTCAATGTTTTCGATTCAATGCATTTTTACTTTGATTATTCTGTTTGAATACTAACTAAATTAACTGTTCTTAACAATAAGAGTAACAAACTTTCGGCTTTCTTGTATCTTTAGATGAACGATGTCAATTTCCAGGGGGGGTCCATCGACCCGTTCGACCCCACCCCCCACTCCCGACACCCATGGTTTCAAGGGTATATATTTTTTAATACATACATTTTTAAAAAAAATTGAAAGCTCTTTACGAGTAATATTGTTGGAATCGAGGCATAATGCTGTAAGGGGGTTGTAAGATGACGCCATAAGTTATATCGCAGGTGGTATTACTGTCGGTGAAATCGATACAACTTCATTTTTTTTTCAAATTGGAACTCAATTTTTGAATTCTACGAAAAAAGTAGAATTTCACTTTCTTCATATTGTTTTAATCGCAGAGATGAGGATGTACGATCTATGATGAACTGATGGAATGGATCAGAAGTAGACAAACGCAATAATACATCCATGTCTTAACAAGAATTCGAACCTTGAACCTTTGGCTTCGTTGTGCGTTGCTCTCACCATTTCGTCACGGAAGACGACAAAAGAGAATAGAGAATATGATACTGGGAAGATAAAGTACGAAGAGAAGAAGAGAAAGAGAGGAATCGAAATTATTTTTTTTCAATTTTTGATGTACACACCAATATCATTCGTACATCGGCGCCGATTGGGTGCCAAAACTGCTTGGGCAGGGAAATTTACCTTCTCTTGGCAGAGAGGGCTTAGCCTCAAGAGGGTTCAGGTTCAATAAGTAGCAACATTTAAGGGAGGACAACTGCCCCCTTACCACCCTAATGTCCGCCACTGCATTTAAAGCATTTTTGCTGTATACCTCGCAAAATCGTGATCATTTATCAAACTTTTTCTCGCATTTGTTTGCCTTCACCTTGAACGCTTCGGTGTTGCAGCGTCCTTTATAAATAATTCGTGAGGTAGGCGCTAGATGGCAGAATATGCTTCGTCGACTGGGACTCCATCTAGTGGTGCGTATTAGAAATACGCATTACAGAGTATTAAAACTATTATGTTACTTTAGAACAGTGGTTCTCAAACTGTGGTACGCGTACCACCCGGGGTACATTAACTACTTGAAGGGGGTACGCAATCAGCTGGGAGAGTGGTTTTTCATCCATGGTGTACCTAAAAAACAAGTGCCGAAATAGACTAAATTTGGAGCCGAATCTCCGCTTGAAAGTTCCAAGTGCACAACCAGACACGAAGATACTGTGTCAGGATATGCAATCACATCCATCTCACTAGAAATCCTGAGAATTTACAATATAAATTGTGCTTGACAGTTTGTTTACAAACTTATTTCTGTTCTTTAGTTTTCTTCAATGACTCGGGAACAATATATGAAAATTAAAGTTTCTTACGTACTTCTTAGCATACATGTGTTTTACATTTTTATTTTTATAACTGATCATAAGATTATAAACGTACGAACACTCAATAAAATAATAAACGTGGGATTCTAATGTTTTTTTGTTTACTATCTTCCCGCGTACAGCCCGAATACAATGATTCCGTGCTCGTAACGAACACATGCTCTTAGCGAACACCGGAAGGAAATGATTTGCAGGTGAGTGCTGTTAGCGAACACACAAACTTGCCCTGTCATGTTTGTCCTTGAAAGTGGTCAACATGCAAGTGTTGCCAGTGATACCTTATAATCATTTTGTGTTTGAAATTAACTAAATGAAGGATCTTCAACAATTTAGGTTATGTTAACTACATGAAAGTTTTTGTTAAAATATTGATATATTTCATCTTCCTTAAAATCAAATTTTACGTAGGAAATGTAAATGTTAATCAACCTAGGTTACTTTTTGTACAAAGGACAACTTCCTAAGACATTTGTAAATGTTATTATCAATTTTCAGTTGTTCCAAAGCTGTTTTCATCCGGGTGTCGATGTTCATTTAAGTCTTCCTTTTACCACTAGAGAATCCAAATTCTCCCTGCCTAATTTGGAACATGGCATGTACCGCTTCCTCTTTTCGTTTGATTATTAAGTGGAATATATTCGGAGTTTTTATCCCGATAGCGCTATTTAGACGATGGTGTCAACCTGAAATTACAAGTACCCAATTGTACTGTTAGCTATATATTTTTAATTTTATTTCACTCATCTTGATGGTTTCACAGTCAATTGAAGAAGGGCCTCACTTATCGCACAACACTTGAGCAACCTTGTGTTCTGACGTCACGGGAGAGAGCTTTTTAATTTTAGGCTAAATGCCTACGTTGTTAGGTTAGGCTAGCTATGTTTAGTTCTCTTAGCCTAAATAATAATTTTTCATTGTATTTTTGCTAATGGAACCTAACCTAACCTCGTAGGCATTCCTCGTCTGACGTCAGAATACGTATAGCAAAACTGTTGTGCGACAAGGAAGACCCGATTGAAGAATGAGTCAGGTCAGGTCAAGAGGCACCAGCCACTGAGGTGTTTCTCCACGCAAGTTGGCTTATCACTGGCAACACTTCATGCTGATCAGATTCAAAGACAAATAAGACAGGACAAGTTTGCGTGTTCGCTAACAGCACGCACCTGCAAATCCTTCCGTAACTGTGTTCGATACGAGCACGTTCGCTAACAGCACGGCACCAATACAATTTTGCTCTATGGCAGATACACACCTCCAACATCTCAAATCGCCTCTGCAATATCAGGCAGCCAAAAAAAATCCCCTAAAGCTCCTATTCGGAGAAAACCTATGCGGGGGAGGGGGGGTTACATTAGACCTTTAGTTACGACTAAAGGGGTACAATGAGAAAAAAAGTTTCAGAACCGCAGCTCTATAAGAATAGCTATCACAAAACCAAATTTCCGATTCAAGTAACTCCAGGTCACTGGCGTACGCAGGAAGGAAGCTGATGAGGCTATAGTCCGTCTCAAAATTTTCAATTTGGAAAACCCAAAGTGGTAAATTCAAAATCACCTTAAAATGGCTCCGATTATCATTTTTGTCTTTGAACAACTTTTAAAATGAAGGTTAAAAGTGGTAATTACGAAATATTTTGTATTACGTAACTCCCACTCCCTAGAATGTAGATATGCAATATCCAACTTTACAATTCCAGCCACCTCCGAGAAAATACTTGCGTGCGTCAGTGCACTATTTTTAGGTCCAATTCCATCAGGCCTAGGAGGGCATGTACTACCAGGACCACATTTAAACCTGACCTTGGAGACCATGAATTTGGGTTGGCAAGATTTCCCATCATAATTGGACTAGCTAAAAAAAAATTAACTGCCATGTACTTTCCGTTGATTTGCTTTATTTTACTTTCTGCCACTTTTGACTGATCGCGAAGATGAGGGTGAATGGTGATAAGGTGAGATGGATGAAGCCACAATCACAAACATATGGGGACGACAACACGAACCCCATAGAGGATTACTGGCTGTGAGTCCAGACGCCACAGCCTCGCTAGTCTGCAATATGTAGTCCAGGCAGGGTGTACTGCGTGGAAAAGAGGTTTACATTTGGATGATTGAGGAAGTCACTCCATAACCCCTGATCAGGGTTCGAAGTTGGGACTTCTGGCCCGGTAGCGAAAAGGCTTGGCATAAGCATACATGTGATTAATTTGTTCAACATTTTTTATTTATACAAACAAGGGCCAATGAAAATACTCCAACTACTCCTTATTATTTTTATTACGAGTATGAAGGGCCGGGGGGGGGGGGGGGGAGAGAACCAGGTAACTCAACTTTCGTCAAACTCCAGAACATGAACTTTTAATTGCAAAACGTTACTGAACATGTGAGTGAAAAGGTACAAAAAGCATGTTTTGATAAATGGAAGTTTCTAATGTATGAAATGAAATAAAGCATGTTGTAGAGTCCAGTACTATATCCACATGGCAGGAAATGACACCACTACTTCGCTTACGACATAAAATTAACTTTCCTCTTATTTTTTTCTCTTGAAACTACTCATGACTTTTTTGGATGAAGGGAAAATTGTGTAAAGAAAGGGAAATTTCCCCTTTGCAAAGGGAAATTTAACCTTAGATTGTGACAACACTGCTTGCACTCCAACTCCAACCTCTGCAATCACTACCTCCGGTTAGGTCTCACCTCTACCCGAGCACCAGCTTTGGTACATACAAAAATGACTAGTGGAACACGCCGTTACGATGCAATTCTATACCTCATCTGGATTGGGCTCAAAGCACTTTAGTTAGGTACGTACCTCAAGAATTAGCGTACCCGCTTGACGTTTGCCTTGGACTGAATTTGACAACGATTTTTGCTGGTCAAATTCTTCAATTCTGTTACTTGTGGCTTCGCGAGCAGGTACGTACGTACTCTATCTAGAATTATATTTCGGGCGGTCCAAACTAAATGGTGTAATAATAATAATGTTTTTATCAATAGTTTAATAAGATTCAAATAATAATAATGATATTTAAATACGTAAATTAATATTTATTATTCTTGTTGTTCTTGCATGAAAAAAAAACACGCATGTATTTCTTCTGGCTTGTGTAGTTAACATCACTAACATATGTATAAAAACAGCTGTCTTACCAAAAAAATCAAGTATTTTTCTTATTTAATTTTGGACTTGTCTTTCCGAAGGTGATAAATCCAGAATTTGAGCGATAATTTTGAAATTATCATCGATGCAGTAATATACGTACTAACTTGCATTTAATTGTTGATCTTTGGTACAGTAGGCGAATAAAACTGGTAAAAATCCCACTAGGTCGGAGGATATATTGAATGGCAAAATTTACAATTTTCTCTGTTAAATATTACAAAATGAAAATAATCTGCTTACAATGAAGCTTTCTACCGTTACGTAAGTGGTAACGCAAAATTGAATTGTTTGATATGTGTTCACTGTGTTTTGCGCAACTGTGACGTTGCAAAAGATTTGTTCAACTATTGTTATAGAAGCTAATCGAGTAATAGTAAATATTTGAAGTTTCTTAAATACAATTTTGATGCATAATTATAATCTGCTATGACGTGCTGAAGTGATCCTGGATATTACACATCGTAACGTTAAAAGCCAAAGGCGCTTAATGCATGTGTTCAAATTAGAAATTATATTAAATTATAGTTTTGATGGGCAGTTTGAGAAACCATATACTAAACACAGAAAAAAACAAAGTTTCGAGTTTTTGTTAAAATATATTATGTTATTTGACTTCTTCATTGTATTACATTACAAGCAGCTCGTTGACAATTCTGAAATCCAGACTTGCTTTAATCTCCTTGGATCTTGTATTTCTGGTTGTTTCCAATAAAGTATACTCGTCGGCTTCCGATTTTTTGTGTTGGTCTGTAGTTTGCTGTTATTGGTCCTTGCTCGTCGTTACGGAGCTTGCGAAATTCTTCGAGCTGGAAAACAAAATTGAAGGATTTTTTTATACAATTTTAAAATAATTATTAGCCATTCATAGAAGTTCATATAAACCTCATCGATCGACCTTGAGGTAGAAACAACATTAAGAATAAGTTAGATGCTCTGGAAGGAATTCTAAAAGGATGTATTTATTTTATAAGAAGTTGGCACATCGTGTTGGTTTTCAAAACGAGACGTATTTTCAAAAAGTCTTTGTTGAAGTCCAGCTACGACATAGAACCGAATCTCGTGGACGATACTTTGATTTCAAACTAGATCGTAATAGATATGCTAGTGGTGAGAGAGAGGCCAGGTTTTTCGAGTAGGACTTCATAGTCTAATGTACACTATTGGTAAGAACACACGCTCGTGTTTATCTGTATTGTTACAATCCTCCTATTAACAATTAGCTTGTTTAGACGGAAGGACTTCCTTTTACATCTTTGCTAGCATAAATGCTATGTAAATACTTCCAAGAATCTTAGAGCAGACAGTACTTTACACGGAAGCATTTTACGGAACATTTCGGCAAGCTTTTGCAATTACAATGTACGTACGTATAATACAGAGCATTCCGTGACATTCGCTACGAGACTCGACGGCAAGCTGCCAGGCATCAGCGCTTGTCTTTCCCGGTGAACGGGTCTGCGACAGTCGCTTGAGTCGGCTATTAAAATTACAGTTTTCATATTGTGTACTAACTTTGACTACAGAGGGTGTTGAAAACGATGTCCCTCTGCTGCAACACATTCCTGGCATCTCCGAAGGAAATTGGCATTTACACGTGCAAGTTCGTCTACTGTAATTCTCCCGATTTTTCGTACAATAATCTCTTTTTAACTCACGGATGGTGTGCGGATTGTCTTTGTATACTTTATTTCCCCATTTTTCTTTCCATTTTTATTCAGAACTGACCCTGTTACTCTAAACTTTTTTTTACGAGGTTTAATATAAGCGACTGTCGCGGACCCGTTTACCGAGAAAGACAAGCGCTGATGCCGGGCCGCTTGCCGCCGAGTCTCGTAGCCAATGTCAGGGAATGCTCTGTATATACAGCACGAAAGACACGTTGAGTTACACCCTCTATGGTGAGTGCACGGTTTTAACAGTTGAAACAATTAAAATATTCTTCCATACGTGTACTGTGTAAGTTATAAAGTATGTATTTAAGCAGTGCCATTGCTTTTGTACCTAATACCGTTTTATACGATACGTTATTCCTCTCGGTTGAATAGTTATCGTCTTTTAAAGATGTGAAGTGATACATTGTTTACATCTCACGCGGCCGCCATTAAAACTGCACTCGTGACCTAGAGGTCGCTTCTGATTGGTTATGCTACGAAAAATGCTACGCAAATAGGATCGATCTTATCATTAGAGAAATGCCATGAAATATGCCATGGGATCTGAAATGATATAAGATTTTTCACTTTACACGGTAGCATTTGGGTCATGGCACAAATGGTAAGAAAAATGCTAAGAAAGATACCTTCGTCTAAAGCGGGGCATACAGCGAACTCACCTGCTCCTCAGAGATCGGTAGTTTGACAGAGGAAATTATCCATGTCACAGCTTCGTTGCAAGGTGGAGTTGTCAAGGACCCTTCGTAACTCACAAAACCATGGGTCAAAGGGTTGAAGAGGTTTCCCAAATTAAGATTCTCGATAACGGTCGAACTTCCTGCTTCCTGGATCTGTTCCAGTGCCTGCACGACTGACTGCAATGCTTCGTTATTCTCTGGCACTACCTGCAAAAGTGAACCAATTGGTAGGTTGATCCAATTCATAAAAACTGCGTCTATGCTATTCTTCATTATTGACTCTTATTTCCTATACTTTTCTTACAAACATTACCGATTTCATTTACAATTTAATGATCCTGTCCGCAGTTAGTCCTTTTCGCATTTTTAAAATTGTACTCGAAACCAGATACACGTCGTGGTTGGCTTCCTCGCGAGTTATGTCACATACGAAACTGGCGTTCCAATGAGAACTTAAACCATACCTGAAAGAAGAACGCTGCTACAACTATTCCATCCTTGTACTGGAGAGCCCTTTCTTGGCTTCCGTACCGCCCCTTGTAGTGGACTAGGTGGGCTTCAAGTGGCAGCCTGAAATTATTAAGAAAAACAAAAACTGAAGAGGGTAGACTGTAATGCATTTTAGAACAGCAACTGTTTACATGGTTGTGTCCTAATTGCGAACAGTGCCTGCATCGTCCTAATTGCGAACACATGAAACTGAGAAATATTTCCACGTCCTAATTGCGAACACATCGAACTGAAATCCTGTTTTTAAAAACAGGTAAGGGTAAGACACGAGATTTCTGGTCTTTGCCAGCGCCAAAGGAAGAGAGACTTTGAAGACCCAAACACATATTTTAAAGGATGAAACGTTCAAAAGCTGTACTAGCCAGTTTTCTTGGATTATACATGCAGACTTGGGATGTACGAATTTAGAAGCAAATGTACCTCTAGCCTTCGCGTTTCCATCAGACAAGAGGAAAGACATTTATTTACGGTTGTTTCGATTAATCTTGAGGGAAATACCAGAGTGTAACCCTGAAACGGTGAAAATTGACTTCGAGGCTGCTGCTATTTCTGCTTGCAAAGAGGTTTCAACCAAGATTAACATTCACGGTTGTTTTTTCCACTTTACATAAAGTCTTTGGAGGAAAGTTCAAGAAATTCGCATGACTACATCTTACAATAAAGATGAAGAAATAAAGAGGAGCATCCGTATGTGAGCGTCTTTAGCTTTTCTAAACCTAGATCTTGAAGAATGATGGCTTCATATTTACGAGCAAGCTGAATCCACAAGCAAGCCACATTCAATAGTGGCAGAGCTCATTAAATCCTTAGAGGCTGAGGCAGAAAATGTATGTATTTCGACGAAGGCTTTAATCATGTCGGATTTTATGTTAAAATTGACATGCTTCAACTTGAGGTGCAACTTTTACACCACCAGTGACCCACAGACCACTGACCAGTGTCAAGTGTGGCACTGAGTTTCTTTTCAAATATAGTTAAAAGGACTCAGGAAATTGAGAGAAAGTTGTAGGTTTGCTACGCCCTTGGGGTACGTATTTAAATGTTATTTATACCACGGCTACAGATATATCTTAATCTCAGGGGATAGGTTCTTTATTCGAGAATTCCAAATAAGAAAGCGTTTTATAACCAAGAGATATAGTTAAATGCGGATCTATATTCTGAAAACTGTACACAATACAGAGAAAACATATAGCGAAGCTTGTATATATATATATATATGCTGATTTCAAATTTACGTCGGTTATATTCTTCTTAAAAAAGGAATTCTTCTTCTTCTTCTTCCTTCTCGTAATTTCTGCGAAAAGGCTTCTTCTTTTCTTCTTTCTATTTTTTGGAAAATACTTCTTCTTCTTTCTATTTGGGAAAAGGCTTCTTCTTCCTTTCTTCCTTCTATTTTTGGAAAATACTTCTTCTTCTTTCTATTTTTGAAGAAGACTTCTTCTTCTTTTCTTCCTTCTATTTTGGGAAAAGGCTTCTTCTTTCTGTTTTTTGGAAAATACTTCTTCTTCTCTTTGATTTGGGAAAAAGCTTCTTCTTCTTTTCTTCCTACTATTTTGGGAAAAGGCTTCATCTTCTTTTCCTTCTTCTAATTTATTTCTTCCCTTTTAAATCGTAATCTTATTTATTACATATATGCGCTCGCTTTCTTTGGCATTATATAAACAACACAAGCTATATTTATCGAAAGATTAGGGGCGCCTAAACTGACAATAGCGCCACCTCCTATGTAAGGACCCAAAAGGGGAATAGCCCAGGATCGCTAACAGCAAGCGCTGCCTATGGCCCAGTGCGTCTAATAAGAAGCGCAACCGTAAGTGCTTGGGGGCGTCTAATTTGACACAGCGCCACCGAGGGACGGACAAATACAAAAGCTGACGATATTCTCCTCGTCAGAAAATCAAAAAGGAGAGAGATACATTTCTGAATTCATTTGCTCACTTATTAACTTTTCTTTATTGTTTCATATATGAGGATTTTCTTAATTATCTTAATTGGCTACATACAACATTTTATTCACTCCTTCTATAATTTTTATACTCTTCCTTTATGTATTTTTCATTTACTATAATATAGTATATAATCGCTCTCCTCCGCTCCAAGTTTCTACAATGAACTCTGCTCTTCTTTATATGGCGTGCTGCCATCTGTCGTCGCTCTCGGGAAACATCTCTTCCTTGCATTTCTCATTGTCTTTTCCGAACTGGCACGTGACAGGTTACAAGGCAGAAAAATGTGTTCGCAATTAGGACGACCCCCTTCGAGTGTATTCCTGTTCAGGCAGGAAGTGTTCGCAATTAGGACGACACCGTTTACATATACCCAATGTTTTCAAGATACCATCAACTAACTAGTTAATCTTAATTTTTTGAAATAGAAATAAAAAAGGCTCGTGATTGAATGAGACTTTTAATTACCCGAGTGCATCAGTCTTTTTCCTGGTTGGTAGCTTTTTGATGTAGGGCATTATGGTCAAACACTCGAGCCAGGCTACTCACCTTTTCCCGTCAAATGTATGTTCGCTTCCTACAGATGAGTTGGGTCCCCAATGGAAATGGATGTTGGATAATAAATACGTGTTACGCAGAACGCTTCCAGATATTGACGGTATGATCTCAGTACTTACGGGGTCGTTTTTACTCCATCTCGGGCTCAGTTTAGCTATGGAAAACGATAATATACATTAGTATTTGTAAAATTCGTGCTGCACAATTAATGAGTAATGAAACCTTGGCAGATAGCAACGTGTAGTATGATTATGGTTTACATTGGAATGTAAATACAGACTAGATCAACAGGTGGTGCTGATACTTCTAAATACAGTATTATAAAACGCCTGAATGATAAAACACAGAGAAACATATTGTTATTAAAGAAACTATAGCTTTAAAAAATTAAATTCCAATTGTTATGTATGCCCAATACACCACACCCGTTGTTTCTAAGAAAAAATATACTTACATGAATCGGATAGACTAAAAATGACTAAACTGAACACCATCGTACACACACAAAATTTATAGGATATATGTAATATAATGCATGTGAACGAAAATAATACAGCCTTGATGCATGGGCGTATTCATCGGGGGGGCGCACTTCCCTTTTCGAAAACTAGACCGGAAAATAAATTGTTCATTGTTTGTGTTTCCGTTCTAAGTAAAATATTATTATTATATTAAGTTATAAAGTTATTCCCTTTTCCATTAATTCAAAATAAAGCATTGTACGATTTCGAATCATAGTATGTTCCTTTGCCTTCCTCGGAAAGTGTTGCCCCCCCACCCCATCCCCGGAAAGAATTATGGTTCTCCATGCCTTGATTGACTAATTGTTATTCAGTGTATGACATTTTGTGATATATATGACGATAGACATGATAATTGCTTTCAAATATGCAAGTAAAAAGAAGATTATTTACATTTGTGATTTAATTGTACTGGTTATGTCATCCTGTGACTACCATCACAAGCATTATGTACATGAGATTTAACTCCATATACGCCATCCCTCATTACAAGCACTATATGAATTCGAGGAGATTTACTAATAGCTGGGTCGTTGTCGCCTTGTAATCAAGGGGTCCCGGGTTTGATACCCGGTGGAGGCACATAGTGGTTCGGACTCCACTTTAAACTCTAGGTCCAGTCCCGATTAGCCTTACTGTGCACAAAGTGGACTTAAAACACCAACTCAAACCAAAGTAATAGCTGGGGGACCGATACCCACCGATACCGATATTTGAAAATTGCAATAATTACAATTTGTTCAAAATATTGATCAATGTTAGTGTGTAAATAATCTCCAATTATATGCATGAATTTACCAATACATTTGCTTTAAAATATTCAAGAATTACATCAGAATATTAAAATAGATGCTATTTAATTTTAAAAATACAGTTTTTCTTGCATAATTTGTGCAAAATAAAAATAATTTTGAATTTTGCATGTTTTTCAATGTAATCAGACTCTGCAAAAAGGCATTTTTGACCAACATACCGGAAAAGTATCGGTTGGTATCGGTAGATGAATTCCAACCGAAACTGTCCGATATCGATACATCGGCATCGGCTCAGCTCTATAAATTACCTGAATGACCATCATTGGCCAGAGTCATGGAGGTCGCCTCATCATATGCTTTCCACGCCAACGGCTTGTTGTTCTTCGCCGCGAGTCGTTGTATGCCAATATCGATCGGCGATTGTTTTTGCCCTCTGCACTTCGGGTAGATGTCGCCCCAAGAGTCTACTCCTGAAATCAAACTTAAATGAATACATCCCTGATATTTTTGTTATTACTCAGTCATGTAAACTACAAGTAATTATACCACGGTTTTTTAATATTTATTTACCATCTTAATGTAGTTATTATGTATTCCATATTTAGAACGCAATCCTAGACCACTAGAGTGAGTAGTGTAAAATACTATAGGATAAGGACAACAAATGAAGAGCCCATTTGATTAACAGACCCGATTTGGCTACACTTAAAACTATGTCAAGATGCCCATATGGGTCAATTGCCCCAAGTGTGCTATGCTGTCAATCCCAAGAATCCTGAATCCTAGTGTACAAATGAAGAACCCTCAATATATTAATTTGGCTACACTTAAAATTATCTCAAGTTGTCCATATGATCTTATTGCTTACAGTGTGCTACTCTGTCAAAATCCCAAAAATCCCGAATTCTAGTGTACAAATGAAGAAGCCTCAACAGACTGATTTGGCCATGTGTGCAAAAGCTGAATCTGTGAGATTGTTGTCCATAAGCTTGTCAAAAATATGTCCCTCTTGATATTGCTATGGCTACACTTAAAACTAAGCCAAAAATGCTCATAAGAGCTTTTGCTTACACAGTAGTATAATGTAATATATGCTTAAATACTTGTTGCTGTTATGTTAATATGTTACCTGGAATATGCTCAATATTTTAATTGGACACCAGGCCCAACTTGCATATCTAGTACAAAGACAATGTAATATGCAGAGGCTTTCTAGAATTGCTCTGTGACTCTCTCATTTCTTACATCATAAACATATGATTTTTCACCTATAAGAATAACACTACATATGGTGTCATCAGGGAGTGTATCATGGAATGCACAGATAATTTTAATGTTTGTCCTGTCATTAACCACAACTTGTTTCCTTTTTGAGGTGTTGATGACAAACATGGGTCTTTGTGCTTTGAATTCATCTGGCGTGTAATACATGTCAGTATTGCCAGTAGTGACCCTTTTGTATGCTGTAAATGCTTCATATAATTTGAGGAAATCATCCTTGGACATGTTTAAATTATAATTTTCTCTAGGAAACACCTCATTTCTGCCATTTTAAGATATATGTTCTTGATGTTGCAGCTATCAAACTTACTTGAATTTTTTTCCTGATTATTGCGTCTTCCAGTCTGAAACAGTACCACCACAAAATCTGGCATGTCATATTGTATACTGGAGAATGAGTTTGTAGCATCAAATTCATAATAGCTACCAGTGGCAGGCTTCTGCACACATTGATATGTATAAAATTGTAAAGGCACCTGTGGATTTTTTAGTATATCTGCTTTGTATTTAAGAGCATAACTGGCTTCATATTCAACAACTGGAATTCTTAGCTCCATAGTCTGAATAAGACATTTGCCTTCATCAGGTAGGGTATTAGGCAGAGCTGCCCCAGTAGAATTTAATGTACTGTACCTCATCAAAGCATTATTATCATTAGCAGCTCTTCTAAATGTGATTCTTAAACCACCCTTCCACATAATATCTTGGTAATCTGAGAAGAATCCTGGCAACACGCGCATGGGGAACAGCACTGTGTGGCTTTTAGATATAATTTTATCACCAGCCTCAAATCCACCTATTTTGTAGTATGATGCCTCGGTTTGGATAATTTTAGTGTGGCCAAAGCTGTAGAGGTAATACCAGGGTAATCTACTCTGTTTATAACAACACCATGTTTCCTGATCTCAATTTCAGAGAACAGATGTGGCACAAAATTGTCTACCAATCTTATATTTGAGTTAGCAGGATAATCTGTACCATCGAGCTTTACAACATCAAACTTGATATATAGATCTGCTCTGTGGGGGTGTATAAAGCCATCTCCTACATCAAGATCAACCTCAATCTCTGTGTTGGGTTGATTTAAATTTGCAAAGGTCCTCCTGTTTGGGGGGAATGATTGTAGCTCATAACTCTCAATATTTTCCATTTTTTTGTATGTATTTTTATTTAAATATTAATTTCTATGATAGCAGTTGTTGTGGCTCCAGCAAAATCAACTAATTCTTCTTTTTCATTAGTGACCATCAATTCAATGTAATCTATTCTATTATGGCACACAGGAAAATATAATGTTGGTGATGGAGTGTAGATGATCGGTTCCATAAATTCAGAGTTAGGTTTGAATGTTGCAATGATGCCAGTTTGTTTGTGAGTGCCTATGCCATCTGATTTGGTGATCATACCCTCGGCCACATTACAGTGAATATTCAGAGTCTCTATGGCTAAGAATTTAGGTATATTAATAGTAGTGTGTTTAATGGCTGGTTCAAGTTTTGTGTTGTTCTCAAAGCCTAACAGCTCTCCTATAGTACCCAGATCCACTGTTTCTGTAGCGGACACAATCTCTACTCTGTGAGTGACAGAATTTTGAGTTAACACTATTCCTCTGGGTAAATGAGCATTTAGAGTAGATAGATTATATTGCCCTGGAGTGATAACAATTTTTTGATCACCAACTGCAATCTTGTTGTTGTGGTGTGTAATATTGGGGATCAAGTACATGCCATAAAATGCTCTGAGAGCTATTGTTTTGGGATACACTATATCATCATGTAATCTAAGTTTCAACATTGAATTTTGGCTGGTGAGATGGAATACCCCCATGATGTTTCAGATACCACAAGGCTTTTTGAAAATCTTCAATTGATGGTTTATTTATTTGAGACAGATATCTAAGAACAGATAAACACAGATGTCCACAATTAACATCTTTGAAATTTTGAACACGGGCATTATTGTAATAAAGATTCGTTGATTTTAGATATTTTACTAAATTTTCAGGTGGAACACCTCCAAATGAATCAAACACAAATGCCTCATCTTTTAAATATTTAAGATAACAGATCCAGTGAGTGCCCTGATTTTTGTACTTATCCAAATTAACTATGCCACACTCTTTGTTGAGTGGTTGTTCTGGTAAAGAATCAGACATGTACACACCTCTAAAATTTTTGATGCCCAGTGGCTTGATTAAAGCTTCAATATCTTGGTTTGTAAGCGGCTCTTGTTTTTTTTTAAACTTATTCATGGCTTTCTTAAGACCTTTGCCTTGTTTTTCCATGGCCAGATTATGGCGCTTCAATTCATCTAATTCTGCCTTATTCTTTTTGGCATCTATTACTGTTTTTGCTATAGCAGCTGATCCCCCAGCCAAGCTCCCCACAGCCCCCAAAGCTGCTAAAATAGCTGGGATACTAAATATAAATCCACCTATATGTGATTTTTTTCTAGATTGCTGTAATTTTTTTTAATTGAGGGGTACTAAGTAATAATTTCATACCATGGCCCTTGGCAAGACAAGAATTTTTTTCTTGCGCTGCTTTTTGGTTAGAAGACTATCAATAGTTTTAAGAGATTTAAGACCTGCATAAGGTATCTGATACATAACACCCTTGGCCTTCATCCTAGGTTTATTATATACATATTCTGGGTTTACATAGCTTAATTAAGTGGCTTAAATTTATTTAATTTATCACAACCCCCACCCCAGTTTTTGTTTGGTGTTCATAGCTATGGTGGTCCCCAATGCTGCTATTCTTTCACTTAAAGAAGCATCTTTGCTTGCAAATCTACCAAATGCAGCCTCTTCTAATTTCTTGTCTGCAACATGTCGCCTATCAAGATCAGAATGTGTGTTGTATGCTATGTCATGGTCTCTACAAGCAGCATCTAGAGGATTAACATCAGGATCACCTCTGTTTAATCTATGGTCCAATTTTGTACCGGGACCACAATACTGATAGCCTGGAATGTGTAGTTCAAATGGCAGCTTGTTTATGATGTCATTAACCAACCCCCGACCCTCAGAGATATTCCAAAATTTAGGTGGTAGAGTATTAATAATTTTTATAAGATATCCAATGCCCTTAGTGTCATTCACTATAAAATTAGACAATTTGGTGCTTATCATGTCCATAATTCCAACCTTTTCATTGTAAAAATTGTGGTTGCCAGCATTTTCCTCCCCAGCTATCACCAGCAACCTATCTACAAGTTTCCTGACATCATCAACCCACACAAATTATTTAGGCAGGGTGTTGTATTGTTTGATTCCACTACCTGTCTTGATCTGTGACCATATGGGCTTGATTAAGTTGTTGTATTTTGCTCCACTGCTAGACTTGACTCTTTTTTTGTGTGGGATCATTGTTCTGGTATAGAGCATATGATTTTATTAATATTTCTTTGTAATGCTCATAATCTTGATCTGTATAGCTGCCAGGTCTCTTCCTAGTCATCAGTTCCCACAATCCAGGTGTGCCAGGGTACTTAACAAAAGCACCTCTTTCTCCAAGATGAGATTCTGAATATACAATTAGATCATCTCCCAGAAATGTTACCAGAGCGTATAGAGGAGAAAGTGTGTGCACTTCGTTTTCTTCCCGTAAGCCAAGTGAATAGAGCGGTGCCCCACCGAAACACTGGCAGCACCTTCGCTTGCGAGCGTCTTCTGCTTGCAGTGTGGCCGCGCTTTACGTAGAGCGTTGTGTTTTGTTGTGCTAGAATAACATTGTGTACTTTTATTAATGATTTGATCACTATGTGCAACTATGTGCAATCGAAAAAATTGTTAAACCCCTTCCAGTCCGGTTTCCGCCCACATCACAGCACCAGCACAGCGCTCATTAAAGTGGTGGATGATGTAAGGTCGGCGATGGATAAGAGATATTTGACAATGCTAGTTCTCCTCGATTACAGCAAAGCCTTCCAAACCGTAGACCACGATATCCTTCTGGCAAAATTGTCATCTTACTTCAACTTTTCCCAACCCGCTGTTGACTGGGCTCGCTCATATTTAGCAGCCCGACAGCAACGCACATTCGTTTCTGACAATAAGTCGTCGTGGCTGCCGACGAATTGCGGTGTACCCCAAGGTAGCGTCCTGTCTCCGCTGCTGTTCTCCATGTACGTAAATGATATATCTGGAAACTTTCAATCGACTAATTACCATCTGTACGCTGATGACGTCCAATGTTAT
Source organism: Lepisma saccharinum (assembly GCF_977018435.1). NCBI lineage: Eukaryota > Metazoa > Arthropoda > Insecta > Zygentoma > Lepismatidae > Lepisma > Lepisma saccharinum. The sequence continues at coordinate 40,646,254 of NC_139252.1, forward strand.
TTGTCGTTCCCTAAAACAAGCATCAATATGGCCATCAAAGCCCTAAACGACGATATTATGAAGGTCTGCAAGTGGTCTCAGGCAAACGGTCTGCGAGTAAATGCTGAGAAAACTAAATGTATTTTAATTGGCTCAGGTCAGCTCATTTCCGCAACAGAGAAGTCCTCCATCCCTGACATTCTTGTCGAAGGAAACCCCATTTCGTTGTCGCTTTCGGTCAAAGACCTGGGAGTCGTTGTGGACGAAAACCTCTCTTGGAGTGACCATGTGAAGGCCATATGTAAAAAAATCCTACGCAGCATTACACTCGCTGTACCGCCTTAAAAATATTTTACCACAAGAAGTAAAAAAAACACTCGTGGAGTCCTTAGTTCTGTCTCATATAGACTACTGTGACTTGACATATATTGACCTCAACGGTGAACTAGCAAGACGTCTACAGCGAATACAAAATGCATGTGTGCGCTACATTTATAATATCAAATTTTTTGAGCACCTGACCCCGGCTTTCAAGGACCTAGGCTGGTTCGACCTTTCCAATCGCCGCCGCTTTCACGCTCTTACAGCGCTCTACAAAATAGTAAACTCACGAGAGCCGTCCTACCTACTTTCTCGATTTCAACCCCTAAGTTCAGCACACACCTTTGCCACCCGTTCGAGAGACAACTCTCTGCTCACCATCCCCTCCCACAAGACAACGTTTTATGGAAATTCCTTAACGGCCACTGCTACCAGAGCGTGGAACGACCTCCCCAACGACATAAGAAACTCTTCTTCTCTTCTCCAATTCAAATCAAAATTAACAAATCATCTTCTGGAGTTAACTTACCAGAACTGAAAACAGGGAAATAAAATAAAATTAAACCTTCGTGTAAACTGGTAGGACCAACACCCACCGACTTTTTCTGTAATTTGACTATGTTTGTTGCGTGTGTGTTTGTTTTACGTGTATTTTTTTACTTAGTGTGTTTTTTTTTGCCTTTACTTTTTATGTTTTTTGCGTCTTTCTCTTTTATTTTGTCTTGTGTTTTTCTTTTTTTGGTATCTCAATGTTCTTAGTTTTTTATAAATTTCATTTCTTGGTATCTTAAATATTTAGTTTTTTATATATTTATCATACAGTTAGCTATAAAAATCAATTTATAAAATGTAATGTAGAGATGGTTAAGTGGAAGAAAAGGCTTGTGCCTTAACTTCGCCATCCAAAACAAGGAATAAATAAATAAAATAAATAAATAAATAAACGTTGTTACGATATTGAGTTTAGTGTCGTTAGATTTGTGATTGATCCGTTGTGACTAGTTTGTGTTGTGTTCAACGCATAATTATTGTGTTTCAGACAGCAGCGAGCGAAAACTACAAGATGCCTACGTGTTTCGTACCCGGCTGTAGATCTGGATATGATCGCTGTTCTTCAGGCAGTAGACATTTTTTTAGGCCACCTAAAGACAGTAATGGTCTCTCAAAATGGGAGAGTGCCATCCCTAGAAAAGATAAAAAACTAAGTCATAATTGCTATGTGTGTGATATTCATTTTTCCACTGACCTTTTAGTGAAAGTGGATTCGTTCATAGTGGATGGCGAAAAATTAGAAATTCCACGACAAAGGTGGAAATTAAAACCAGAAGCAGTTCCTCATATATTTCCTAATCTGCCCAAATACCTCTCTAAGACAGTTAAGAAGCGAAAATCTCCAACGAAAAGGCAATCCTTGCGGACAGATGATAATAAAGTAAGTAATCGTCGCAATGTATCATTAAGCTTATCAGTAGAGGATGATTTGCTTCACACTGCGGATGCTAGCAATACAATAGCATTGCTAAAGAAAAAACTTAAGAATCAGAAACGCAATTTAATTAGAACGCAGAATAAAGTAAAGGTCGCACAGGCTAAAATAAATTTGCTTGAAAAAGGCGTTAAAGATGCTAAATTAAAGACAACGGTCACACAGTCAAAACAGTTCGCGTCTCTTAGCAAAAATCAAAAAATTGTAATTGATACAATCTTAAAGAAATGCCAACTGAAAAGTAAGACAGGAATGAGATACAGTTCTGAGTTTATACTGGATTCTCTTCTATTAAAAATTAAGTCCCCTAAGGGGTATAGACACTGTTTGCATCACGATGTGCTACCTTTGCCTTCTGAAGCTCAGTTGAGAAAATTGGTGAAGGGTCTTAAATGTGCTTACGGCGTAAATTCCCATGCCATCGACGCTATAACACATTTTTTAGTGAAAAGAATGAGAATGAGCGTAGCGGAATGCTGATTTTTGATGAAGTTAAACTTAAAGAAGCAATTCAGTTTAACTCGAATTCCTTAAAAATAGACAGCAAAATCATCTCGGAAATTCTCCAAACTATCCAGCTGCTGAGTTTTTCTCCAAACGTAAGTAACATGCATCTTTGTTTCTTATGTAGTTAGTTATGTAAGCAACGCGAGCATCTTCCGCGCCCTCTCAAACGTCACCACTGCCATCTAGGCGGTGGACCACGGCAAACTCAGTGAGTGCGCACACTATATCTTCTATACGCTCTGATGTTACTCTGAAATTGCCAATTCTATGTATGATGCTACCATCACGCTCTGTGTCAGCATATAGGCCAAAGACCTCATCTTTGTTGTCTTTAGGTGTGCTTAAATATTTTTGTTTTGAGCAAGAAGACCCAATTCAATAGGATCCAGAGTAGCTTCAATTCTTCGAGGAGCAACAGGACTAGGTGTATGAATACTAGAAAGTGGGGTGATTGGATAATCTAATATATTCCTAGCAGCTACAGGTACAAGCTCTGTGATCAAATTTTGATTTTGCTCTGTAACAGTTTTGATATTTTTACCTAATTCACTAATAGCATCAATAATAGGCTGTTCTGTTTGCTTGTGTTGTTCATAGATTCCTCGGTTCTCTGATTTCCATCCCTTAAATCTTTTTACAAGATAATCTCTTAATTTAAGATCATCAATAATTGGCCTTTTCATGGTTATTTATATATGTTTCAATGTCTAGAAAATTGTTGATTTTATTTCTGTATTTGCCACTATTGGGTTTCCTTGTCATATCAATTGTGACAAACCTATAGCTGTCCTGGTTCCAGCACCTACTGCAAAACTTGGAAAAATCATTGTAGCTCAAGTCCCCACCTACATATTCATCATGTATGTGTTTGAGGTTGGTATGATCTTGATGAAACACACATATAAAATTGCTGTTGTCTCGGATCAGCTGCTTCGGTATTTTAGAACAAGTCTGTGCCAGGTAGAAGCAATCTATGTTTTTGTGCCGCCCCTGTGTAAAAAAATTTCTAACCTTGTTTTGATTATCCAGTATAATGTCATCAAACACAACAACAGAATTATCGAGACATTCATGAAGTGGCTTAACATCTGGTTCAAAAGTGGCTATATCCAGTCCATTATATAGCTTCATCAGCTGCTGATATTTTAATTGTTCCAAGCTCTTAGAGAAGACATACAAATGCCTATTTTTCCAGTCTAACCAGTTGGGTGCCAATAAAAAATTATCAATCATTAGTGTAGTTTTACCACAAGCCGATGGCCCAACAATAATACATCTAATATTATCAGGCAGCAGCTTTCCATTTCTCTTAATCTGCTGTTCAGGATCTGGTAGTCTCTTTATAACATCCCAGGTGTTCATAGTATCACTTTGTCTGCCTGGATCCAGCTGTGTTCTGGGAGACCTAGCCATTTCACCAGTATCTTGTTGCCTTTTCTGCGGATGATTTTTTCTATGAGATATGTGTCAGGCTGAGTTCTTCTTCATAAAACCTGCCTTTGAGAATTTATCCTCGGTGGTCTTTTATTATATATGTGTTAAGGGTCCCAGGTTTAACTTGAACCACTGTAAATAATTCAGTGCTCCAGTTTCTGGTAAAGCCTCTTTTTAATATGTGCTTATATTTGCTGATTCTTACTTGATCACCTACCTTGTATTTGGCTTTTCTTGTTGTTGGCTGGTATCTAGGATAATAAACAGTACTGATCAATTTTTGCTCATCAGATGAAGTTACCTCAGAGGGCTTCATGTTGATTGTGGAATGGACCGAGTTGTTATATCTATCTAAAAGTTCTGGTAGGATACTGAGCCATTTATAATTACCTTGAAGGGTAAATTGTTTATACATATGATTTTTTGGGTTTTGTTGAATCTTTCTACAATAGAGGCCTTGAGATCACTGTAACTCGAGTAATGTTGTATTGACTGGCTTTTAATAAATTGTTGGAACACCGAATTATAGAATTCTTTGCCATTATCTGTTTGTAGATAGCGCGGTGATCTTCCACTCTGATTGATGATTGTCCTGAAGGCTTCTGTAACACATGCTCCAGTCTTGGATTTGAGTGGCACAGCCCAGGCATATTTTGAAAATGTATCTATGACAGTAAGTAGATACTTGTAGCCCTTGTTGATCTTGTCTAAGTTTTTCAGCTGTCCACTTGCCATCTCAACCAAGTCACACTGCCATAAATCATCTATGCCTTTTGTGACTACTGGCAGTCTCTTATAATTATGTCTGGCTTGTCTGTGTAATTCATCAACAATAATTTGTCTAGACATAGTATGTAAACAAGAATATTGCAACTATAGGGTGTTCAGCAGCTGATACTACAGAATTTTCTAAATATAATTTGTCTCCTATTTGTATATTAAATTCAAGAGAACCATCATCTTCAGCATAAGATGTTTCTAATGTATCGGGGTCTGTAAAATCCTCTAACTCTACACTGGTGACCTTTGGTTTGTTGTCAGCATTTGTTATTGATAAGGTGGGGTAGTGGTGTGCCTGTGGTTGTAGCCAATATTTGATCTTGATTTGTCTAAGTGTGCCCTCAACAAAAAACTGGTAATAAAATTGTGCAGGGGACAGCATATATATTTTGCCACCTGGTGTAAATGGTGAATCATATTCTTTGTTGGGGATGCTGTACAATTCAAGAATTACTGTATGCTTAGGATTCTCGATTAGGCCAGTTATTTCTTTTTCTGCTGTAAGCAATCTACTTGTTACAGATTCAAGATGCTCATTGATAGTCCTAACAATCTCATCGTGGCCTGGTTCGATCCTTATGTCCACAGCAAGTTTCTTGTATTGTTGCACAATCTCTTGTAGCTGCGTGGCAAAAAGAGACAGAGCATTTGCTTGGTTTGATTCCATGGTCCCTAGCTGTTGCTTGATGTTGGCTACAATTTGCTGTAAATTTTCAACAACTGCCAATTTTGAATTTTGAGCAGTAAGATCATGGACTTGTCTTCTGATATCCTCAAACAAAGCATAAAGTTCATTAATATGTTGATTAGTTGGTAGAGTGGCCACTGTCTGAGCAAGTTGTTTGATCTCTGTCTGGATATTCTTGATATCTTCTGATTTCAATATGCGATTCACGGCTCTCTTAATATTTTTAAGTTCCTGTGATGTAGGCAGATTTGCTACAGTATTCTGCAAAGATTCAAGTGCCAATTTCACATCATTTAATTCAGAAGCATCAGCCACACTACGCATAGCATCTTGGAGCAGGGTTATGTCTGCCTGAGTAGGTGTTGATTGTTGTAAAATTTCAAGTTTTGTTTGGATATCATCGATCAAGTGATGAAAATGAGATAGCTCAGATTCAGTGTTGAGGTTTTCAAGTTTGGTGATCTGTTGCTGGGCACTGACAAGGGTATCTACAATACCAGGCAGGCGAGATTCTAGAGTTTCTTGTACATTTGTCAGATCACTTTGCACTGCTGCTATTGTACCCTCAAGATGGCTTATGGTATTCTGAATTTTTCCAAAATCTTCATATGTTTCAAGTTGCAGCTTGATGTTGGCAACACTACGAGTTATAGCACTCAGAGCATCAGAAGATGGTAGGTTGTTCATAAAATTTTCAAGTGTCTCAATTTTTTCTTTAACCTCGGCTATGGCATTGTTCAGAGGGTCCAGATTAGGTATCTGTAGTGATTGAATCTGTTCCTTTAGAGTGGAAATTACTAGATCAAAATCTTCTTGTGACTTTATGCTTTTGACAATTGTTTGGAGCTGTGTCTGGACATTATTAATCTGTTCTTCTAATTGTTGTTTCAATTGCTCAGAGTTGGTAGCCTGAGTCTTAAATTTGGCTTGAAGAGCTGCCACAGCTTCCTCTAAACTTTGAAAATTATCTAATGTAGCCAAGTCAGTATATTTTTGAAGCAGCAATTTGAGTTCTGAATCAATTTTAAGAAGAGGGTCCATGCATTGTGATTGTAAATTTGTAATTTCTAGTTGAAGACTGGCATTCAGTGTGGTTTGTAAAGCTTGTAAATCACTTCTTAATTTTTTGACTCTGACATCAAGCATCAGAATCTCATCACTGTGATCTTCATGCCTTGTATGGCCAAATATATCATTAGGCATTTTTGTTTTAATGGTTATTTATTATAAAATATCTAATTCTTAATTCTATAAAAAAAGGTATAAGCTTATCATAGGATCCTGGGACCTCAATATATAAACAATCACCAGCGGAAACAGTATATACAGTGCCAGAAATCATGTTTGAGTGCTTAATTCTATAAATATTTCTCCCTATTGAAACCTTGACATTACCCTCGGGAGTTGTAATAAATTGTAATTGACCACCTACAGGTAATTGGTAATGATTTAAATTATTATTAAATATGTATAATATTTTACCTGTTTTATCATCAACATCTGTAAGTATGCTGTTCAGATGAATAATTAACAAACCACTTAGTTTAGATATGATAAATTGTATATCAGAAGAGGGTGCTGGTGTTGGCAGGTCCATAATAGCCTGTTTTTTGAACCCAAATAAGTTCATTGGCATGTTTATTTATTTCAAATCATGCTCTCTAATTGGGCATTGATTACCACTTCTCAAATCGCAATGACCCCATGGTAGAGTATGTATGCCACATGACAAAATACATCTCTTACCATCATGTGGGTCCAGAGCCACTTTTCTTACAACATTTGTAGTCAACAAGTGATCCACACTCTGAATTCTGCATTCTGATGTTCTGATTAAACTCTGGGTTTTGAGACAATCTTCATAATCTTTAAATTGGAGCTCTTTGTCAACAGTTACTCTGCCAATGCCCTTGGCCTTTTTGGCAACAGCACCACTACATGTTTCAAAACTGTACATCTTGGCCCTTAACCCAGCAAATGCCACAATAACATCACCAAGTGTCTCATCTTTTAACTTGCCAGGCACCTTTTTGTTGTGGGGTTGAATTTTTGTATGTTCACTAGTATCAAAATATTTAAGCAATGCAGGCTGTGATATATCTTGATAAACATCTTCTGTCTGAATATCAAGAATAAAGCTATCTGGGTCCATGTACATCAGTTTTACACAATCACTATAAAAAGGCTTCAGCACATCATAATAGAGCTCTAGCATGTGTAATTTGGCCAATTCCAATATCACAGCCCCTACATAAATAGGCTTATCAAACTTAATCTTTGTTTTTTTCATGTTGAAGAGTGCCATATTGCCATCATAAATTCTTCTATAATTGAAATTAGGCTTTGCAATCAATTTTTTGCTCCGGCTGGGGTCAGTAATTAATTTAACATCACTATGCTTTCTAACATTTTCTATAGTTTTGCCATACACTGAATTTACCATCAATTTAAACAAAGTTTTATCAAATTGGCTCATTGCAGATGTTCGAAGCTCTGTGTTTGTATCAATATATGGCTTCAACCATCTTGAGTGGCTGAACCTTAAGACTTTGCCAACTTTGGTCATTTGAACACCATGATGCATCAGGAACTGGAGGTTTTTGTAATATATGACATAACCCTGTTTTGGCTCTAGAGTCATCATTAGCTTCTTCTGTTTAGAGCCAGGTGAGCACTCAACCTCAGGAATTGGGGGCAGATCAGAAAATTTGTTGTGTAAATTATCTGGAATTGTCAGATCAACCTCTAAGAACAGGCCATAGTCACTGTCATCAAAATCCTGAAGATCTTCAATATTGAAATCTTCAACCCACTCAAGCCCTGCATATGGCAATTTATCCATCATAGCATAACCATACAGGCTGTTGGCATCTACATACAGTATATAATTTGATGGCAGTGCTTGATCATAATTGCGAATATACTTGTTATTTGCTCTGGCATATCTCTCAGAACATTGCACCATGCCTCCTCTTATATATTGCTCCATAAACAGATACATATCTTGATCTTGGATCAGATCCAATTGCATTTTAGTGTTTAAAAACATTGCAGACCATGCTAGGCCTGGAGCACTCTAGAAATACATTGGATCCAGCTTATAATTTTCCATCGATGATTTTCTAAATGCCTGAAGTATATCAGCTAAGAGAGTCACATCAAGTTTTAAATATGCCTTATGATAATCACCAAATGTCTGGCATTTTAAGTTGTCCCACATCAACTGGGCATGATGATAATCATCATCAGTAATTCCAGATGCCCTGCGTTTACTGTAGAATGCTTGTTGTGGTGGCAGAGAACACTCATAAAATTTAGAAAAATCTGTAACATAGCCATATGGGTATACACCCTTCCGCCTAATTAATTTCAGGTCCTGATTTGGAAACAAAGCACATGTGATTTTGAATTGATCATCAGATAATTGACTGGCCAGTGTAGCCAGGCTAGCGGACAGAATTCTGTAGGAATCAAGAAATCTTAAGTGAATGGGAACACCATTAACTTTAATTATCTTGCTAATAGCAATATATTTCTCATCATTTTCTGCTAAAATATTTAAATTCTGCTTGTCAAACCCCTCGTACCTGATCAGATGATGAAAATCATAATTAGATGCACCATGGCAAAATATAGGGACAAATTTTGGTCTCTGGATCTTAATATTACAGCTATTACACAGGGCCATTTTGAATTTACCATCTGTATGAGAATGGTGATGCACCTTGATATTTGTATCTGAAAATTCAGAATCACATACCGGGCATTTTTCTGCATTGTTGAAATCTTCAATCTGATCCTCTGTTAAAGGCAACATAGGTTTTGATTTTAATAAGACATTAGATGCTATGTCATGGCATTTATTTTCTATTCTATGTGCAAATTCTTTGATGGCATCTGGTCCCATGTATAAATATTCTTCACTAACAATACCATCCTGTACAACAACATAATAAAAACTAGAAGGCTCATGTAACTTGTATGATGTAATTGAAGATTCATCAGGATCTGGGCTGCAGAATGCAAGAGGTTTAAGGTTTGATTCAAAATCACAGACTATATATGCTGGATGTTCCAACAAGGCTTCAATTTTTTTTAATTTGGCATTTTCATTTGGCTTAGGCATAACCATATGAACAGGTTTATGGTTGCCACAGTATTTCAGATGCTCAATTAACTTGTTTTTAGCAATTTCTGCATTTTGTTCCCGAACCCCATTTATTATTTTTTGACCATCAAATACAGTCAAACATCTTCTGCACAACTTGAATATTGTATTGGATTTGCCTTGTTGTTTTCTGACTAAAGCTTCAAGACTGTATCAGAGTGTAATGGTGTGTGCCATCCTCTTCAATTAAGAGCAGATCAATCGGGACAGCAGAATCATCATCAAGTGTACTGATTCTGAGAGGTGCTATCAAGCAATTGCCACGGCCAGTAGAACAAATAAAAACATTAATAGATAATTGTTTACCATTGATATCTCTGGCCTTTTTTTCAAATTTATCAATATTCTGAACAAACATTGGATATTCTAAGCCCTCCATAGCATCATCAAAATCATGTTCATGTTGTTTATAATAACTTATTCTCTCAGGATGCCTTAAAACTGGATACAAAGCAGCTAAAATACACCACAGAAAACATTTCTCATCATTATTTTCTATGTTAACCACGGCTTTCTTGTTTTTGATATTGGCAGGTAATGGCAGATATGTAGATCCTTGTAATGGGCTGAATTCAGAAATATTAATATATAACTTGTGTGGAGATCCACATAGGCTCCAACCCGATTCCTTAGCAGCAAATTCAGAATGTTTAATATTCAATTGATCTATCAAACTGCTTATTATTTTGTCTAAATTTGTATTTGAATATATAGCTACAGTTTCTGTTATGTGGGGCTGTGTAAATGTTGTGCCATTTGGTTTCTTATATTGTGTAAACAATTTGAGGGACAGCTTATCAGAGCCATTTTGTGCATTTAGAATTGCCTCCACATCAGGATTTATACTGTTCAAAAAATTCTTAATGTCACATCTTGGCTCTGATACAAAACTGTAATCCCTAAGTTGGCCAGCAAAACTGCTATAGCGTGGCTGCTTTGCTGCTCTAGCATTAACAGGTATTTCAAGCTTCCTTTTTAGACCAGATGTAGATGGTTGTGGGGGCAATATTGATGGCTGTACATAACAAGTACACTTATGCCTATTGTAATATGCTTTGCTTAATATTTTATGGCATTTTGGGCATATTTTTGTGGGTGTTCTGCATTTTTCTGGATCACAATTATGCCGGTGCCTAGCCCAATTAGAACTAGATATATTCTTATTGCATTGATTGCAATATTTCTGATTTGGCATTTTCGTTGTTGGTTTATTATATAATATTTCTTGGTCCAAAAAAACAGAACTATGGATAATATGCCAAAACAATTATAACAGCAGTTAGGGGCTGAGCTGGTGCTTTAATACCCAGACAACAGCAATAACTAGGCTCTGGTGATCCCCAATATAGAGTAGTTTTGCTCTATTATGCTGTTGTATAACACACTTTACCAGGTATCAAACCCGGGAGCTATCAGCTGGATATCAGCTAAATACAGTCAAAATTGGATTTTAAATCTGCAGTGAATATTCTCAAAGTCTCACGTGTGGGGATATTATTCTGACACATGTATTTCAATCTCACACACTCTACCAGGCCTCAAACCCGGGAGCCTCTTGATTACAAGGCAATAATACCAACACTTTGCCATCAGGGAGGCCCACACACTCTACCAGGTATCAGACCCGGGAGCTCTTGATTACAAGGCAGCAATATTAACACTTCACCATCGGGGAGGTCTCAAACCCGGGAGCCTTTGATTACAAGGCATATAAGCCATGCGGCTAGGCCCACACTCTACTGAGTATCAGACCCAGGAGCTATGAGCTGGATATCAGCTAATACAGTCAAAGTCCAACTTTGGATGTGCAGTGAATATTCTCAAAGTCTCACGTGTGTATATATTATCTCAGAGCATAGACTTTTGGAATTGGAGTCAGGTTTGCATGCTCTCATGCAAAGGGGTAATGTCCTTTTAGTAAGAATTTTCCCTATTACACAGAAATATTAATTATAGTTTCATGCCCTTCCAGTGAATTGGAATCAATAGCATGTGTCAGGCCTGCATGATGGCATGCAAAAGGGTAATGTTCTATTAGTAAGAATTTTCCCTAGAATTACACAGAAATATCAATAATGCCCCCTTTCAGCTTTTTTTTCTGTGTAGATTCTCTCCCTTGCGTGCCAGCAAAATGGAATATGAAAGCCCCCAAGCCTGCATAATTTATCTTCCCGATCGAAACTGTCTGACAGACTGAAGTATTTCTGAGCTAAGTAATTACTGCCCCCGGGCAATTAACTGATCAAAGATTAGGAAGCAAGCAGGTAACAGTTCAATTTGCAGCCTGATTTTGTCCAAGATAATCCTGTAATCTGTAAGTTGTTAGAGGCACCTACATGAGCATTTTTGGCTTAGTTTTAAGTGTAGCCATAGCAATATCAAGAGGGACATATTTTTGACAAGCTTATGGACAACAATCTCACAGATTCAGCTTTTGCACACATGGCCAAATCAGTCTGTTGAGGCTTCTTCATTTGTACACTAGAATTCGGGATTCTTGGGATTTTGACAGAGTAGCACACTGTAAGCAATAAGATCATATGGACAACTTGAGATAATTTTAAGTGTAGCCGAATTAATATATTGAGGGTTCTTCATTTGTACACTAGGATGCAGGATTCTTGGGATTGACAGCATAGCACACTTGGGGCAATTGACCCATATGGGCATCTTGACATAGTTTTAAGTGTAGCCAAATCGGGTCTGTTAATCAAATGGGCTCTTCATTTGTTGTCCTTATCCTATAGTATTTTACACTACTAGAGTGTTTTTTTATTTTGCAAAATATGCATGATGGGTAATCTTCAATTTAGAAATCTTCTTGTTGCTTCACATTTCAACTAATTTTGACTTAATATGTTGCTTCATCATTTAAATAATATATAATTTAACAACTTACTTGTCGGAGATTGTAACAGACATCAAAATTATTTTCAGGCCTGCTTTTGGATATGGTGGATATTTTGATTTATCCGCATGTGCCGTTTTTAAAATTCTCAGACATTTAGAAAAATCTCTGTAACTTGTGATCTGTAAATCTAAATACAGTGATTTAAATAGTTTTCTTCAGAATTAAATGTTCTCTCTTTTTGTTCATGACCATTTTTTTATCTCAGCATTCATGCTATATACAGTGATTCAACGCATATGCATTCAGAATTTCTCATCTTTGGTGCACATTGAAGGAAGCAAAATATCTCAACCATATTTATTTAAGGTTCTTAGTCCTACCGTTTTTAAGTTAATTGTATGAGGGAATGGTATATCTGAAATTTTCACCACAGCGAGTCCTCTTGAGACTTTGACATCACAGAGAGAGATCTGCTGAAGATTTTCTTTCGAATAAGAAAGATGGTAATATTTTTCGGAATAACCTGGCACTGCACAGTAAACTTATGGTTAAAGATGTTTTGTGCCGCTCACGGATGTTTCCCAAAGAAGAGAAATTATGAAAAATATCCATCGGATTGAAACTAATAATCTGAGGGTAAATGCGATCGTCAAAAAGGAGGAATGTTTAATTCTGAAGATAACCGTATTTGAATCATTAATATGAAGTGAAAGCTGAAATAATCACAGGCTGCTAATCCAAACACAAGTCTGAAAAATATTTCAGTGGCGGTGTTTTGATACTTAAGGAATAAATGGTTAAATTATTTCAATAGCAATAAATATAGCAATAGATGTTTGAAATCGCATGCAATAATCCGTTCACAACTGATAATTTAGCAAAAGCAAATCGTGTCACTAAAGTTTTTAAAGCACAGTTTTTTTTACATATATTGTAAATTAAAGTTTTATATTTTGAAATACTTTGGGTAGATTTTACTTACCATTTGGCCCTGAGTAGCTGTATGAGTTTCCAGACTGTCCAGAGCTCCCTGGAATAGAGTAATATTTAATTTAGAATGAATTTATAGGCACTTTGTTAGATACATGATTAACAATACACGAAGTATGTGTAGACAGAAATACAATACATGCATGTACACATGTTCTCAGACTACTGTTACCAGACGGCCTCTTTTCTCTGGACAAGGCCTACATTTCAGTCCCATGTCCTTGGTCTGCGAAGAGCATGAAAAAATCGTGTACACCGTTTGTGAGCGTAATATAATTTGCATTAAGAAATTACGTATTTTAGTTGGAGAAACGGATAATCAAAGGACAATTAATAGATTTCTTGACGGAACTTATAACATTGTTCTAGATTTAGTATAGCAGATACTCTACTATAATTTTTTTATCTTAAATTCTGTGGAAGTCTTGGTATTAGTTCAATTTTGCGTCTTTTAATTTTATAATTATAGTAATTTGACCAAAATTGAAATTTTGAAATTGTAAAATTGCTACACGGAGAAGGTTGCTTGAAAACACAGGAAGTAGTATATTTATTATAAGTTAGCAAATTTCGTACCTAAGAATTGATTTTCAATACATTATTTTTGAATTGAAAACGTGTCGTTTTGACATAATTTACTAACAGTTCATAGTAATGTGCTCTAGATTTTAAGGTAAAGTCCTATATTTTGGAACAGTGTCCTACTTTTTATACTATGGGTAATTCTATAAAAAGTGAAACTGAAATATCAAGTTTCTAATGTATAGACCTCAGTTGATAACCAGCATATCCTAAATATGTGTAGATCTATGCATGACATATTATATTCTGAACAATATAAAACTTACAAAATTAAACGCAAGGTCTAATTTTCCAGAATTTTGCACACTATGTTATGTTTTCACTGCAACATTTATGACAATGTAATAATAATTCATAAGGTAATATAGAAATTATGAACTTTCTACATCTACCCTCTAAAAATAATGTTTCTATAGCTTGTCCGGCTTATACATACCTGTATTGAAGGTGATACTAAAAATCAAGCAGCAAAACGAGATATGTATTATTCCCATACTACTGCAAGGTAATCTGTAAAGGAACATGCTATTAGCTGACATTTTGTCGTTATTGTATAAAGCACCAAACTTACTTGTGACAGTTAGTGAATACATTAAATTACTTTTAATTGTTTTGAAATACCTCTCAGTAATATCAATATCTTTTCATCGCTTGTGGTATAGAAATGGCGGTCATATTGGCATCAAAGGGCAAGGCGAGTATCAAGTTTTTAAGTCAACTTTGTGCACAGATAGGTTAACCGGGACTGGATATACAGTTTAAAATGGGATCCGATCCACCATGTGCCGTCACCGATATCGACGTTACCACTACGCCATCGGGGAGGTCCTCACAATGTTATACATTATTGTTTCTGCTAGAAAGTATTGTCTACTGCCCCCTTTCTCTCGCTTTCACACACACATGGGCTAATGGATCAAATCTTCTGATCAAAATTCTCTCTATCCATTCCAATCTAGAAAAAAATAGCGAATGGGCTCGATGTCGTCACCTTTGTAAATCTTCTTGGCTATCATTCCTATTTCTCTCATTAAGTGTCTCTTACCTTTCGTTTCTCCCTGTCCATGCCTTTCAATTGCTCACTGTGTACTTCGCTTTGTACAATGTATATTTTGTATTATCCCTTTAAATTAAGATGCAATTTAACATAGCCTATACTTTATTAAGCGAACGAAGCATAACAAGTTTATCTTACTCATAGCGCTTTCAAATTCTTGAACAGTTTCAATTACTGACTATTACCACACGAGCGAAATATGTCATCCATTACCGAAAACGCTAGGTCATGAATCGAAATTCTTGTTCATACTATATGGAAGTAACGCGAAGACGTTTTTTTTAATATATGCGTTTGTTTTGTCTTAATATTTTTTTATCATATCAAGTATGATTTTGTACCCCCCCCCCCCCTCTGAAGAAGTGCACTTTGTCTGTAGATCGGTATTGGAAAACGTCTAGTCACAGGAGTGTTAACTCGACACCAAGCCTTATGTTTCAAGGAATTAAATGAATCATAAAAAATAGGTATTCGTAGTCACCATATTTTGCTACGATTTAAGTTATCTTAATCGGTGAACTAATGTAAATCCAAAGACAGCGAAACTTCTTATAGGATGATAATTTGTGGGCCTTTTTCTAGTATCAACAATATCAATACGAAAAATATGCACGAAGTCAAGACAATAATAATGTATTATTATTGTGGCATACATATTTTTCTAAATAGCTAAATAGTCTACTTATTAATACTTCTTGAATTTGTTCCGGTGGGCAGAAGAATTTTTGGGTGAACAGTTGCCCACCCGCACCCACCTGTCGCGTCGTCCCTGAGTTTGAGTTTGAGTTGCTGTTTTAAGTCCACTTTATGCACAGTAAGGCTAATCGGGACTGGACCTACAGTTTAAAGTGGGATCCGAACCACTTGTGCCTCCACCGGGTATCGAACCCGGGACCCCTTGATTACAAGGCAATGACGCTACCACTGCGCCATGGGAGAGGCCCGTCGTCCCTGAGTAAACTAATATATATAATAGTATAATTTCTCGATGCTTTCCCTGCGTGATAGGGCCACACAGTGCTTCGGGTTCTACTTTAAACTGTAGGCCCAGTCCAGATTATCCTATCTGTGCATAATGTGAATAGTCGAATTTTCTCTGAAATTTCTTCCTGTGGAATTTTGCAAATACCACACTGTATTCGTGTGTGTATTGATTGTATTATGAAAGAACCTAATTCCTGGGAAAAGGGTTACTTATGCACAAGGACAATATCGTAGCATCCACGTCTTGAAGGGGGTGGACAGCCTCATTGTTACAGAATTTTAGAAAACAAATAAAAAGTTAGTATTAAAGAGAAATTACTTACGCGTGCAGAAGTTTGACGATTCTGTGCGTAGCACTTGTGGGCTGGCTCACTTGTGAAGTCACTCACTTCTGTGTTGAAATGAACAAGATTCGTTCAACGTTAGAGGTTCTTTTGTTGAAACAATGACAGATTACTTGTGTTGATTAACCCCCACGTGGCGCATTGTCGCTGGCCTCGTCATGGACACTTTGTGCCGTAAGTGGAGAAATGTTGCAGACGACCAAAGGCTTTGATGGCCTGTAAGAGCTTGTGTGGTCGCCATTTGCATTCTTCGGAAAGAACCATGAATGAGTACCTTTTCAGTATGAACGTTGTGCTTTGACCAGCACTGTGAACGTTTAAAGAACGAATGTCGGTTTGGCAGTTAATTGTTCGGAAATAATGCGATTTTTCAGGCATTGTTTAGCTGAATTTAGTGCACTAAAGTTGTAAACCAGGTTAGTCGAGTTGTAGACGGAACCTTATTACGTGGGTTTCTTAACGTGTTATGAACAGGGACCGGGAGTAGGGTTGAAGAAAATGCCCCAAAGTTTCAGATCACTGGACACAGAAGAATATTTGTCGATGTCACAGTGTTACGTCCATTGCGAACTTTTCCCCTTTATGGTAGAATTTCCCTCCAGAAAGCACAAGGGGGACGAAACGCAATGGGGTATAAATATTCCCCGGACATTCTATGAGGTGACCTGTGGTATTTCGCCTCCCCTCAAGCCCCCCTTCCCCTCCGTCAAATTTTAAGATAGGGTGTGTCTATCACTAGGGCAAAGTTCACAATATATTTAATCTATTGTATTTTAAGTGGGGGCATTTTACTTTTTCCGGGGAAACATTACCGGCGCAGGAAGACGTTTTAAACTGAGCACGTAAAGTGGTTAACTTTTGATCTCGCCACCGAAGTTTGCGGGTTAGAGTCCCGACCTCGGGATAACGGTTCTTTTTTAAATTGTCTCTTCATCCATTTAATCGAATTATCCTCATTGTCACGATTAGCCAAAAGTGGCAGAAAAGTGACACTAAAATAAGAGGAATACGAAATAAAAATGCAGATTTTTTTTAATGACGTCGGTGTGTTACATACATATATCACCCGTGTGTGCCTAATCTTTAATATTCTTGTAAGAAATTATCCAGTTTTTAAAGATTTTCTATAACAAATAACACACACACATACACATGTACACGAGGTGTCGTTGCATACACCATATAGAAATCATCAAGACAAACAACATTTCTTAATAATGTTTTGCTCGTTAAAGCCTCGTTAAGACGCCACGACCCCAAAATATAACTGCATTTATCCTGTATGTATGCAGCCGTGCATCGCAGATTCACGATCGTCACTGACATTTATGATGGACAATTCGCCCACTATTACCTTTGCAGTCGTCTGTATCAGGGGAAACTTATTGATTGTATGTGAATTAGACAGTGACCCCTCCCACTTTCATGCACACACACACACACACAAACACACACACATATACCTGTCTTTGAAGTTCTGGATCGTGTCGTGATCCTAGATGGGGTACTTTGCCAACGAGCTGCTGCTGTACAAGAAACGTAGAATTCTTCTCGGAAGCCAACCTTTTGTAGGTTTCAGATCTTGATGCAGTTACATAAAAATTTACGCAACATTTACAGTTTAAAGTCTACATCATGAAGTCGTTATTGTCGTCCATTCTTCACATGTAGACATCCAAGGTTGCAACTGTTTGCATTTTGCTGCATACCCCCTCAACTCAAACATAATTTAATAATCTTCTAAGATTCATTTAAGTACTCTGGAAAAATATGAGCAATTACTGACATAGAAATTTTAGCTGTTCTGTTTGTTAGGTTGCCATGCGGATGTCGTCTCGCTATCAAGATATTCTTGGCGAGTTTGCACGATTCAATCATATTATTGTATATAAATGAATCCAATTTTGGATACAAAAAATCAATGCAACCTGTATGACTTGGATTTCTATGACGTAGTATTTTTTTTATTCTGGCCTAAATTAATTTACACACGTTTATAGCTTTTTATTTTAACTTTAGGTCATATATTAGCCAAAACACGGTACAGGCTCACATTTAGAATGTTTCTATCAATTCTCTAGACGACGCCAGGCATCCGGTGTTCGATTCCCGGCCTGAGGATGGGTGTTCTTTGTGACTCTCATTTCATCATATCATTGCCCATCCTCATCTTCGCCATTAGTCAAAAGTGGCATAAAAGCGAAGTAAAAATAAACCAAATCAATCAATCAATAATTTCTCCAGATTAGTGTTCGAAAAGTTACTTTTTGAAAGCAATTGGGTTTGTTACTTGGTTCAAAAAGTAACTCAGTTAAAGTTACTCATTTTAGAAAGTAACTCAGTTACAGTTACTGGCTTACTGCTACTTCAAACGCAGTGCTACAAGCGTATGACATTGTTACAACCCAGAAGTGCCTGTGACTGTACCTTAAAATCGTTATTGTTTTGGTGCGGGACTGATTGTCAATGATTTTTCTTATTTCTTCTCGAAATTCTGGCCGCGCTAGGATCAACCCCATCTGCAATGTTGAGGGTACAATCAGCACGAAGATACAACACCGCAAAAGTTTCCCTCAAGATCGCTGCCAGCGTCTGCAATGAGTAACCAGTGACAAAGTTCCCTTCAAGGCCACTGCCACTGCCTGCAGCAAGTAACCAGTGACAAAGTTTCCCTCAAGATCGCTGCCAGCGCCTGCAGTGAGTAACCAGTGGGAAAGTTCCCTTCAAGGCCCCTGTCACTGCCTGCAGTGAGTAGTCAGTGGAAAAGTAAGATCACTGCCAGCGCTTATAGTGAGTACTCAGTGGGAAAGTTCCCTTCAAGGCCACTGCCTGCAGCGAGTAGCCAGTCACAAAGTTTCCCTTAAGGTCACTGCCAGCGCCTGCAGCGAGTAGCCAGTATGAAAGTTTCCCTCAAGATCTCTGCCAGCGCCTGCAGTGAGTAGACAATGAGAGCCACCGAGAACATCTCCGTGAGCTGCCGGGAATTGACCATCGACAGTTCTGTTATCTTGGTGGTTCCACAGTCAATTGAAGAAGGGTCTCACTTATCGAACAACACTTGAGCAACCTTGTGTTCTGACGTCACGGGAGAAAGCTTTTTAATTTTAGGCTAAATGCCTAAGTTGTTATGTTAGGCTAGCTATGTTTAGTTCTCTTAGCCTAAATAATAATTTTTCACTGTATTTTTGCTAATGGAACCTAACCTAACCTCGTAGGAATTCCTCGTCTGACATCAGAACACAAGGAACAAAACTGTTGTGCGACAAGGAAGACCCGATTGAAGAATGATCAGGGGTGAGTCAGGTCAGGTCAAGAGGCACCAGCCACTAAGGTGTTTCTCCACGCAAATTGGCTTATCACTTGCAACACTTGCATGCTGACCAGATTCAAGGACAAATAAGACAGGACAAGTTTGCGTGTTCACTAACAGCACGCACCTGCAAATCCTTCCGTAACTGTGTTCGATACGAGCACGTTCGCTAACAGCACGGCACCAATACAATTTTGCTCTATTGCTGATACACAGCATATGAAATCGACTCTCCAATCAGGCAGCCAAAAAAAATCCCTTAAAGCTCCTATTCGGAGAAAACCTATGCGGAGGGGGGGACATTAGACCTTTAGTTACGACTAAAGGGGTACAATGAGGAAAAAAGTTTCAGAACCGTTGCTCTATAAGAATAGCTATCACAAAACCAAATTTCCGATTCAAGTAACTCCAGGTCACTGGCGTACGCAGGAAGGGAGCTGATGAGGCTATAGTCCGTCTCAAAATTTTCAATTTGGAAAATGCAAAATCACCTTAAAATGGCTCCGATTACCATTTTTATCTTTGAACAACTTTTAAAATGAAGGTTAAAAGTTGTAATACGAAATATTTTGTATTATGTAACTCCCACTCCCTAGAATGTAGATATGCAATATCCAACTTTACAATTCCAGCTTCCTCCGAGAAAATACTTGCGTACTACGGCAGTGCACTATTTTTAGGTCCAGGTCCATCAAGCCTAAGAGGGCATGTACTACCAGCGCCACATTTAAACCTGACCTTGGAGACCATGAATTTGGCTTGGCAAGATTTTCCATCATAATTGAACTAGCTAAAAAAAATTAACTGCCATGTACTTTCCATTGATTTGCTTTATTTTACTTTCTGCCACTTTTGACTGATCGCAAAGATGAGGATGAATGATGATAAGATGGATGAAGCCACAATCACAAACATATGGGGACGACACAACACGAACCGCATAGAGGATTACTGGTTGTGAGTCCAGGCGCCACAGCCTCGCTAGTCTGCAATATGCAGTAAAGGCAGGGTGTACAGCGTGGAAAAGAGGTTTACATTTGGATGATTGAGGAAGTCACTCCATAACCCCTGAGCAGGGTTCGAAGTTGGGACTTCTGGCCCGGTAGCAAAAAGGCTTTACATAAGAATACATGTGATTATTTTGTTCAACATTTTTCATTTATACGAACAAGGGCCAATGAAAATACTCCAACTACTCCTTATTTTTATTATTACGAGTATGAAGGGCCGGGGAGGGGGGGCAGGTAACTCAACTTTCGTCAAACTGAAGAACATGAACTTTTAATTGCAAAACGTTACTGAACATGTAAGTGAAAAGGTACAAAGAGCATGTTTTGATAAATGGAAGTTTCTAATGTATGAAATGAAATAAAGCATGCTGTAGAGTCCTGTACTGTCTCCACATGGCAGGAAATGACACCACTACTTCGCTTACGACATAAAATTAACTTTCCTCTTTTTTTCTCTCTTGAATCTTCTCATGACCTTTTTGGATGAAGGGAAAATTGGGTAAAAAAAAGGGAAATTTCCCCTTTGCAAAGGGAAAATTAACCTTAGATTGTGTAACGACCGCCATGTTAGGCAGATTTCAGTTGTATATTGGCATTTATTTTATTTATTTATACTTAATTGTTTTCATAATTTATATATATATTTACGTTTTATCTTATAATATTATTCGCGTATTTTTGCAACATTTATTCAGAATTTATAGGCTAATGATTATCCCAAATAATATATGCAACGTTTTCATTGTTTCTCAAGCACAAGTTAAATACATCTCTTCGTAATATAGATTTTTGTTCAACAATGTACAAGATTGAAATAATTTATCTTCGTTATAAACTAAATCTTTATTTAATCATTTTTATGTGCAAGGACAAATATGATTTATTTGATAAAATCAGTTTAGTTATTTCTATATAGTTTAATATTGTAATATTATAGCAAAGTATTTCTCCCTCGTTTTCAATAAAATATCATTTTCCTATTGGCTGTTTATGTTAGGAGTGGGGGAACCACGCTTCATGTTCTTGGCGATGTAAAAACTTCCACGTTGGCATTTTTAATTGTTGTCAACCTGAACTTTAGCTTACTATCGCTAATTAACATTGATGTGTTATATAAATTATCAGTTTATCTTGTGTTATTTTGTGTTATGAGTTTGTATTGTAAGTTAGAACAATCTGTTATGCTGCGCCTCGCGCTTGAGGTAGCTGTTGAGGTCTTGCTATTAACTGTGAAGGTGGTGCGCGGACTCTCGTGTTAAATAAGTTGTTTATCACTGCCTACGAGCGTGCATGACAACAAAATATAATTTAACTTGTGCGAATCAGTATGTACGCGCGCGATTCGTGATTAAAGATTTTGGACATTTTAATTATAAAGTATTTGAATTATTTTATTTACTGTCTCTTGTCGCAATTC
Organism: Lepisma saccharinum; assembly: GCF_977018435.1. Taxonomy (NCBI): domain Eukaryota; kingdom Metazoa; phylum Arthropoda; class Insecta; order Zygentoma; family Lepismatidae; genus Lepisma; species Lepisma saccharinum. The sequence goes on from NC_139252.1 coordinate 40,668,162, forward strand.
GGTGGTTTCCTTCCTGCAGGAAAGGTGGATCGTCTTAATCCCGTTCCCTGGGTGAGAAATGGTGCTCCCAACTGACCAGCCGGAGCAAGGAGCGGTGTGTTGCCAATTCGGATCTCCATATCTGGAGTTACGAGTGGTGGCACGTTGCAATTGTGGCAACACTGCTTCCAACTCTAACTCCGACCTCGGCGATCACCACCTCCGGTTAGGTCTCGCCTCTGCCCGAGCACCAGATTTGTTACAAAAATGACTAGTGGAACACGCCGTTACGATGCAATTCTATACCTCATCTGGATTGGACTCAAGGCACTTTATTTAGGTACGTGTGTAATATTTACGATTTTTTAAAATTGTTTGCGAACCACGATATACTAGTTGCTACCTCAAGAATTAGCGTACTCGCTTTACGTTTTCCTTGGACTGAATTTGACTACGATTTTTGTGGTCAAATTCTTCAATTCTGTTACTTGTGCCTTCGCGAGCAGGTACGTACGTACTCTATCTAGAATTATATTTCGGGCGGTCCAAACTAACTGATGCAATACTACTAATAATAATAATAATAATAATAATAATGTTTTTATCAATAGTTTAATAAGATTCAAAAAATAATAATGATATTTAAGTACGTAAATTAATAATTAATATTCTTGTTGTTCTTGCATGAACAGATAAACAGGCATGTATTTTTCCTGCTTATGTGTAGTTAACATCACTAACATATGTATAAAACAGCTGTCTTACCAAAAAAATCAAGTATTCTTCTTATTTCATTTTGGACTTGTCTTTCCGGAGGTGATAAATCCAGAATTTGAGCGATAATTTTGAAATTATCATCGATGCAGTAATATACGTACTAGCTTGTGTACTAATTGCATTTAATTGTTGATCTTTGGTATAGTAGGCGAATAAAACTGGTGGAAATCCCACCAGGTCTGAGGATATATTGAATGGCAAAATTTTCAATTTTCTCTATTAAATATTACGGAACGACTTGAGATGACCGAACCCCTCTCCGATTTTCTTCATATTTGGCATACTCACTAATTGAAGCCTCCTAATCACGAATCTGAAGATAAAATTTGTCTAGAATTTGCAAAATAAGCAAAAATAAGGCGTTAGTTTTCGGAATGGAAACTGTCGATTTTCGCGAATTTTTTTGTTTCACAACCAAATATATATATTCCTGATACTACCACGACACCAAATTTTAACTATGTTTGCCTAACCTAACCAAACTAACATAACAACGCGCCAATGGTTCGTGGGGTTAGCGTCAATGGTTCGCAATTATTTCCAATTTCTAGATCCTGATACTACCACGACACCAAATTTTGACTATGTTTGCCTAACCTAACCGAAACTAACCTAACCACGCGCCAATGGTTCGTGGGGCTAGCGTCAATGGTTCGCAATTTCTAGACGTGACCGACAAATTTTAACTTCAGATTCGTGATTAGGAGGCCTCAATTAGTGAGTATGCCAAATATGAAGAAAATCGGAGAGGGGTTCGGTCATCCTAAGTCATACCAATATTACAAAATCAAAATAATCTGCTTACAATGAAGCTTTGTACCGTTACGTAAGTGGTAACGCAAAATTGAATTGTTTGATATGTGTTCACTGTGTTTTGCGCAACTGTGACGTTGTAAAAGATTTGTTCAACTATTTTTATAAAAGCTAATCGAGTAATAGTAAATATTTGAAGTTTCTTAAATACAATTTTGATGCATAATTATAATCTGCTATGACGTGCTGAAGTGATCCTGGATATTACACATCGTAACGTTAAAAGCCAAAGGCGCTTAATGCATGTGTTTAAATTAGAAATTATATTAAATTATAGTTTTGATGGGCAGTTTGAGAAACCATATACTAAACACGTGAAAAAAAAAAGTTTCGAGTTTTTGTTAAAATATATTATAATGTTATTTGACTTCTTCATTGTATTACATTACAAGCAGTTCGTTGACAATTCTGAAATCCAGACTTGCTTTAATCTCCTTGGATCTTGTATTTCTGATTGTTTCCAATAAAGTTTACTCGTCGGCTTCCAATTTTTTGTGTTGGTCTGTAGTTTGCTGTTATTGGTCCTTGCTCGTCGTTACGGAGCTTGCGAAATTCTTCGAGCTGGAAAACAAAATTGAAGGATTTTTTATACAATTTTAAAATAATTATTAGCCATTCATAGAAGTTCATATAAACCTCATCGATCGACCTTGAGGTAGAAACAACATTAAGAATAAGTTAGATGCTCTGGAAGGAATTCTAAAAGGATGTATTTATTTTATCAGAAGTTGGCACATCGTGTTGGTTTTCAAAACGAGACGTATTTTCAAAAAGTCTTTGTTGAGGTCCAGCTACGACATAGAACCGAATCTAGTGGACGATACTTTGATTTCCAACTAGATCGTAATAGATATGCTTGTGGTGAGAGAGAGGCCAGGTTTTTCGAGTAGGACTTCATAGTCTAATGAACACTATTGGTAAGAACACACGCTCGTGTTTATCTGTATTGTTACAATCCTCCTATTAACAATTAGCTTGTTTCAGGCACGCTATAGACGGAAGGACTTCCTTTTACATTTTTGCTAGCATAAATGCTATGTAAATACTTTCAAGAATCTTATAGCAGATACAGTGCTCAAAAAAGGTTTTGCATATTCAGGGTTTGTGATCATTTTATTGTACTAGATACATGGAATCATATTCAAGAGTACAGGGGAGACATACAGACAGAAAGAAAACAGTGCAGCCATGCAGAAGAAACAAAATCATACCAGAATCACACCACAAGCACAAGATTGAAAATGTGGGATGCGAAACACAAAAGAAAGGCAGTGCAATACCGTGTACCTACGGCTCGCAGGCATGCTTGGGATCAACAGATGGGAGTTCAGTACCGTGTATAGCCACCTCGAGCCCGAAGACCTGCTTGAACACGACGGGGCATGCTAAGGATAAGAGCATTCAACTTCTCCTGAGGAAGACTGTCCCACTCTTGAATGGCAGCCTCTCTCAATTGCACCTTGTTCACAGGAGGATTTTCGCGGCTGACAATTGCTCGCTTCAGATGTCCCCATTCATGTTCCACACAGTTCATGTCTGGAGAATACGCAGGCCACACCATGCGTCGAATGCCATGCACATCAAGGAACTCTTGAACCACTCTGGTTCGATGTGGTCGAGCGTTATCATCCACCAGCGTGAAGCCTTCGCCCACAGTTGTAGAGAAACCTGCTACCACGGGTTCGAGAATAGCGTTTCTGTACATTAGACCAGTCACGTGACACTGGAGAGGAATTAGGAGCATACGTCGACCAAATATGATTCCACCCCAAAACATGATCGAGCACCCCTGCTGCTGGTGACGTTCCTGGATGAAGGGTTCGTTCAATCTCTCATCTAATCGTCTCCAAACCCTTATGCTTTTGCTTAACGGGCGCAAACTGATGGTGACCTCGTCTGTAAAGAGCGTGAGCTCCCACTGTTCCTGACTCCATTCACTGTGCATTGTTGCCCACCTTACACGGTCTCTCGTATGGTGTGGATTAAGAGGAACCTTGGGTATGAGTCTTCTTGACATCAATCCTTCCTCATGAAGTCGATTCCGCACTGTCTGATTGGAAACATTCTCTCCTGAGGCCCTCCGCAGATCTTGGCACAAACTGGTAGCAGTTGCAGTGGGTCTATGACGTGCTGAAATCACCATGTAGCGATCTTCCCTGCGTGTTGTTTTGCGTGGCCTCCATGTCCTTGGTCAATCAGCAACTGATTGTGACTCCCCGAACTTCTTCTATACTCGAGAGACATCACCTTGGCTCACTCCAACAATGCAGCGACGTCTACTTGGCGATATCCCTCTTGCAGCAGCGTTACAATTCGAATCCGGTCCGTAGCAGAAGCGGTTGCTCGAGGCATGTTGCCCTTCGTTTTCCACCCACTCTCTGTGCAGTTTACAACTCACAAGTGCGGATAAGACACGGACAATGCCTCCCATCGGGTTGCTTTCAAATCAGCTCAGGGATCATGTGGCAAATACTGCCCTCTATCTGCTGAATATCGAACTCACTTGGGGCATTATGTCGATTTCTGTCTCGGGCATTGCTCACATAATGAACATTGTATACCTTTTGGGGATATCGCGACTCAAACCGCATGCAATCATAGTAGTGCAGGTGGCCCGGTTCTAAATAATCATTTGAGGCTCGAATCATCATTTGAGGCTCGTCGTAGCATTTTATGATGTATATTTTGAGGGCAGAGTTGGCAACACTGTGGGTTTTTACTGTAGCCTTTTATGAGGGGGTCTATTGCTTTTTGTTTACATCTGGTAACACTACCGTAGTTTGACAGTGTTGTTAACCTACTGGGTTTTTTTTCACTGAGGCTCGAATCATCATTTGAGGCTCGTCGTAGCTTTTTATGATGTATATTTTGAGGGCACAGAGTTGGCAACACTGTGGGTTTTTACTGTAGCCTTTTATGAGGGGGGGTCTATTGCCCCCTGTTTACATCTGGCAACACTACCGTAGATTTGTTGACAGTGTTGTTAACCTACTGGGTTTTTTTCACTGTAAATTTTCATCAAAGGGTCTGAGGGGTCCATGTATTTTTTATGTCTGGCAACACTGTTGGGGGCCTAGTGTTGGCGACACTGTGGGTTTTTACTGTAGCTTTTTATGAGGGGGACCTATTGTTTTTTTTTTATATTTGGCAACTCTATTGGATGTTTTTTTTTTGAGGCTTGGGTTTTGCCAACCCATCCAAAAAAAATTCCACGATATGATCTTTCACTGGCTAAGCTAACCTACAAATAGAAATTGGCAACACCGACGAGCATTAAATGATGATTTCGAGCCTCGTCGGTGTTGCCTACCCACTCTACAAAAATTCTACTATATGATTTTTTACAGGTTAAGCTAACCTACAAATAGGAGTTGGCAGCAATGACTTATAAACCCACTGGGTCCTCTTGGCATGTTTTTTCATGATGTGTTGCTAGGCTATTGAGCATCTTGGCGTATACAATGTATATATTTTGAGAGGGGGGTTATAGCTTTTTATGCTGTACGAATACTGGAAGCTTGACAGTGACAACCAACAGAGTAGGTAAACCTACATCCAGGAACTGGCAACACTAGTTTCTGACAGTGAATTTGAAATAAAATATTAAACAAAATACATGAGTAAGCACTGTGATTACAAATAGTACCAGTGTTATGCCCCCAACTCCAACTGGACAACTGGGGAAAATAATTGTACAACAATTTGTACCTAATTGTACAATACTTGTACCTAATTGTACAACATACATATACACAGACATAAAAGAGGGAGTCTTCCCGTAACTTACTTCATGTACAATTTATATGATTTTACAACTGTGAAAAGAAAGCATATGTGTTCTGTATGCACACATTTATTCTTATTTTTCGAAGTTGAATGAAAGCACATGTTTTTACGCTCTCGTAATACTAACCTTGCTCCACTGATTTTAAATTGCTTCCATCCGCTTTTTTTTTTCTGTGTTATTTCCGTATGCACGCAACATTCGCTTTCAATAGACAGAAGGAGTGTTAGTATAGCAGGCTCCGAGTTTACAATTTATTAAATTAAACAATAATTTATGTAAGAATATACTTGTACTTACCGAACACGAAATAATAAAAAGCACATGTGAATGTTTGCGTGTGTTCATGTTATATGACGACTGAGTAAAAAAATAATGTTGACTCCCCGAAAGATAAAGTTCCTAGTTCGACATCAGATGCATGCAAATTTTATGGTTTGCTCTCCAAAATCTTGATTTTTATGTTTGTGCTATTTGTCATACAGCAGAGGAGAAGAGGGGAGAGAGAGGGGAGGGGGTACTATTAGCGCCATCTATTAGCAAACAATAGAAATAAAAAATAGGTCAAACTTTTTCAACACCCAAACATTTTAAACGTCTTCACGTAGTAATACGATAGCTGAAGATGTTTAAAAGAGTACTCTTAGTCGACGAAGCTAATTGCTAGGGCCCTTATATTACTAAAATATTCTTTAATTTGCATATTTCTCATACCGCCATATGTTGTTCTAGTTGACTTCTTCCAAAAAAAATGCTAATTAGCGAGAGTTAATTAAGCAAGGCAAGTAAAAGAAGCAAAATAGAACAACATATGTGCCGGCGTGAAAATATGTAAAAATTCGATTCAGAGGTGGATCGAATTAAAGTTGGGGGATATTTTGCATTTTTTCCCTTTAATGTACAAAACATTTACCGTACATAATCTTTTCCATTTACAACAGTATAAAATAAGAGGAATGTGTGACAATATCCATATTAATTAGGAAAGTATGTTGTATGCTAGGTTAGCTAATTGTGTCTTCTACAGCTTCACTGTATAGAGGGAAGATGGAAAAAGAGAGCTCTACGGAAACTGACGCTCTTAACAATATTGTACGCCCGTGAAAATTATATATAAATAAGACTTAAGCGTATTATCTGCTTTCATGTCAGATTTTACCAACCTGTAAGCTGTAGTGTTATGGTGACAAACGACCTGCTCAAATATGATACTGTTGACAATATTGTACGCCAGTAGAGGTAGTGCCCCGGTTGAACGTCCTCTTGTGAGGAGCTGAAGTGAGGAGCTCGCCTTAATGGATTTCTCCCGTAAGGCATGAGCTCTATTTGATGGCGCAGTGTTGCCAGCTTCTTACTCGAAAAAATTACCAAGGTTTTTGGTCTAACCTAACCTAAAGCAAGGGGCTGGCAACCTTTTTCTCGCAGTGTTGCCAGCTCCTCACTCGAAAAAATCACCAAGGTTTTTGGTTTAACCTAACCTAAAGCAAGGAGTTGGCAACTTTTTTCTCGCAGTGTTGGCAACACTACACCCGAAAGTAAAGCTCGGTGGGGCTTGCTTTAATGGTTTGCTCTTGTAAGGTATAAACCCCCCCCCCTATTTTCGGACACAGTATTACCAGCATTACCAGTTGGCAAGGGCTAGAGAGAGAGAGAAAAAACTTATAGCTGAGAACAGTAATGAGCGAATGCGCCATATTATAATTTTCCAACTCCCGGGGGCCAATGTTTGTATATCGTGACCTTTGTAAACCTCTCTCTCTCGGGGGAACGATGTGCCACACACGCACACACACACACGCGCGCGCGCGCGGGGCCAAAATTTTTGAATTTACGGCTGGAAAAATGTTTTTCTATGACATGTTTTCGTTCAAGGCAAATTCGTAGGTAGATATTGTTAAATAAACATTAATATTGTAAATATATATATACTTATTGTATTTAGTTTTTCGGTATCGAAAAGCGACTGTCATATTGTATTTGAAAAAAATATTACGCTTTTACCTGTGGATATCTAGAAAAACGACAATTTCGTTCCCTCTCTCTGCATATGCTATCAACATTGATACAATGACACAAATTCAACAAATACGTAGTCAACGCACATCTCTTTTTTTCCTGACAATTTCGTCATCTGACTAGGACGAAAATGGGTTTTCCGCGACAGGAAATATGTTGCTCCGTTTCTATACAAATAATCAGAAATCACCACATGCACTTCGCAACTATGCTTGGTGGCAGAGAAAAAATTCAATGAATTTTCCGGTTATTTATTTCATAACCCTATATAAATCCAATTTCAAACACTATTCAGCCGGCGAAATGAAAACACAAAGTAACGTCCGCTCTCGTGGGTGCAGAGACGGGGTCAGGGACTATAAAATAAATAACCGGAAAATTCATTGAATTTTTTCTCTACCACCAAGCATAGTTGCGAAGTGCATGTGACTGAAATGTAGGGGGGAGAATGTTCTAGAGAATTTGGTTCTTGGATTTCTATTGGTCCACGTTGCGTTGGCTAACATATCATTTTTGGCGTTATTAGAAAGCCGTATAAAACTTAAAGCGCTGGTGTATAAAGTTCTGTTTCATTTTCAACGTCAGTGAAGAGCATTTCCGCTGAATTTCTAAAAGTAAGTAACTTTGTTTCTTAGCTCGCATGAGTTGGCTTTGATTTATAAGTATGGCAATGCTTTTGTGGAAGAAAATATACTCACAAAACATGCAAAAAGAGAGAGAATATAGAAGGCGTTTCATGTCTCTCTCTGCTTTTATATATTTGAAGCATGCATCTTGGTAGCTGGAATATCTTTTTTCTTCCGTGTGCCGTTGTTGGTAGGTAGGAAATATGTGTGCGGGGCATATTTCAAAAAAATAAATGTGTTAAATTGTTAGAGGAAGACATGAAAAATAGAGGAGAGTTGCGTGTTTTTGATATCTAGTGGAAGTACTGATTGATTGATTGAGTTGGCGTTTTTTTTGTTTAAGTCCATTTTATGCACAGTAAAACTAATCAGGACTGGACCTACAGTTTCAAAAACCACTTGTACGGGTATCGAACCCTTGATTACAAGGCTATCGCTGTGCTAACGCAGAGGCTAGTGGAAGTACTGATTGATTTGATGTTTTAAGTCCACTTTATGCACAGTAAGACTAATCGGGACTGGACCTACAGTTTCAAAAACCACTTGTACGGGTATCGAACCCTTGAATACAAGGCTATCGCTGTGCTAACGCAGAGGCTAGTGGAAGTACTGATTGATTTGATGTTTTAAGTCCACTTTATGCACAGTAAGACTAATCGGGACTGGACCTACAGTTTCAAAAACCACTTGTACGGGTATCGAACCCTTGAATACAAGGCTATTGCTGTGCTAACGCAGAGGCTAGTGGAAGTACTGATTGATTTGATGTTTTAAGTCCACTTTATGTACAGTAAAGCTAATCGGGACTGGACCTACAGTTTCAAGAACCACTTATGCGGGTATCGAACCCTTGAATACAAGCCTACCGCTGCGCCATCGCAAAGGCTAGCGGAAGTATATAGTTATTCGAATCTTATTTATTTAAAATATTTAGTTTTTTTTTCTTTTTTATGAACGCTTATTGATTTTAAACCTAAAATTAAATAAAATCCGGTAATTATATCCAATTATACTTATGGCTACAACGAGCATTGAGATTTTTTTACCACGTAAACAAAATGGCTGACATGCCAAATATGAACAGGCTATATAGATTTGAGAGAGATGGATAAAAAAAGTTAATTAAAATTTAATTTCATGATTGCAACACGGAACTTAATGATTGATTTAGTTTATTTTATTTTACGTTTTGTACCTCTTGGCTAATTTGCGAAGATTGGGGGTGAGTGATGAAATGGACATTCACAAACAACCAAGCCCGACCAGGATTCGAACCCGGAACCCTTGGCGTCGCAGTGCGATGTGCTAACCACTCGGCCACGGGGTCGGGCAAGTGCTAATATATACATAGATCAAAGTTACATGGTTCTAGGCCCCATAGGAGCCGAGAAATTCAATGTCTTGGAAAACGTCTTAAGACAAATATCTCAATCTTTAAGAAAGTCGACTTCCGGTATCTCAAGATGTTACTTCCGGTCTGTCAAGAACATTTTCTTAAGACAAAAATCTTAAGACGTTTTCCAAGACATTGATTTTCTCGGCTCCTAATTGAGCTAGGATGATGATTTTAGGTTTGTTGGATAGGATTCGACGAGAACTATTCGACTAGCAAATACAATCGATTCTACCCCCTCAAGTTTCGGAAATACAGACAATTTTTTATTTTTTTGAGAAACTTGATTTACCGGCTTAGTTTTTACTCTAATTCGAAAATTTTAATAGCATTCGATACAAAATTAGAAGTACTCTACAACTTATTGGAGGGATGATGACTACTGCCTGCTGTTTTCGAGTTATTTTGGATTAAAATTTCAAGATGTAATTTCTAAGATGTTTTGTAATTCATCAACTATGGGTTGTAGGAAAACGATTCTTGCTCTATCTGCTATCGCTCGACGAATACTATAAACATAAATAATGCTTATGGTTTGATTTTTAAAATGGCGACCGGAAAATAACTATGTTTTCTGAAATTATGATTTATACTTCATATGCCGAGAGGGCTGAGGGTTAGAAAAAAAAAGATTGTTTGGTAGAATTATGCACACATAATATTTTTGTGTTTTCTATACACAAGCTTAAATATTTTTTTCAATTATTTACAGGATTCATTAAGAAGCAAGAAGTAGCATAAATAACACACTCCCATCAAACCCAACACTATTGTGAATTATTGCACAGTATTTATTTTGTGGCACTCCACTATATATATAATAACATACCCCACAAATATTTTCAACAAAATGCAATCTGAGAAAAGTTGCCCTGTGTGCAAGATAACCATATCAAGCCAAAATTTTGCAAGACATTGTCGTACCTGCGCACCTGGTAAGCGTGTAACCGCTAAAAAATCATGTCCCAGGTGCGGTATACATATTACTATTAATAATTTAAAGAGGCATATAACATCATGCAAAATTGTCGTCGGAGCACCTGTTCCACAACCGTCGACCAGCTCGACCAAGAGGAAAGCGGAAGCCGACTCGCCACCATCCGCCAAACGCGTCAAGCCTGTGGCGAAAGCGAACCAGACTGCTTTCGAGCGGTTGTTAGAAGATTTTGTCATCACTTCGGAGGGCTCATGCGACGTGCGTAGCTTTTTGGAGGAGAAGCGAGCAGAGATTATTTCCATCCTCGGTGATGCGCTTGCAACGCACTCCACCAAATTCTACGCATCGCTACGTTGCCAGTACAAGAAGCCGTCCGATGAAATTTACAGCTTCTGCCACAACACCAAGGCGAAGACGCTGCATCTGGCGGATGTCAACAACCTCGAGGTCATCTACAACAAGTTTGCCGATGAGCTGGTGGCAAAACAAGAAGAACATCAAGCTAAAGGCTCGGGGGGTTCGCTGTGTGGCGAGCCTCACGAGCTGTGCGTCAAACTTTGTAAGTTCATACCTCTCTCCGCCTCCAGCTACGTCCCCTTACCACCTACTATTGCGGCAAAGAAGGCTGTCCTGAACATTCAAAACAGTGACGCCAAGTGCTTTCTCTGGTCGGTGCTTGCAGCATTGCACCCAGTTGAGCCAAAAAATAATCCAAAACGTGTTGGCCACTACCTACCCTATGAGGCAGAGCTGGAAGTTGCCATGGCTGGGATCGACTACCCGGTAGAGGTCCCGAACATTCGAAAGTTCGAGGCTCGTGCGCGGTTGGCTATCAACGTTTATGGCCTCACTGACGAAAATGTGGTGTACCCCATCCGGGTGAGCGACGTAAACGTTGATGGTGCGCAGGAAATTCACCTTCTGCTCATCAAGGACGAGACCCATCACCACTACAGTCTTATCCGTTCCCTCTCTAGACTTGTTTCGAGCCAGCGGAGCAGTGATAGTCACCACGTCGAGGTGTGTCGCAGGTGCTTGTCAATATTTCATAATCGAGAACAGCAGGATTATCAGCGCATCAGAGGTCCCAACATCGCTGCAGAGAAGCTTGCCAGCCACAAGATCTACTGCAATGCCAACGAGCCGGGTGTGGCAGTCTTGCCCAAACCTGGCACTGTGGAGCGTTTCCACATGCACGGTGCCATGGTAGAGCATCCCGCTATCATCATCGCAGATTTCGAGGCCTTCCTCAAACCCCTGTCCACTTGCGATCCTGACCCCGAAGTTTCTTCCACCACCCCTTACCAACTCCACGAGGCCTCGAGTTATGCCTACGTTGTGGTGCGACGAGACCAGCACATCGCCCCCGAGCCCTACGTGTACCGTGGTCCCGACGCAGCCAAACACTTCCTCGAGAGGATGGTTGTGGAAGCCAGCGAGATAGGGAAGGTACTGTTGGCCCCCAAGTCTATGCTCCCACTGTCTCCCGACGATCAACGTAGACACGACGAGGCCATCGCTTGCCCTGTCTGCGTCAAGGAGTACACCACCAACAACCGTAAAGTCCAACACCATGATCACTTTAACGGTAGGTATGTTGGTCCATGGTGCAACGGATGCAACCTCATGGCCCGGGACCCTCGATTTATCCCGATCTTCTTCCACAATGGCTCGGGGTACGACTTCCACCACCTGATCAAGCATCTTGGATACGACAACAAGGGAATCAACGTTCTCGCCCAGAACGAGGAGCGTTACATCAGTGTGAGCAAACGAGTGTCGATCCCAGGATCACACTCTACCGTCGAACTTCGCTTCCTCGACTCCCTGAGGTTCCTCCCGGCCAGCCTCGATGCTCTCGCAGGGAAGCTTAGCGACGAGCAAATGCTCATCACCTCCGGAAACTTTCCGAACTTGGACGCCGGCCTCTTCAAGCGTAAGGGGATCTATCCCTACGAATATATTACAGACCCTTCCAAGTTCGCAGAGACGTCGCTACCCCCCCAGGCGAAGTTCTACAGTCAGCTACGCGGCTCGAACATCACCGACGAAGAATATCACCATGCCCAGTCCATGTGGCGCGAGCTTGGCTGTCGAACTCTCGGGGGCTACCACGACGCCTACCTCAGACTTGATGTGACGCTCCACGCCGACGTATTCCAGACGTTCCGTACAACTGCGAAGACCATCTACCAGCTGGACCCTGCCTACTTCTACAGTCTCCCCGGACTGGCATGGTCAGCCATGTTTCTGGTAACGAAGATCGAGCTGGAGCTTCTTTCGGACGTAGACATGGTGCTGTTTGTGGAACGTGCCGTGCGGGGTGGAATGGTCCAGGTGTCGCAGCGACACTCGCACGCCAACAATCACCACATGGCCACCGGTTACGACCCCTCACAGCCGTCCAGCTACATTATGTACACGGACGTCAATAACCTCTACGGACACTCCATGATGCAGCCACTCCCTTTTAGAGGCTTCGAGTGGGCTGACCCTTCCAACTTCGACATCGAAAGCTTCGACGATTCGGAACATGGGTTCTTCGCCGAGGTGGACCTTGAGTTCTCCGAGAAGCTGCAGGATTTGTTCAGCGATCTCCCCCCTGCACCCGAGTTCAAGTGTCCACCCGATTCCAACCAGAAGAAGCTCGTCATGGATTTCGAGCCCAAGAAGAATTACGTCCTACACTACCAGAATCTCCGGTGGTTGATGCAGCGAGGGGTCGCGGTCCACGCAGTTCACCGCATCCTCAAGTTCGAGCATTCTCCGTGGTTGCGTCCATATATTGAAGTCAACACCAAACACCGCACCGCAGCCACGTCCGAGCTCGATAAGGATTTCTTCAAGCTTATGAATAATGCGGTGTTTGGCAAAACTATGGAGAATGTACGGAATCGCATGGACATAAAATTGGTAACGAGGAAAGCACAATGTCGCAGGCTCGTGGCAAACCCGTTATTCAAATCGAGGACCATTTATAATGAGCAGCTTGCTCTGGTGCATATGAGGAAGAGTGAGGTGAGGCTCGACAAGCCAATTTATATTGGTGCCTCAGTATTAGACCTGAGCAAGCTGCACATGTTCGAGACGTACTACGACATATTACGTCCACATTATAGCCACAACATCTTGCTTCTCTACACGGACACGGACAGCTTGGTGTACCACGTCCACTCAGCCGATGCATACAGGGATATAGTCACGGCACCAGCTTTGGTTAACCTCTTCGACACCTCGGGCTATCCCCAGCCGAACCAGTACGGCATCCTGCCCCGAAACAAAAAAGTACCTGGCAAACTCAAAGACGAGAAGGACGGTGATGTAATTCTCGAGTTTGCAGGTCTTCGCGCCAAGGCCTATGCCATCAAAGCCGAGGGCAGCGTTACCAAGAAGGCCAAGGGTGTCGGCAGGCAGGTGGTTCGGGAGCATCTCGCATTCGAGGACTTTGTCGATTGCCTCAAGACCAGGTCGTCGGTTCTAAGAGAAGAACAGCGCATCCAGAGCGTCGACCATGTGTTGACCACAAACAAAGTTAGAAAAATTGCGCTGGATCCCAACGACGACAAGAGGTGCGTCCTCGAGTGTGGTATTCACACATTGCCGTGGGGGCACTATCGCTTAGCAGAAAGCAAAACCTGCAACATATGTCCATCTTCAACAGAAGATTCATAAAAACAAAACAAAACAAAAAAAAAACACTGACTGTTATTACAAAAAAAAAACACTGACTGTTATTACAAAAAACTTTGACCGTATTCTTAAATAACCAGCATGCCTATGAATTTGTTCGGTTTCAAAAAACAGATCATTATGGAAACCATACCAGATCATAAAGTCTTACCTTCCGTGTTACCTAAACTCAACGGTCTGTTGATCATTCACCTCAACAGCATTTGGACGAAACTGAATGACGATGTGGGCAAGACGTTTTATGTTTTTAATAACAATTTACATTTCTACGAAATTCCGATCGACCGGAAACTTCAAATCACCGTGAATCCGCAAAACGCAGGCGAAATCAAAATTTCTACCGGCAAGAACATTTTTCGAATCAAGCACGACAAGATGCTTTCTAACATTACGTACGATGTGTCTGCAGGAGATTATTTTTACATAGAACTCCTCGGAGATTACGACAAACTTATTCCTCTCTTCGTAGAATTACGAATCGTCTATCCTATTATAAATAACCGTTAACCAAAAATGCCTAACGACATTTTCGGCAACACCAAGCGTGTAGACCATGCAGAAGAGATTCTCATGTTGGACGTTCGAGTTAAGAAGTTGAGGACCGATTTGATCGCTTTGCAGGAAACCTTAAACAAAAGTTTAGAGTCGGAAATCGCTACGCTCCAAACGCAATGTCTCGACCCCATTCTGAAAATCGATTCCGAACTGAAGACGCTGATAAAAAATTATGTCGACGTACCTTCTTACGACAGCGTTCAAAATATACAGTTGAGCGTGGATTCGCTTCAAAATAATTTGGCCAAATTACAGCAATTTCAATCGAAAAATGAAGATTTGGAAAAATTGAAACTCGAAATCGAAGAACGAACTTCCGCAATAGAAAAGAATTTCTCCGAACTTCAAACCGTGGTGAACGATATAGACGCAGAACGCTTGCATGTCGTCGTTTCCAAATTACAAGAAGAATTCACCAGCACGTTGGAAGAAATTAAATCCAAGTTGCAGACTTTGGAAGATACAATGACGAACCTACCATCGTCGGACGAACTGCAGGTCATCGGTAAAAGCGTCGCGAACATAAAAATTCAATTGGAGGCCTATCAAGATTTCGAACACATTCAAACCACCATCGCTACGCTTCAGGCGTCCTTGGAATTGATCAACGAAGAAATTAAAAATATTCACGCCGAAGCGAGAGCGTTGACAAGCATTCAAGACACGTTGAGCACGGTTCAGCAGAAGATCGAATATTTAGAAAATTTGAACGTCGAAACAAATCTCGCTCATTTTCATCACGTACTCGACAACATACAGGGTGACTTGGAATCGTTACGGACGAGCGTGCCTTCGAGCGAAGATTTGGAAAAATTGAAAACGGCGGTGACGGCACTATCCGAATCGAGCGACATCAAACATTCATTGAGCGATCTCGAGAGTAGGGTGGCCAATCTCCCCACCTCCAAAGAATTGCACGCTTTGAAAAGGAACATATCACGTATGCTGAAACGACTAGAAACGGAAACGGCGAACGTGGAACAGATTCGAGACGAAATTAGTTCGCTGGTGTCGACGCTGCCCACTTCGCAGAGCGTCGCCGATCTTCACACGCAGTTTACAGAGATGCGAAGCATCGTGAACGATCTTACCGAGAAGAGCTCGAAATTGAATCAAGTCGAGAACCTTCAGAACATCGTCGTCAACATCAGAGATCAAGTCGGAGTGCTGGAATCCACGCAGGAATCGACGCTGGCCTCTTTCGGTGCCAAGTTGCAAGAACTCAACGAAAACTACAAGCAGTTGAACGTGGAAGTGAAAATCAAACCGTCGTTTTCTGCCGTAACGGATACCATAGTCGAGCATTTGCTGCCCATTGAAAATAAACTCGGACAAGTTCACAGTAATCTGCTCGGTGTCGACACTAAATTCGCTAAACTGCATTCTCTGCAAGCCATCGAAATCAACAGCGTACCCAATCAACAGAGAATCTCCACGTTCGTCGAAGGTAACAAACTGTACATGTTACATCCTTATCATCCGTACTACAAGTTTCTCCTCGATGGTACGATTCAGATAAACGAATTTTCGTACTGGTCTCACGGTAGAAAAGCTAGCGTTCCCACCATGACTTTGATATCGAATCGTGGTGTCCAGAAAGCAGGAAACATTCCTCTGGCACGTTGGAACGAAACGCGCAACATATATGAAATACACGAAGACGAAGATCTCACCGTTTTCGACGTGAGTGCCGGCGATAAGCTGATCATTCAAAACACGAGCGAAGTGCCACCCTCTTTGAATCCCATCACGCTTGTGCTTCTCTTGAAACGTAATTTCTAAAAAAAAATGTCTAGGCAAGCCATCGTCGAAGAATTGCATAAACCTGCACGCCGTAACTACGAACGTTTGGCTGTGGTAACCAAGGGCATCGACGACCTCTGGCAAAGCGACCTCGTGGAGATGAGTAGCGGCAATTTGAAAAACGTGCATAAATTGAACAAGGGTAACAAGTACCTCCTCACCGTCATAGACACGTTTTCGAAATTCGCATGGGCTCTACCTTTGAAGGCGAAAACGGGAACATGCGTCACGGAAGCATTCAAATTAATTTTTCGCGAAAGCGGCGGCAGACGACCACGGTTTCTGCAAACAGACAAGGGGAAGGAATTTTATAACGCTGTATTCCAAAAGTTTATTCAAAAACACAAGATTCGACATTATTCGACCTTCAGTCACATCAAAGCCAGCATCGTGGAAAGATTCAATCGAACCTTGAAAACACACATGTGGAAACGATTCACGCTTCGGGGAAATTACAAATGGGTCGACATCCTGCCGGAACTCGTCGACACCTATAATGATACGGTACACAGAACGATAGGCATGAAGCCAGCCGACGTTACCAAGTCCGACGAGCAGCGTTTAATTTCTACCGTTTACTGTCCAAAGTACACACCCACGACAAAAAAAGCTAAATACAAAATTGGAGACCGGGTGAGGATCAGCAAATTCAAACGCACCTTCGAGAAGGGATTCACAAAAAATTGGAGCACGGAACTCTTTACGGTGGTTCGAGTTTTACCTGGAAACCGACACACGTATATAATAAAAGATAGTAGCGGCGAGATTTTGAAAGGGAGATTTTACGAAGAGGAACTCTCTAAAACGAAACACCCCGACACGTACCTCATCGAGAAAGTATTGCGTAGGAAAGGTGACAAACTGTTTGTCAAATGGCTGGGACTTCCGGAAAAGAGTTGGATCGACGCGGACGAAGTGATCTTGTGAGTACGTGGAACGTGGTGAAGCGTCTACCGGATCCAGAAAGTCAAACGAAGAAAAAGAACGGCAAGTTGCTTCCCGACAGCATCCGCTGTCTGATCGTAGGTCCATCGGCGTGTGGGAAAACGACACTGCTCG
Source organism: Lepisma saccharinum (assembly GCF_977018435.1). NCBI lineage: Eukaryota > Metazoa > Arthropoda > Insecta > Zygentoma > Lepismatidae > Lepisma > Lepisma saccharinum. The sequence goes on from NC_139252.1 coordinate 40,685,594, forward strand.
TGGACAATTTTCTCCTCGCACCGAATTGGTTAGATTGGAAGAACAGGCACCTGTACGTGTTCTCGAAAAGTTTGGAGCAATCCAAATACCAGCAACTGATGAAACTGTACGATGGTCTGGACATTGCAACGTTCGCCTCGGAAATAAAACCACTCGACGATTGTCGTGAAAATTCAGTCGTTGTGTTCGACGACGCCATCCTGGAAAATCAAAATGAAATTCGCAACTTTTTCACGCAAGGTCGTCACAAAGGAATGGATTGTTTTTACCTAGCTCAAACGTTTTCCAAAATTCCAAAACAGTTAGTGCGCGACAACGCTAATTTCATATGTTTGTTTCGTCAAGATCACACCAACCTCAAGCACGCGTACGATGACTACGTAGGCGGAGACATGAACTACAATCAATTTTCGGAAGGCTGCTGCTCTACTTGCTGGAACGGTGACGATTTCGGATTAGCGACGATCGACATGACGAGGAAACCCAACGACGGAAAATACAGAAACAAAATCAACGACTTTCTAAACGTTGCAACGTTGTGAGAAACGACGTGTATAAATAACGTCATGACGAAACGAAAAATCGAAGACGAAAATCTCAAGCTTCGCGATTACCTCGCGAAACGCTTCAAAGGTTGGAAATCCGAGAATCGCGGATTCTACGAAGAGAAGAAACGTCAGGATCAACCCGTGATCGATGCCATCAGCAGTCTAGGTAAAGAAATTAAAAGTGTCACGGAACAAAATAAAAATTTGATTAATGAACTCGTACCGCTCGCAGCTAAAAGTTACGCCGTACCCACGCCCATTTCGAGCATTCCTTCGACGCCGTTCGAACTGAAGGATGCACCGGCACGACGTCGAGCCATTGGTAGCACGTCGTCTTCGGATAAAATCGAGTTGGGACCTTTGGCACGAGACTACCTGAGCACGGGGAAATTCGACAAGGATGAAGTGTTCGGATTGTATCCCAGCATGGAAACCAGCGAAGGCGGCGGTGTGGTGTGGAAGATTGGGAAATCGAAGGTGACCTTCGAAGGCAACGACATTAAAGTCAATTTAGGCGACAAGGATAGTTGGAACAGGTATCCGGGTACGGTGGGACTGTGGGAACTTGTTGCCAAAAAGCAGCCGAAAGATTACACCGACGAAGATTACCAAAGTTACAAGGAAATTCTGATCATGACGGATGCCTTGTACCAGAACAACGACGCCTCGCAGAATAGGGTGAAATCGAGCAGCGGCGAGAAGTACAGGAATCTCATCAAACCGATTTGGAACCAGGTCAAAACAGGCAGCGGCGTCAAACGCTACAACACGTTACCCAAAGAATTCGTTTGGGTGGACGACGTTAGGAAGCTCGTGGACCGATTGTTGGTGATAGCCGGCGAAGAGAATGCAGGCAATCGTAATTTCTACAACGAGAAGGTTGGCATCGTGGACATGATCAGCACGAAACTTTCCAACTTCATCGTGAACGACGACAAGGGCATAGGTTACCTGATCAAAATCATCAACACGCTGCCTCCGAGATTCTGGAACGTGGCCGAAGGAAAGGGACTCGTGAACGACATCATCAACAAGTTACCTTTCGAGATGCATTTACCTGGCTACCAGTACTGCGGACCGGGTACCAAACTCGAGAAAAGATTGAAGAGAGGAGACAAGGGTGTGAATCCGTTGGACGCCGCATGCAAAGATCACGACATCGCCTACAACACCACGCAGACGGATCTGGATGCACGTCACGAAGCAGACAAAAAATTGGAACATGCAGCTTTCGAAAGGTTCGTGAGCAGAGACGCATCGCTGGGTGAACGGGTCGCCGCACTGGGTACCACCATCGCCATGAACACGAAACAAAAATTGGGGTGGGGTATATAAATAACATAGAGTAAAAAATAATAATAATAACAACATGTCTCGCATAACTGATTTGCCGCACGAACTACTATCTAAAATATTCAAAAAGGTAGTTAACGGAGATGTTAATAAACTTGTGATCATAGCAAGAACAACGCCGGAATTTCGCATCCCTTGTGAATTGGTTCTCAAGGACCGCCTTCGGGAGATCAGTGGCCTGAGGTGCGGTGATCTCAACATTCTGCTTTTGGCCGCAGGGGAGAAATTAAACGATAGGTTCGATGAATTGCACGAGGCAAGGCAGGGAAGAAGACGGTACACAGTAGATTGGTACAAGTCTATGCAGGAGACGGAAGATATCATTACGCACATCATCGCGTTTTCCGAAGCACGGACTTTCTTCCTCTGTTAAAAAAAATAATAATATATATACGTGTCAAAAAAAAACTTGATATATAAATAAATAATCTTCGGTATATATAAATAACACACATCGTGAAAAAACAATTAAATTTCTCTCTCTAACACTTTGAAATTTTTTTTGATATGACGACTGAAAAAATAAGTGATCTCCAAGCATTAAAACAAATGCTAAATTTGTCAGTCGAGTATGTAAAAATTCAGGAATTGGAAGTCGACAAACCTTACACGATAACTTCCGGTTTAATCGTTTCTACCCAGTATGGTCCCAAGGTACGCCTGTTGCTCAACGCACAATACAGTCTATTTTTACCAGATCGATACGCTAACATGTTATCTGACGAGAAGCTATCTATTTTAATCGAGAACAAAACTCGAATTGTGTACAAGGGGACAAAGGAACTTCTTGGTAAAAAAACGAAGCACGTAATAGAATTTGTGTAACGACTGCGAGGCCTTGAAAATATATAAATAACATACCGTAAAAAAACTACACAAGAAAAAATCTCAGAATATATATATAAATAACATACCGTGAAAATAACACATAGAGCATCAACATGAAGCCCAAGGGTGTCGTGTACCAGATACCATACTCCAATCTTAAAAATCTAGGTACCCTCGATGGGTTACTCACCAAGAAACAACGCGAGAAGAAACGTTCTTGCTTGTCGAAAGGACACGGAATGAAATTACTGCTCAGCACACCTCAATTGAAAAGATTGCAGCGTTCGCGGAAACAGCAAAAGGTCGGAGGTTTCATATTCAGCATCCCGGCCATCCTGGCAGCATTGGGGGCCGTTGGAAGTTTGGCCGGCGGTAGCGCCGCCATCGCGAAAACCGTCATCGACTCAAAGAAGAACAAGGCCGAGTTGGAAGAACAGAAACGTCACAACCTGGCCATGGAGAAGAAAGGGAAGGGCGTGATGAAGAAGTTTAAAAAAAAGAAACAGAAGCACTCACCAACCGAGACATTGAATCTCTGATCGAACCGTTACAAATCAAACACTTCAGAGGAGTTTTCATGTCCGACTCGTTACCTTCAAGCGTCAAAAGAAGAGAATGCGGAGTAGTCAACTTGGACGGTCAAGAAAATCCAGGCACGCATTGGATATGTTACCACAAAAATGATGATAAAGCATTCGTTTTCGATTCTTTCGGAGGTGTTCCACCTACAAATTTAATTCATTATCTGAAAACGAACAAAACCTCTATATACTACAACGACGAACGCATTCAAAATTTCGGAGACGTGAACTGCGGTCATCTCTGCCTCTCCGTGCTCGCGTTTCTCTCTAAAATAAATAACCCTACGATCGAGGATTTCCAGAAAGCATTGTGGAACCTCAAACAGCATCACTAGGATGGGCGTGTTCCATCTCACGAGCGAATCTTCAATCTTGAAACTCACGCTGCACGACGACATCGTCTATCCTAAATCCGTGGCTCTGCGTGCATTCTACAGCATGTACCTCATACCCAATGTTACGCAGCACAACAACAAAATTAGCGTCGGAAGCGAACACATCGTCGTCACGCCAGGACAATACAATCTTTCCACTTGGCAAGCTCAGTTACCCAAAGGCACATACCTTTCTCAAAATTCGGTCACGCACAGAGTGGAAATCCTATCCGCTACGGAGACCGTGGACCTGGGCACCATGGGAGACCTTTTAGGTTTCGAGAACGACACCAAACTCGAAGCTGGCATCAAGCACGTGGCAACCAACATTCCTAAATTTTTGGCCATAGAGACTTTGAACGTACACTGCAACGTGGCCGAAGGTATGATCACGAAATCCTCGGACGGATTAGGAAGGCACAAGCAGACGGGAATCATAGCCACTTTCAAACCAAGTTCCGAGTTCATGGAACCGATCATCTACACGCCCTCTTCGCCGATCTATTTTCCAGTATGTCGCAACCGCATAGACGACATAGAGTTGGTGGTGACGAACGAGAAAGGAGACGTGGTGGATTTCGCAGGTGCCACTACGACGGCCATCGTGGAGATCAACATATAATAAATAACCATACATGTAAAATGGAGCAAATCGAAAGTTACGAATTGCAATCTTTCCCTCCCAACCGTCGCACGTTCGCCAATCTGAACGAGGCGAACAGGGAGATCGAATACGACGTGGACGTAGGCGATGGGTTCATTCATCCTCACAGAGCGGACCTCTACCTTCAATTCGACGTGGTGAAGAAGGAAAGCGGAGACGCGTTTCCCGCAGCAGCAAACTTGATACTCGTGGACAACTTCGTGCCTCACCTGTTCTCGCAGGTGGAGGTGAGGAAACACAACACCGTCATCGACAGAATAGATTATCCAGGCATCACGTCGACGGCGGTGGGAACGTTGAAATTATCCAAAACAAACGCAGCGTACTACCAGGCCGGGGGATTCGAAGCCGGGACCAAAATATCGACGAGAAGTCACACGGTGCTCTTTCCCATGCGTCTGCTGCCTGGTTTCTTCTCGGACTACAAGGAGATCATGTGGAAGGGAGGACTGAGGGTTACGTTTCGAAGAGCGGCCAACGACAACGACGCACTGATGCGATACGCTACTTTGGGTCCGGACGGCACCACGCCGATAGCCAACACTTTACCCGAAGCAGCCAAGTGCGTCATCCAGAGCATGGAATTGAGAATGCCGGTGGTGGAATACGAAACGAACTACGCCCTCAAGTACAAAGCGGAGATCTTGAAAAGTCCGCAGGTGCTGATTCACTTTCACGGTTACCAGTGTGTGCAGAAAATAGCGTCGGGAAGTCACATGGAATTCGACGTAACAACGCAGTTCAACAACATACAGTTCGACATGCCAGATTTCGTCGTAGTGCTTTTTCAGACCGGGAGAGACAAGAATCAGGAAAAAGATTCCAGCAAGTTCGACGACTGCAAGATCAAGAACGTTTATCTGAAGAATGGGCGCAACGAAGTGTTCCCGCGCGAGAATTACAACCTCGACGTGACAAAAAACGATTACCTCAAACTTTACGAAGCGTTTTCGGCTTACAAACGCGTGACCGAGGGAAGCGTGGACATGTACTACACGCCCAGCGAGTTCAAAGCACGGAGACCCATGACCGTCATCAACACATCTAAGAGAAAGAAGGTTGTGGTCAACGATCGAACCAACATCAAGGTCGTCTGCGAGTTCCACGATGCCTTGCCCGAGGATACCCTATGCAGTGTCATCCTGATTGCAGAGAAGTCCTTCGCCTACGACGTGAAGAACGAGAGGGTCACAGAGCAGTTTTAACAAGTTTTTTAACATCTTTTCTTGCACAATAAGAAATTTTCTGCACTAGCACAATCAGTTACAATAGCACAATACGAATTTCACTAGTTCAGATCAGTTACAAATGTCAATTTCATTAGTTATCAGTTACAATATCTTTTTTGCACTATAGCACGAGACAATCAGAAAATTTGCACAAAAAAATTTGTTGTTGTTTTTACACGTGAAAATTAACAAATAAAATTTCTTTTTTATCGTTTCAGATGCTGTCGAAACATCAAAAACACATACACACACACTAGAAAAAAAAAGCATGCAACTTTATTTGTAACACACACATATTCTCCATCTTCATCAAGAAAATATTATAATAAACATAATTATTTTTATCTATATCTCACAATAAAACTCTATATCCAAAAATATCACAACATCAAATAACACTAGAGTCGTTAGTACACGTTGCATGCATTACGGAGGTCCTCTGTAGGGTTTCATGGAAGTTTGGGGGAAAAAAAAACACGTGAAACTCTACAGAGGTGCGGTTATCTAGAGCCGCAGCCGTTAGAACCTTTTTGGGTTGGGCACCACGCACCCTGGCGGGGTTAGGGGGCAGGTATTCTAAAAAACAACAATTATTATTTTGTTTGTTTGTTTGCGTCACAATACATAAGCGCGTGCGCGCGCGCGCGCGCGCGCGCGCGTGTGTGTGTGTGTGTGTGTGTGTGTGTGCGTGTGTGGCACATCGTTCCCCCGAGAGAGGTTTACAAAGGTCACGATATACAAACATTGGCCCCCGGGAGTTGGAAAATTATTATATGGCGCATTCGCTCATTACTGTTCTCAGCTATAAGTTTTTTCTCTCTCTCTAGCCCTTGCCAACTGGTAATGCTGGTAATACTGTGTCCGAAAATAGGGGGGGGTTTATACCTTACAAGAGCAAACCATTAAAGCAAGCCCCACCGAGCTTTACTTTCGGGTGTAGTGTTGCCAACACTGCGAGAAAAAAGTTGCCAACTCCTTGCTTTAGGTTAGGTTAAACCAAAAACCTTGGTGATTTTTTCGAGTGAGGAGCTGGCAACACTGCGAGAAAAAGGTTGCCAGCCCCTTGCTTTAGGTTAGGTTAGACCAAAAACCTTGGTAATTTTTTCGAGTAAGAAGCTGGCAACACTGCGCCATCAAATAGAGCTCATGCCTTACGGGAGAAATCCATTAAGGCGAGCTCCTCACTTCAGCTCCTCACAAGAGGACGTTCAACCGGGGCACTACCTCTACTTACGCCCGTGAAAAATTATATATAAATAAGACTTAAGCGTATTATCTGCTTTCATGTCAGATTTTGCCAACCTGTGAGCTGTAGTGTTTAGGTGACAAGCGACCTGCTCAAATATGATACTGTTGACAATATTGTACGTCCGTGAAAATTATATATAAATAAGACTTAAGCGTATTATCTGCTTTCATGTCAGATTTTACCAACCTGTGAGCTGTAGTGTTTAGGTGACAAACGACCTGCTCAAATATGATACTGTTGACAATATTGTACGTCCGTGAAAATTATATATAAATAAGACTTAAGCGTATTATCTGCTTTCATGTCAGATTTTACCAACCTGTAAGCTGTAGTGTTTAGGTGACAAACGACCTGCTCAAATATGATACTGTTGACAATATTGTACGCCCGTGAAAATTATATATAAATAAGACTTAAGCGTATTATCTGCTTTCATGTCAGATTTTGCCAACCTGTGAGCTGTAGTGTTTAGGTGACAAGCGACCTGCTCAAATATGATACTGTTGACAATATTGTACGCCCGTGAAAATTATATATAAATAAGACTTAAGCGTATTATCTGCTTTCATGTCAGATTTTTTACCAACCTGTAAGCTGTAGTGTTTAGGTGACAAACGACCTGCTCAAATATGATACTGTTGACAATATTGTTCGTATATTGTATTGTATAGGAGACTAGAAGCATATAATTTAGCGAAAAAAAAAACCCAAATAAGGTCATAGAAAATAGTTTAAAAAAAATTAACAATTATATTTTGCATTGCACAGCATTAGGTATTAAATAACATACCCCCAAAAAATCTCTGCATTATGCGTTCTGAAAAAAATTGCCCTACGTGCCAAATTACTATGTCAAGTAAAAATTTTCAAAGACACTGTCGTACTTGTATGCCGGGAAAGCGAATATGTGCAACCAAACTGTGCTCTAAGTGTGGAAAAAATTTTTCTATTGCCAACTTCAAGCGACACCAGCTTACTTGCAAGAGCACTGGAACATCTCTACCGCAACCTTCCAAGCGAAAGGTAGAAGTAACCTCCCTCGATGCATCGCCACCTGCCAAACGCGTCAAGCTGGCGAAGAAAGCAGACCGATTTGCGTTTGAGCATTTATTAGAAGACTTTAACATAACATCAGACAGCTTCTGCGATGTGCGTAGTTTTCTGGAGAGCGAGCGAGCTAAGATAATATCCATCCTCAACGATGCATTGGCTACATACTCCACTAAATTCTATGCTGTGCTATGCTGCAAGTATAAGAAACCGTCTGATGAAATATATAAATTCTTCCATGCCACAAAAGCAAAAACACTGCATCAGGCAGATATCACTGACCTCGACAGCATCTACGACAAGTTTGTCGAGGAGTTTGTGGCAAAGCACGAGGAGCATCAGGCTAAAGGCTCGGGCGGTTCGCTGTGTGGCGACCCCCACGAACTTCGTCTGAAACTTAGCAAGTCCCTGCCACTGGCAGGGTCTAGCTATATTGCCCTGCCACCCGAGGTTGAAGCAAGGAAAGCTGTTCTCAATATTCAGAACAAAGACACCAAATGCTTCCTCTGGTCGGTGCTGGCAGCATTGCACCCTATACCTTGGGAAAACAGTCCACGCTATGTTTCACACTACAAGCAGTATGAGTCGGAACTGGAGGATGCAATGGCCGGGATTGCCTACCCTGTAGAAGTCTCGCATATTCACAAGTTTGAGGTTCGTGCTCGTGACTTGTTGGGCCTGCAATTAGCCATCAATGTTTACGGTCTCACCGAGAACAAAAATGAGGTCCACCCCATCCGGGTGAGCAACGTGAGCAACAACAACGAGGTACGAGAAATCAACCTCCTGCTCATCAAGGACGAGACCCATCACCATTACACCCTTATCCGTTCCCCCTCTCGGCTTGTTTCGAGCCAACGGAGCAGTGATAGTCGCCACGTCGAGGTGTGTCGCAGGTGCTTGTTTACATTTCATAATCGAGAACAGCAGGATTACCGGCGCATCAGAGGACCCAACATTGCTGCTGAGAAGCTAGCTCGCCACATGCTCTACTGTGGTACCAACAAGCCTGCACGAACTATCCTGCCCGAACCTGGTGCAGTAGAGTGTTTTCGCATGCACAGTGCTATGGTGAAGCATCCTGCCTATATTGTAGCAGACTTCGAGGCCTTTCTTCAACCTCTGTCTAACTGCGAGCCCAACCCCGAAACATCCTCTACCATTCCTTTCCAAATCCACGAGGCCTCGAGTTACTCCTATGTTGTGGTGTGGCGAGACCAACATATTGCCTCCGAGCCCTATGTGTATCGCGGTCCCGACCCGGTCAAACACTTCCTGGAGAGAATGCAACAGGAAGGCATCAAGATAGGGAAGGTGCTGTTGGCCCCCAAGCCCATGCTGCCTCTGTCTCCGGAAGACAAGCATCAGCACGAAATGGCTCTAAATTGTCCTGTTTGCAACTCGGTCTTCACTGACGATAACAAAAAGGTCCACCACCATGACCATTATGGGAGCGGAAGCTACATTGGCCCGTGGTGCAACAGATGTAACTTGAGAGCCAGGGACCCGCGCTTCATACCGGTCTTTTTTCACAATGGCTCGGGATATGATTTCCATCACTTGGTTACACATCTAGGGTACGACAATGCGAGAATCAATGTCCTGGCACAGAACGAGGAACGTTATATTAGCATCAGCAAGTGGGTGCCGATCCCCGACTCAAGCAGCAGCATCGAGCTTCGGTTCCTCGACTCTCTGAGGTTCCTCCAGGCAAGCCTCGATGCTGTTGCTGGGAAGCTCAGAGACGACCAACTAGCCATTACCACATCAAGTTTCCCGAACTTAGATGTCGCACTCATCAGACGTAAAGGGGTCTACCCCTACGAATACGTCACCGACCCTTCCAAGTTCGAAGAAGAGTTGCTGCCTCCCCAGGATAAGTTCTACAGCCAACTGAGAGGTTCAGGTATTACCGACGAGGAGTACAAGCATGCTCAGTCTATGTGGGTCAAGTTGGGTTGCCGAACTTTCGGTGATTACCACGATGCATACCTGAAGCTTGATGTGACGCTTCTTGCCGATGTGTTCCAGGCGTTTCGGGCAACTGCGATAAAAATTTACAACCTGGACCCTGTATATTTTTACAGCCTTCCTGGACTGGCATGGTCGGCCATGCTCCTGCTGACTAAAGTTAAACTTTCACTTATCTCCGATAATGATATCATGCTTTTCATCGAGAGAGCTATCCGGGGCGGCATGGTCCAAGTGTCGCAACGCTTCGCACACGCCAACAATCACCACATGGCCACTGGTTACGACCCCTCCCAACCATCAAGCTACATCATGTACACTGATGTGAATAATCTTTACGGGCACTCCATGATGCAGCCACTCCCAACAGGACAGTTTAAGTTGGTTGATCCTTTATACCACGACATCGAAAAAGAGTGCGACGAGTTTGGGTTTTTTGCCGAGGTGGACCTTGACTTCCCCGAGAAGCTGCAGGATACATTCTGTGACCTTTCGCCTGCTCCGGAAGTCAAGTGTCCACCTGGCTCGGATCAACCGAAGCTCGTCATGGACTTGGAGCCCAAAAAGCGTTATGTGCTACACTACCGGAACCTCCAGTGGTTAATGCAGCAAGGGGTCTCGGTCAAAGCAGTTTACCACGTGCTCTTGTTCAGGCAGTCTCCATGGTTGAAGCCGTACATCGAACTGAACACCAAACATCGCACTGATGCCACTTCGGAACTTGATCGCGATTTTTTCAAATTAATGAACAATGCGGTATTTGGGAAGACCATGGAGAATGTGCGAAATCGCGTTGATGTGAGGTTGGTGACGAAGAAAACACAGTGTCGTCGACTTGTTGCAAGCCCGCTGTTCAGGTCTCGAACAATTTACAACGAACAGATGTCTCTGATTCACATGAACCGGGGCAAGGTGCTACTCAACAAGCCCATCTATGTGGGAGCTGCAGTTTTGGATCTGAGCAAGTTGTGCATGTTCGAGACATATTACGGCATACTACGTGCACACTACAACCACAATATCTCGCTCCTCTACACAGACACAGACAGCTTGGTGTACCATGTTCGCACGGCCGATGCGTATGGTGATATAGCCAAAGTTCCAGCTCTTGTCAAGCTCTTCGACACATCGGGCTATCCCCAGCTAAACCGGTATGGAATTCTGCCCCGGAACAAAAAAATACCTGGCAAACTCAAGGACGAGAAAGACGGGGATGTGATTGTGGAGTTTGCTGGACTTCGTGCCAAAGCCTATGCGATCCGGGCTGAGGGTTCTGTAACAAAAAAGGCAAAGGGTGTAAGCAGGCAAGTGGTTCGGGAGCACCTCAAGTTTGAGGATTACCTCGAGTGCCTCAGAACAAAATCGCCCATTCTACAAAAAGAGCATCGTATCCAAAGCGTCGATCATGTGCTTACAACTAATATTGTCAGGAAAGTTGCTCTGGATGCACACGACGACAAGAGGTGTATTCTTGAATGTGGGGTCCATACACTTCCGTGGGGCCACTATCGCCTCCAAACTAGTAAGACCTGCCCAGAGTGCAACAAAAAGTAATAGGCAATGCGAAAAAAAAACAATTTTAATTTACTTCCACTTCCTCGATTACATGCATGCATGGCACAGCAAAATTAAACTTCTGGAAACTGCTAATTGCAATTTGTACTTATATATATAAAATTCCACATTTCTTATTGTGTGCTATTTTTTTTTTTTTATTTATTTAAAACTGTTCAGTCACTCTTTCATTCTTGACGTCATACACAAATGTTTTCTCTGCAATAAGAATGACACTGCACAGAGTATCTGCAGGCAAGGCATCGTGGAACTCGCATACAATCTTGATGTTGGTACGATCGTTGACCACCACTTGCTTTCTTTTCGTGGTGTTGATGACGGTCATGGGTCTCCGTGCTTTGAATTCTCTGGGCGCGTAGTACACGTCCACGCTTCCTTCGGTCACGCGTTTGTAAGCCGTGTAAGCTTCGTAAAGTTTGAGGTAATCGTCTTTGGTCATGTCGAGGTTGTAATTCTCGCGCGGGAACACTTCGTTCCTACCGTTCTTCAGATAAACGTTCTTGATCTTGCAGTCGTCGAACTTGCTGGAATCTTTTTCCTGATTCTTGTCCCTCCCGGTCTGAAAAAGCACTACGACGAAATCTGGCATGTCGAACTGTATGTTGTTGAACTGTGTCGTCACGTCGAATTCCATGTGACTTCCCGACGCCATCTTCTGCACGCACTGGTAACCGTGAAAGTGAATCGGCACCTGCGGACTTTTCAAGATCTCCGCTTTGTACTTGAGGGCGTAGTTCGTTTCGTATTCCACCACCGGCATTCTCAATTCCATGCTCCGGATGACGCATTTCGCTGCTTCGGGTAAAGTGTTGGCTATCGGCGTGGTGCCGTCCGGACCCAAAGTAGCGTATCGCATTAGTGCGTCGTTGTCGTTGGCCGCTCTTCGAAACGTGACCCTCAGTCCTCCCTTCCACATGATCTCCTTGTAGTCCGAGAAGAAACCAGGCAGCAGACGCATGGGAAAGAGCACCGTGTGACTTCTCGTCGATATTTTGGTCCCGGCTTCGAATCCCCCGGCCTGGTAGTACGCTGCGTCCGTTTTGGATAATTTCAACGTTCCCACTGCCGTCGACGTGATGCCTGGATAATCTATTCTGTCGATGACGGTGTTGTGTTTCCTCACCTCCACCTGCGAGAACAGGTGAGGCACGAAGTTGTCCACGAGTATCAAGTTTGCTGCTGCAGGAAACGCGTCTCCGCTTTCCTTCTTCACCACGTCGAATTGAAGGTAGAGGTCCGCTCTGTGAGGATGAATGAACCCGTCGCCTACGTCCACGTCGTATTCGATCTCCCTGTTCGCTTCGTTCAGATTGGCGAACGTGCGACGGTTGGGAGGGAAAGATTGCAATTCGTAACTTTCGATTTGCTCCATTTTACATGTATGGTTATTTATTATACGTTGATCTCCACGATGGCCGTCGTAGTGGCACCTGCGAAATCCACCACGTCTCCTTTCTCGTTCGTCACCACCAACTCTATGTCGTCTATGCGGTTGCGACATACTGGAAAATAGATCGGCGAAGAGGGCGTGTAGATGATCGGTTCCATGAACTCGGAACTTGGTTTGAAAGTGGCTATGATTCCCGTCTGCTTGTGACTTCCTAATAATCCGTCCGAAGATTTCGTGATCATACCTTCCGCCACGTTGCAGTGTACGTTCAGAGTCTCTATGGCCAAGAATTTAGGAATGTTGGTTGCTACGTGCTTGATGCCAGCTTCGAGCTTTGGGTGGTTGTTCTCGAAACCTAAAAGTTCTCCCATGGTGCCCAGGTCCACGGTCTCCGTCGCGGATAGGATTTCCACTCTGTGCGTGACCGAATTTTGAGAAAGGTATGTGCCTTTGGGTAATTGAGCTTGCAAAGTGGAAAGATTGTATTGTCCTGGCGTGACGACGATGTGTTCGCTTCCGACGCTAATTTTGTTGTTGTGCTGCGTGACGTTAGGTATGAGGTACATGCTGTAGAATGCACGCAGAGCCACGGATTTAGGATAGACGATGTCGTCGTGCAGCGTGAGTTTCAAGATTGAAGATTCGCTCGTGAGATGGAACACGCCCATCCTAGTGATGCTGTTTGAGGTTCCACAATGCTTTCTGGAAATCCTCGATCGTAGGGTTATTTATTTCAGAGAGAAACGCGAGCACGGAGAGGCAGAGATGGCCGCAGTTCACGTCTCCGAAATTTTGAATGCGTTCGTCGTTGTAGTATATAGAGGTTTTGTTCGTTTTCAGATAATGAATTAAATTTGTAGGTGGAACACCTCCGAAAGAATCGAAAACGAATGCTTTATCATCATTTTTGTGGTAACATATCCAATGCGTGCCTGGATTTTCTTGACCGTCCAAGTTGACTACTCCGCATTCTCTTCTTTTAACGCTTGAAGGTAACGAGTCGGACATGAAAACTCCTCTGAAGTGTTTGATTCGTAACGGTCCGATCAGAGATTCAATGTCTCGGTTGGTGAGTGCTGTTGTTTCTTTTTTTTAAACTTCTTCATCACGCCCTTCCCCCCTTTCTTCTCCATGGCCAGGTTGTGACGTTTCTGTTCTTCCAATTCCGCTTTGTTCTTCTTCGAGTCGATGACGGTTTTCGCGATGGCGGCACTTCCACCGGCCAAACTTCCCACGGCCCCCAATGCTGCTAGGATGGCGGGGATGCTGAATATGAAACCTCCGATTTTTTGCTGTTTCCGCGAACGCTGCAATCTTTTCAATTGAGGTGTGCTGAGCAGCAATTTCATTCCGTGTCCTTTCGACAAGCAAGAACGTTTCTTCTCACGTTGTTTCTTGGTAAGTAACCCATTGAGGGCACCTAGATTTTTAAGATTGGAGTATGGTATCTGGTACACGACACCCTTGGGCTTCATGTTGATGCTCTATGTGTTATTTTCACGGTATGTTATTTATATATATATTCTGAGATTTTTTCTTGTGTAGTTTTTTTACGGTATGTTATTTATATATTTTCAAGGCCTCGCAGTCGTTACACAAATTCTATTACGTGCTTCGTTTTCTTGCCAAGAAGTTCCTTTGTCCCCTTGTACACGATTCGAGTTTTGTTCTCGATTAAAATAGATAGCTTCTCGTCGGATAACATGTTAGCGTATCGATCTGGTAAAAATAGACTGTATTGTGCGTTGAGCAACAGGCGTACCTTGGGACCATACTGGGTAGAAACGATTGAACCGGTAGTTATCGTGTAAGGTTTGTCGACTTCCAATTCCTGAATTTTTACATACTCGACTGACAAATTTAGCATTTGTTTTAATGCTTGGAGATCACTCATTTTTTCAGTCGTCATATCAAAAAAAAATTTCAGAGTGTTAGAGAGAAATTTAATTGTTTTTTTTTTCACGATGTGTGTTATTTATATATACCGAAAATTATTTTTTTTCACGATGTGTGTTATTTATATATCAAGTTTTTTTTTTTTTTGACACGTATATATATTATTATTTTTTTTTAACAGAGGAAGAAAGTCCGTGCTTCGGAAAACGCGATGATGTGCGTAATGATATCTTCCGTCTCCTGCTTAGACTTGCGCCAATCTACTGTGTACCGTCTTCTTCCCTGCCTTGCCTCGTGCAATTCATCTAACCTTTCGTTTAATTTTTCCCCTGCAGCCGAAAGCAGAATGTTGAGATCACCGCACCTCAGGCCGCTGATCTCCCGAAGATGGTCCTTGAGAACCATTTCACAAGGGATGCGAAATTCCGGCGTCGTTCTTGCTATGATTACAAGTTTCCCTACATCTCCGTTTACTACTTTTTTGAATATTTTAGATAGTAGCTCGGGTGGCAAATCAGTTATACGAGACATGTTGTTATTATTATTATTTTTTACTCTATGTTATTTATATACCCCACCCCAATTTTTGTTTCGTGTTCATGGCGATGGTGGTACCCAGTGCGGCGACCCGTTCACCCAGCGATGCGTCTCTGCTCACGAACCTTTCGAAAGCTGCGTGCTCTAACTTTCTGTCTGCTTCGTGACGTGCATCCAGATCCGTCTGCGTGGTGTTGTAAGCGATGTCGTGATCTTTGCATGCGGCGTCCAACGGATTCACACCCTTGTCTCCTCTCTCCAATCTTTTCTCGAGTTTGGTACCCGGTCCGCAGTACTGGTAGCCAGGTAGATGCATCTCGAAAGGTAACTTGTTGATGATGTCGTTCACGAGTCCCTTTCCTTCGGCCACGTTCCAAAATTTCGGAGGCAGCGTGTTGATGATTTTGATCAGGTAACCTATGCCCTTGTCGTCGTTCACGATGAAGTTGGAAAGTTTCGTGCTGATCATGTCCACGATGCCAACCTTCTCGTTGTAGAAATTACGATTGCCTGCATTCTCTTCGCCGGCTATCACCAACAATCGGTCCACGAGTTTCCTAACGTCGTCCACCCAAACGAATTCTTTGGGTAACGTGTTGTAGCGTTTGACGCCGCTGCCTGTTTTGACCTGGTTCCAAATCGGTTTGATGAGATTCCTGTACTTCTCGCCGCTGCTCGATTTCACCCTATTCTGCGAGGCGTCGTTGTTCTGGTACAAGGCATCCGTCATGATCAGAATTTCCTTGTAACTTTGGTAATCTTCGTCGGTGTAATCTTTCGGCTGCTTTTTGGCAACGAGTTCCCACAGTCCCACCGTACCCGGATACCTGTTCCAACTATCCTTGTCGCCTAAATTGACTTTAATGTCGTTGCCTTCGAAGGTCACCTTCGATTTCCCAATCTTCCACACCACACCGCCGCCTTCGCTGGTTTCCATGCTGGGATACAATCCGAACACTTCATCCTTGTCGAATTTCCCCGTGCTCAGGTAGTCTCGTGCCAAAGGTCCCAACTCGATTTTATCCGAAGACGTGCTGCCTATGGCTCGACGTCGTGCCGGTGCATCCTTCAGTTCGAACGGCGTCGAAGGAATGCTCGAAATAGGCGTGGGTACGGCGTAACTTTTAGCTGCGAGCGGTACGAGTTCGTTGATCAAATTTTTATTTTGTTCCGTGACACTTTTAATTTCTTTACCTAGACTGCTGATGGCATCGATCACGGGTTGATCCTGACGTTTCTTCTCTTCGTAGAATCCGCGATTCTCGGATTTCCAACCTTTGAAGCGTTTCGCGAGGTAATCGCGAAGCTTGAGATTTTCGTCCTCGATTTTTCGTTTCGTCATGACGTTATTTATACACGTCGTTTCTCACAACGTTGCAACGTTTAGAAAGTCGTTGATTTTGTTTCTGTATTTTCCGTCGTTGGGTTTCCTCGTCATGTCGATCGTCGCGAATCCGAAATCATCACCGTTCCAGCAAGTAGAGCAGCAGCGTTCCGAAAATTGATTGTAGTTCATGTCTCCGCCTACGTAGTCATCGTACGCGTGCTTGAGGTTGGTGTGATCTTGACGAAACAAACATATGAAATTAGCGTTGTCGCGTACTCACTGTTTTGGAATTTTGGAAAACGTTCGAGCTAGGTAGAAGCAATCCATTCCTTTGTGACGACCTTGCGTAAAAAAGTTGCGAATTTCATTTTGATTTTCCAGGATGGCGTCGTCGAACACAACGACTGAATTTTCACGACAATCGTCGAGTGGTTTTATTTCCGAGGCGAACGTTGCAATGTCCAGACCATCGTACAGTTTCATCAGTTGCTGGTATTTGGATTGCTCCAAACTTTTCGAGAACACGTACAGGTGCCTGTTCTTCCAATCTAACCAATTCGGTGCGAGGAGAAAATTGTCCACGAGCAGTGTCGTTTTCCCACACCCCGAAGGACCTACGATCAGACAGCGGATGCTGTCGGGAAGCAACTTGCCGTTCTTTTTTTTTCTCGTTTGACTTTCCGGATCCGGTAGACGCTTCACCACGTTCCACGTACTCACAAGATCACTTCGTCCGCGTCGATCCAACTCTTTTCCGGAAGTCCCAGCCATTTGACAAACAGTTTGTCACCTTTCCTACGCAATACTTTCTCGATGAGGTACGTGTCGGGGTGTTTCGTTTTAGAGAGTTCCTCTTCGTAAAATCTTCCTTTCAAAATCTCGCCGCTACTATCTTTTATTATATACGTGTGTCGGTTTCCGGGTAGAACTCGAACCACCGTAAAGAGTTCCGTGCTCCAATTTTTTGTGAATCCCTTCTCGAAGGTGCGTTTGAATTTGCTGATCCTCACCTGGTCTCCAATTTTGTATTTAGCTTTTTTTGTCGTGGGTGTGTACTTTGGACAGTAAACTGTAGAAATTAAACGCTGCTCGTCGGACTTGGTAACGTCGGCTGGCTTCATGCCTATCGTTCTGTGTACCGTATCATTATAGGTGTCGACGAGTTCCGGCAGGATGTCGACCCATTTGTAATTTCCCCGAAGCGTGAATCGTTTCCACATGTGTGTTTTCAAGGTTCGATTGAATCTTTCCACGATGCTGGCTTTGATGTGACTAAAGGTCGAATAATGTTGAATCTTGTGTTTTTGAATAAACTTTTGGAATACGGCGTTGTAAAATTCTTTACCGTTGTCCGTTTGCAGAAACCGTGGTTGTCTGCCGCCGCTTTCGCGAAAAATTAATTTGAATGCTTCCGTGACGCATGTTCCCGTTTTCGCCTTCAAAGGTAGAGCCCATGCGAATTTCGAAAATGTGTCTATGACGGTGAGGAGGTACGTGTTGCCCTTGTTCAATTTATGTACGTTTTTCAAATTGCCGCTACTCATCTCCACGAGGTCGCTTTGCCAGAGGTCGTCGATGCCCTTGGTTACCACAGCCAAACGTTCGTAGTTACGGCGTGCAGGTTTATGCAATTCTTCGACGATGGCTTGCCTAGACATTTTTTTTTAGAGATTACGTTTCAAGAGAAGCACAAGCGTGATGGGTTTCAAAGAGAGTGGCACTTCGCTCGTGTTTTGAATGATCAGCTTATCGCCGGCACTCACGTCGAAAACGGTGAGATCTTCGTCTTCGTGTATTTCATATATGTTGCGCGTTTCGTTCCAACGTGCCAGAGGAATGTTTCCTGCTTTCTGGACATCACGATTCGATATCAAAGTCATGGTGGGAACGCTAGCTTTTCTACCGTGAGACCAGTACGAAAATTCGTTTATCTGAATCGTGCCATCGAGGAGAAACTTGTAGTACGGATGATAAGGATGCAACATGTACAGTTTGTTACCTTCGACGAACGTGGAGATTCTCTGTTGATTGGGTACGCTGTTGATTTCGATGGCTTGCAGAGAATGCAGTTTAGCGAATTTAGTGTCGACGCCGAGCAGATTACTGTGAACTTGTCCGAGTTTATTTTCGATAGGCAGCAAATGCTCGATTATGGTATCCGTTACGGCAGAAAACGACGGTTTGATTTTCACTTCCACGTTCAACTGCTTGTAGTTTTCGTTGAGTTCTTGCAACTTGGCACCGAAAGAGGCCAGCGTCGATTCCTGCGTGGATTCCAGCACTCCAACTTGATCTCTGATGTTGACGACAATGTTCTGAAGGTTCTCGACTTGATTCAATTTCGAGCTCTTCTCGGTAAGATCGTTCACGATGCTTCGCATCTCTGTAAACTGCGTGTGAAGGTCGGCGACGCTCTGCGAAGTGGGCAGCGTCGACACCAGCGAACTAATTTCGTCTCGAATCTGTTCCACGTTCGCCGTTTCCGTTTCTAGTCGTTTCAGCATTCGAGATATGTTTCTTTTCAAAGCGTGCAATTCTTTGGAGGTGGGGAGATTGGCCACCCTACTCTCGAGATCGCTCAATGAACTTTTGATGTCGTTCGAATCGGATAGTGCCGTCACCGCCGTTTTCAATTTTTCCAAATCTTCGCTCGAAGGCACGCTCGTCCGTAACGATTCCAAGTCACCCTGTATGTTGTCGAGTACGTGATGAAAATGAGCGAGATTCGTTTCGACGTTCAAATTTTCTAAATATTCGATCTTCTGCTGAACCGTGCTCAACGTGTCTTGAATGCTCGTCAACGCTCTTGCTTCAGCGTGAATATTTTTAATTTCTTCGTTGATCAATTCCAAGGACGCCTGAAGCGTAGCGATGGTGGTTTGAATGTGTTCGAAATCTTGATAGGCCTCCAATTGAATTTTTATGTTCGCGACGCTTTTACCGATGACCTGCAGTTCGTCCGACGATGGTAGGTTCGTCATTGTATCTTCCAAAGTCTGCAACTTGGATTTAATTTCTTCCAACGTGCTGGTGAATTCTTCTTGTAATTTGGAAACAACGACATGTAAGCGTTCTGCGTCTATATCGTTCACGACGGTTTGAAGTTCAGAGAAATTCTTTTCTATTGCGGAAGTTCGTTCTTCGATTTCGAGTTTCAATTTTTCCAAATCTTCATTTTTCGATTGAAATTGCTGTAATTTGGCCAAATCATTTTGAAGCGAATCCACGCTCAACTGTATATTTTGAACGTTGTCGTAAGAAGGTACGTCGACATAATTTTTTATCAGCGTCTTCAGTTCGGAATCGATTTTCAGAATGGGGTCGAGACATTGCGTTTGGAGCGTAGCGATTTCCGACTCTAAACTTTTGTTTAAGATCTCCTGCAAAGCAATCAAATCGGTCCTCAACTTCTTAACTCGAATGTCCAACATGAGAATCTCTTCTGCGTGGTCTACACGCTTGGTGTTGCCGAAAATGTCGTTAGGCATTTTTGGTTAACGGTTATTTATAATAGGATAAACGATTCGTAATTCTACAAAGAGAGGAATGAGTTTGTCGTAATCTCCGAGAAGTTCCATATAAAAATAATCTCCTGCAGAAACATCGTACGTAATGTTAGAAAGCATCTTGTCGTGCTTGATTCGAAAAATATTCTTGCCGGTAGAAATTTTGATTTCGCCTGCGTTTTCCGGATTCACGGTGATTTGAAGTTTCCCGTCGATCGGAATTTCGTAGAAATGTAAATTGTTATTAAAAACATAAAACATCTTGCCCACATCGTCATTCAGTTTCGTCCAAATGCTGTTGAGATGAACAATCAGTAAACCATTGAGTTTAGATAATACGGAAGGTAAGAGGTTATTGAAATTTGGCGGTGCAGTCTCCATGTTGATCTGTTTGCGGAAGCCAAAAAGATTCATTGTCCTTGTTAGTTATTTAAGAATACGGTCAAAGTTTTTTTTTGTAATGACAGGCAAAGTTTTTTTTGTTTGCTTGCGTCACAATACAGGCACGCGCGCGCGCGTGTGTGTGTGCGACATATTGTTCCCGAAAGAGGTTTACAAAGGTCACGATATATAAACATTTGGTCCCACAGTTGGAAAATTACGATAAGATGCATTCATCCCTTCAAGGATGAGAGAGTGCATTCGTCACAATACACGCGCGTGCGTGTAAAAATTATACACCGTGAAAAGCTACGACGAGTTGGAAACACTGCTGGTAGGGTTAACATACACCATAAAAGGCTACGCCTCGCCCCCGAGTTGGCAACACTGCTTGTGAGGTTAACATACACCGTGAAAGGCTTCAAAATATCATATAGTGGAATTTTTGTAGAGTGGGTTGGCAACACCGACGAGTCTTGAATTATTATTTGAGGCTCGAATCATCATTTGATGCTCGAAATCATTATTTGAGGCTCGAAATCATCATTTAATGCTCGTCGGTGTTGGCAATTTCTATTTGTAGGTTAGCTTAGCCAGTGAAAGATCATATAGTGGAATTTTTTTTGGATGGGTTGGCAAAACCCAAGCCTCAAAAAAAAACATCCAATAGAGTTGCCAAATATAAAAAAAAACAATAGGTCCCCCTCATAAAAAGCTACAGTAAAAACCCACAGTGTCGCCAACACTAGGCCCCCAACAGTGTTGCCAGACATAAAAAATACATGGACCCCTCAGACCCTTTGATGAAAATTTACAGTGAAAAAAACCCAGTAGGTTAACAACACTGTCAAAAAATCTACGGTAGTGTTGCCAGATGTAAACAGGGGGCAATAAACCCCCCCCTCATAAAAGGCTACAGTAAAAACCCACAGTGTTGCCAACTCTGTGCCCTCAAAATATACATCATAAAAAGCTACGACGAGCCTCAAATGATGATTCGAGCATCAGTGAAAAAAAAACCAGTAGGTTAACAACACTGTCAAACTACGGTAGTGTTACCAGATGTAAACAAAAAGCAATAGACCCCCCTCATAAAAGGCTACAGTAAAAACCCACAGTGTTGCCAACTCTGCCCTCAAAATATACATCATAAAAGGCTACGACGAGCCTCAAATGATGATTCGAGCCTCAAATGATTATTTAGAACCGGGCCACCTGCACTACTAATCATAATATGCAAAACTTTTTTTTGAGCACTGTAGTACTTTACACGGAAGCATTTTGCGAAACATTTCGGCAAGCTTTTGCAATTACAATGTACGTACGTATAAAACAGAGCATTCCCTGACATTCGCTACGAGACTCGACGGCAAGCTGCCAGGCATCAGCCCTTGTCTTTCCCGGTGAACGGGTCAGCGACAGTCGCTTGAGTCGGCTATTAAATTTACAGTTTTCATATTGTGTACTAACTTTGACTACAGAGGGTGTTGGAAACGATGTCCCTCTGCTGCAACACATTCCTGGCATCTCCGAAGGAAATTGGCATTTACACGTGCAAGTTCGTCTACTGTAATTCTCCCGATTTTTCGTACAATAATATCTTTTTAACTCACGGATAGTGTGCGGATTGTCTTTGTATACTTTATTTCCCCATTTTTCTTTCCACTTTTATTCAGAACTGACCCTGTTACTCTAAACTTTTCTACGAGGTTTAATATAAGCGACTGTCGCGGAACCGTTCACAGGAAAAGACAAGCGCTGATGCCGGGCCGCTTGCCGCCGAGTCTCGTAGCGAATGTCAGGGAATGCTCTGTATATACAGCACGAAAGACACGTTGAGTTACACCCTCTATGGAGAGTGCACGGTTTTAAAAGTTGAAACAATTAAAATGTTGTTCCATACGTGTACTGTGTAAGTTATAAAGTATGTATTTAAGCAGCCGCATTGCTTTCTACCTAAAACCATTTAATAAGAAACTTTATTCCTCTCGGTTGAATAGTTATAGTCTTTTAAAAATGTGAAGTGATACATTGTTTACATCTCACGCGGCCGCCATTACATCTGCACTCATGACCTAGAGGTCGCCTTTGATTGGTTATACTATGAAAAATGCT
Organism: Lepisma saccharinum; assembly: GCF_977018435.1. Lineage (NCBI taxonomy): Eukaryota > Metazoa > Arthropoda > Insecta > Zygentoma > Lepismatidae > Lepisma > Lepisma saccharinum. The sequence goes on from NC_139252.1 coordinate 40,708,168, forward strand.
ACGCAAATAGGATCGATCCTATCCTTGAGAAATGCCATGGCATCTGAAATGCTATAAGATTTTTCACTTTACACGGTAGCATTTGGGTCATGGCACAAATGGTAAGAAAAATGCTAAGAAAGATGCTTTCGTCTAAAGCGGGGCATACAGCGAACTCACCTGCTCCTCAGAGATCGGTAGTTTGACAAAGGAAATTATCCATGTCACAGCTTCGTTGCAAGGTGGAGTTGTCAAGGACCCTTCGTAACTCACAAAACCATGGGCCAAAGGGTTGAAGAGGTTTCCCAAATTAAGATTCTCGATAACGGTCGAACTCCCCGTTTCCTGGATCTGTTGTAGTGCCTGTACGACTGGCTGAAATGCTTCGTTATCCTCTGGCACTATCTGCAAAAGTGAACCAATTGGTAGGTTGAGCCAATTCATAAAAACTGCGTCTATGCTATTCTTCATTATTAACTCTTATTTCCCTATACTTTTCTTACAAACATTACCGATTTCATTTACAATTTAATGATCCTGCCCGCAGTTAGTCCTTTCCGCCTTTTTAAAATTGTACTCGAAACCAGATACACGTCCGGTTGGCTTCCTCGCGAGTTATGTCACATACGAAACTGGCGTTCCAATGAAGACTTAACCCATACCTGAAAGAAGAACGCTGCTACAACTATTCCATCCTTGTACTGGAGAGCCCTTTCTAGGCTTCCGTACCGCCCCTTGTAGTGGACTAGGTGGGCTTCAAGTGGCAGCCTGAAATTATTAAGAAAAACAAAAACTGAAGAGGGTAGACTGTAATGCATTTTAGAACAGCAACTGTTTACATGGTTGTGTCCTAATTGCGAACAGTCCTAATTGCGAACAGTACCTGAATCGCCCTAATTGCGAACACATGAAACTGAGAAATATTTCCACGTCCTAATTGCGAACACACAGAACTGAAAACCTGTTTTTAAAAACAGGTAAGGGTAAGACACGAGATTTCTGGTCTTTGCCAGCGCCAAAGGAAGAGAGACTTTGAATACCAAAACATATTTTTTTAAGGATGAAACGTTCAAAAGCTGTGCTACCCAGTTTTCTTGGATATATACTATACATGCAGACTTGGGAAGTACGAATTTAGAAGCAAATGTACCTCTAGTCTTTGCGTTCCCATCAGACAAGAGGAAAGACATTTATTTACGGTTGTTTCGATTAATCTTGAGGGAAATACCAGAGTGGAACCCTGAAACGGCGAATATTGACTTCGAGGCTGCTGCTATTTCTGCTTTAAAAGAGGTTTTAACCAAGATTAACATTCACGGTTGTTTTTTCCACTTTACACAAAGTCTTTGGAGCAAAGTTCAAGAAATTCGCATGACTACATCTTACAAAGAAGATGAAGAAATAAAGAGGAGCATCCGTATGTGAGCGTCTTTAGCTTTTCTAAACCTAGAAGATCTTGAAGAATGATGGCTTCATATTTACGAGCAAGCTCCTCGTAATGAAAACCTCTTGAAGTTCTTCGACTATTTTGTGGACCGGTGGCTCGAAAACCTCTTACTGCCAAAAGATATGTGGAACTGTTTCAACAGGAGGCACCGGACAAATAATGCAGTGGAGGGATGGAATCATAAAGTCAACAGCGAGCTTGGTAGGCCACATCCAAAAGTAGCAGAGCTCATTAAATCCTTAGAGGCTGAGGCAGAAAAGTCAAATGATATAATTATGAGGATGGAAATGAACCTGGAAGGCTTCAAGCGGAAGAAAATATATGTTTTGTTGGACGAGAGGATAGCAGGAAGCACTGACAAATACAAGGACACTGGTGATATCCCTATTATTTTAAAAACAATATCATGTGTTTTGTAATTAGACTTATTGACATATTATTAATTGACAAAGCCATGAATTGTATTATTAATTGAATAAGATCTTTTTGTACAATATGTATAATATATGTATTTAGACGATTGTATGTTACAATTGACATGCTTCAATTTGAGGTGTAACTTTTACACCACCAGTGACCCACAGGCCACTGACCAGTCTCAAGTGTGGCACTGAGTTTCTTTTAAAATATAGTTAAAAGGACTCAGGAAATTGAGAGAAAGTTGTAGGTTACAAGCCAGAAAAATGTGTTCGCAGTTAGGACGAACCCCTTCGAGTGTATTCCTGTTCAGGCAGGAAGTGTTCGCAATGAGGACTGTTCGCAATTAGAACAATATACCCAATGTTTTCAAGATACCATCAACTAACTAGTTAATCTTAATTTTTTGAAATAGAAATAAAAAGGGGTCGTGATTGAATGGGACTTTTAATTACCCGAGTGCATCAGCTTAGTCTTTTTCCTGGTTGGTGGCTTTTTGATGTAGGGCATTATGGTCAAACACTCGAGCCAGGCTACTCACCTTTTCCCGTCAAATGTATGTTCGCTTCCTACAGATGAGTTGGGTCCCCAATGGAAATGGATGTTGGATAACAAATACGTGTTACGCAGAACGCTTCCAGATATTGACGGTATGATCTCAGTACTTACGGGCTCGTTTTTACTCCATCTCGGGCTCAGTTTAGCTATGGAAAACGATAATATACATTAGTATTAGTAATATTCGTTCTGCACAATTAATGAGTAATGAAATCTTGGCAGATAGCAACGTGTCTGTAGTATGATTATGGTTTACATTAGAATGTAAATACAGACTAGACCAACAGGTGGTGCTGATACTTCTAAATACAGTATTCTAAAGAGCCTGAATGTTAAAACACAGAGAAACATATTGCTAGGGAGACAAATTTATGGTAAATAAAAAATGAGGAGAGCGGTAAATAAAATGTTAGATCAGCGGTATATACCAGCGGTGGAAAAAAAAAATTGGCACAAACTTTTTCATTATGAGAGGAAACAACATACAAAAGAGCTATAAATTGATAAACTACTTCATTTTTATGTACTGTACACATACACAAGTAACAAACCAAAAAGAAAACATCAACACAAAATCACTTCATTTCTAAATTGCATATCTCAAGTGATCTATTATTCATTTTATGTATTTAAGGGATATCCTTGCTGTCCAACAAATAAAATAATCACTACTGCACATACGCAAACACATGTTGAAAATCACATGATGATAAACAAAATTAATTCATGACTGAACACAAATGACACCATTGTTTCCCTTGATGTGCGGGAACAGACTAATCTTATTGCTGCTACAGCTAGCAAGTTCAATGAAACTGGAAGTTGAGTAGACATTCGGGGAAAGAGAGGAATGCAGCTTGACAGGGAACGAAGTTTTGGAACTGAAATTATGTGCATGGGAAATCCCAATTTCCAGTGTCTTCCTGATGTGATCGAAGATAAAACGTTCTTCAGCTGCAAGTGGTAGGAAACTTTAGGCAAAGGTTTCGTTACAAAACGATAGTTTGCGCGCACAACCTCGATTGCCGGTTTTTGCGTGTTTTCTACTTAATTTGACAATATTTCACGGTTATTTCGCGAAAAAGCGTTCATTTCGTGGAAAAGCACACATTTCGCATTACTTCGCGAATAAAACTCATGCATATTTCATCATTGTGGGTGTAGTTACGTGCAGAATGTTCAAAATTACATCTTTTTTTCACATTTCGCGATTTCGCGCATCGCGAAAATTCAATGTCCCTACATATTGCTATTAAAGAAACTGTAGCTTTAAAAAATTAAATTTCAATTGTTATGTATGTACCATACACCACACCCGTTGTTTCTAAGCAAAAATATACTTACATAGACTAAAACTGACTAAACTGAACACCATCGTACACACACAAAATTTATAGGATATAATATAATGCATGTGAACGAAAATAATACAGCGTTGATGCATGGGCGTATTCATCGGGGCGCACTTCCCTTTTAGAAAACTAGACCGAAAAATAAATTGTTCATTGTGGTCTTTCCGTTGTAAAATAAAATATTATTATTATATTAAGTTATAAAGTTATTCTCTTTTCAAAGTAAAGCATTGTACGATTTCGAATTATAGTATGTTCCTTTGATTTTCCTCGGAAAGTGTTGCCCCCCACACCCCATCCCCGGAAACAATTATGGTTCTCCATGCCTTAATTGACTACTGTTATTCAGTGTATGACATTTTGTGATATATATATATGACGATAGACATGATAATTGGTTTCACATATGGAAATATAAAGATTATTATTTACATTTGTGATTTAATTGTATAGGCTATGTCATCCTGTGACTACCATCACAAGCATTATCTACATGAGATTTAACTCCATATACGCCATCCCTCATTCATAATACAAGCACTATATGCATTCCAAGAGTATTTACTAATAGCTCGGTCGTTGTCGCCTTGTAATCAAGGGGTCCCGGGTTTGATACCCGGTGGAGGCACATAGTGGTTCGGATTCCACTTTAAACTGTAGGTCCAGTACCGATTAGCCTTACTGTGCACAAAGTGGACTTAAACACCAACTCAAACCAAACTAATAGCTGGGGGACCGATCATAAGCACCGATAAGTCAAATTATGGCTGAGCCGATACCACTTTGAACCGATACAGATACTCTTACCGATACCCATCGATACCGCTATTTGAAAATTGCAATAATTACAATTTGTTCAAAATATTGATCAATGTTAGTGTGTAAATAATCTTCTCCTATTATATGCATGAATTTACCAATACATTTGCTTTAAAATATTCAAGAATTACATCAGAATATTAAAATAGATGCTATTTAATTTTAAAAATAGTTTTTCTTGCATAATTTGTGCAAAATAAAAATAATTTTGAATTTTGCATGTTTTTCAATATAATCAGACTCTGCGAAATGGCATTTTTGAAGACCCCGTGAAAGACCAACATACCGGAAAAGTATCGGTTGGTATCGGTAGATGAATTCCAACCGAAACTCTACGATATCGATACATCGGCATCGGCTCAGCTCTATAAATTACCTGAATGACCATCATTGGCCAGAGTCATGGAGATCGCCTCATCATATGCTTTCCACGCCAACGGCTTGTTGTTCTTCGCCGCGAGTCGTTGTATGCCAATATCGATCGGCGATTGTTTTTGCCCTCTGCACTTCGGGTAGATGTCGCCCCAAGAGTCTACTCCTGAAATCAAAATTAAATGAATACATCCCTGATATTTTTGTTATTACTCAGTCATGTAAGCTACAAGTAATTATACCACGGTTTTTTAATATTTATTTACCATCTTAATGTAGTTATTATGTATTCCATATTTAGAACGTAATCCTAGACCACTAGAGTGTTTTTTATTTTGCAAAATATGTATGATGGGAAATCTTCAATTTAGAATTACTCTTGTTGCTACACATTTCAACAAATTTTGAATTAATATGTTGCTTCATCATTTAAATAATATATAATGTAACAACTTACTTGTCTGACATTGTAACCGACATCAAAATTATTTTCAGCCTGCTTTTGGATATGGTGGATATTTTGATTTATCAGCATGTGCCGATTTTAAAATTCTCAGACATTTAGGAAAATCTCTGTAACTTGTGTTCTGTAAATCTAAATACAGTGATTTAAATACAGTTTTATTCAGAATTAAATGTTTCCTCTTTTTGTTCATGACCATTTTTTCTCTCAGCATCCATGCTATATACAGTGGTTCAACGCATATGCATTCAGAATTTCTCATCTTTGGTGCACAAGATAACAATGAATGAAGCAAAATATCTCAACCATATTTATTTGAGGTGCTTAGTCCTACTTTTTAAGTTAATTGTATGAGGGAAGGGGATATCTGAAATTTTCACCACAGCGAGTCCTCTTGAGACTTTGACATCACAGAGAGAGATCTGCTGAAGATTTTCTTTCGAATAAGAAAGATGGTAATATTTTTCGGAATAACCTGGCACTGCACAGTAAACTTATGGTTAAAGATGTTTTGTGCCGCTCACGGATGTTTCCCAAAGAAGAGAAATTATGAAAAATATCCATCGGATTGAAACTAATAATCTGAAGGTAAATGCGATCGTGAAAAAGGAGGAATGTTTAATTCTGAAGATAACCGTATTTGAATCATTAATATGAAGTGAATGCTGAAATAATCACAGGCTGCTAATCCAAACACAAGTCTGAAAAATATTTCAGTGGCGGTGTTTTGATACTTAAGGAATAAATGGTTAAATTATTTCTAAAAGCAATAGATGTTTGAAATCGCATGCAATAATCCGTTCACAACTGATAATTTATCAAAAGCAAATCGTGTCACTAAAGTTCTTAAAGCACAGTTTTTTTTACATATATTGTAAATTAAACTTTTATATTTTGAAATACTTTGGGTAGATTTTACTTACCATTTGGCCCTGAGTAGCTGAACGAGTTTCCAGACTGTCCAGAGCTTCCTGGAATAGAGTAATATTTAATTTAGAATGAATTTATAGGCACTTTGTTAGATACATGATTAACAATACACGAAGTATGTGTAGACAGAAATACAATACATGCATGTACACATGTTCTCAGACTACTGTTACCAGACGGCCTCTTTTCTCTGGACAAGGCCTACATTTCAGTCCCATGTCCTTGGTCTGCGAAGAGCATGAAAAAATCGTGTAGACCGTTTGTGAGCGTAATATAATTTGCATTAAGAAATTACGTATTTTAGTTGGAGAAACGGATAATCACAGGACAATTAATAGATTTCTTGACGGAACTTATAACATTGTTCTAGATTTAGTACAGCAGATACTCTACTATAATTTTTTATCTTAAATTCTGTGGAAGTCTTGGTATTAGTTCAATTTTGCCTCTTTAGTTTTATAATTATAGTATTTTGACCAAAATTGAAATTTTGAAATTATAAAATTGCTACACGGAGAAGGTTGCTTGAAAACACAGGAAGTAGTATATGGATTACAAGTTAGCAAATTTCGTACCTAAGAATTGATTTTCAATACATTATTTTTGAATTGAAAACTTTTCGCTTTGACATAATTTACTAACAGTTCATAGTAATGTGCTCTAGATATTAAGGTAAAGTCCTATATTTTGGAACAGTGTCCTACTTTTTATACTATGGGTAATTCTATAAAAAGTGAAACTGAAATATCAAGTTTCTAATGTATAGACCTACGTTGATAACCAGCATATCCTAAATATGTGTAGGTCTATGCATGACATATTATATTCTGAACAATATAAAACTTACAAAATTAAACGCAAGGTCTAATTTTCCAGAATTTTGCACACTATGTTATGTTTTCACTGCAACATTTATGACAATGTAATAATAATTCATAAGGTAATATAGAAATTATGAACGCTCTACGTCTGCTCTCTAAAAATAATGTTTCTATAGCTTGTCCGGCTTATACATACCTGTATTGAAGGTGATACTAAAAATCAAGCAGCAAAACGAGATATGTATTATTCCCATACTACTGCAAGGTAATCTGTAAAGGAGCATGCTATTAGCTGACATTTTGTCGTGATTGTATAAAGCGCCAAACTTACTTGTGGCAGTTAGTACATACATTTAATTACTTTTAATTGAATCTTGAAATACCTCTCAGTAATAGTTCCTATCAATATCTTTTCATCGCTTGTGGTATAGAAATGGCGGTCATATTGGCATCAAAGGCGAGTATCAAGTTTTTAAGTCAACTTTGTGCACAGATAGGTTAACCGAGACTGGATATACAGTTTAAAATGGGATCCGATCCACCATGTGCCGTCACCGATATCGAAGCCTGCGAAGACGTTACCACTACGCCATCGGGGAGGTCCTCACAATGTTATACATTATTGTTTCTGCTAGGAAGTATTGTCTACTGCCATGGCACTACTGCAATTCTCTTTTTTGTCTATAATTGTCACGTAATATTTATGTAGCTTCAAATATTTGAAGTAGAATTTAGCTTCAGTAAAACCTCGTTAATTCAGACTCCGATAAGCCGGACTTCGCTTAATCCGGACAGGCTAAAAGCCCCCCCCCCAATAAAAGCAAAATGCAAGGTTTAAATGTGGCTAGAAGCACTGCATTGTCGTATTGCTTTACATTTTACTGTACTGTATAGTGTATTTAGGCCTATGCCCTTGAAATACACCATGAAAAACATGTTTTGTTGCTATAAACGTAGTTTTAATGCACTTTCTACTGTTCTTTTAGGTTATTTCAGTTAATCTGGACTTTCATTAAACTGGCCAATTTATCCCCCCCCCCCGATTAGTCCGGATTAACGAGGTTTTACTGTATTTGACTACAATCGAAAGAGCATATGCTCAAACACCGGGTCTTGCCTTGAAGAAATGTAGTTTATACGGACATGTTCAGTGTTAACTATAACAAATTACTAAAATTATTGGTACTATGTACTGAAAAGGAAATAGTTTTATACATATGGGTTTCAAATTATTGAAAACTTTTACTCTACTCAGAGATTATTATAAGCAATAGAATTTGGTTGATATTTTTGGATCCAGAATTTACTATACAGTAAAACCTCGTTAATCCGGACTAAGTTGACCGGTTTAACGAAAGTCCGGATTAACTGAAATAACTAAAATGAACAGTAGAAAGTGCATTAAAACTCCGAGTATAGCAACAACAACAGAATTTCATCAATGGTTGACTTGCCTTTTTTAGGGAATTTCTCGTGTTGACTTCTAGCCTTTTTGCCTTTTGCCTGTCCGGATTAGGCGAAGTCCTGCATATCGGGATCCGGATTAACGAGGTTTTACTGTATTTTATTAAATTAGCTGATAACTCAACAAATGGGCTGTATTTGGTCAGAATTACTAAAAGGAACGTTCCCTTTTCTATTATATTTCAATTATTTGATATCGCTTTTCTACTTCGTAGGTTAGACGTGACGATGAGGATTAATGATGAACTGACGAAAAGAATGATGGGACACAATGGACATGAACCTCTGGCTTCACAGCCCGACAGTAATAGTAATACTCATAGACTTGTTCCTCGCATACATAGTGGAATCTTTTTTCAACAGCGCTTCATTAATGGTTATTCCTAATGTTGTCCATACATTAAAAATTTAATTAGGTTAACTGAATGCATTGTGTCGATTGCAAACAATTATAACACAATTAAGCCTTGTTTCCATGATATGAAAAACTCAATATGCTGACCAAGGCAGAAATTTATTTTATTATAAAACATAAACTAAATGTAACGTTTCAACCTTCTAGCAAGGTCTTCTTCAGACTCTGCACCAAGTACAAATGTAACAAGGTACAAAACAGGACGATATATATACACAAACATTACTCCCCTCCAGACTATTAGAAAGTTGTTCTGGAACATTCTAGCAGGTGGCTTTCCCTTGTCAACTGTACTTTCACCTAAAAGGCTAAATATATTTTCTTCCATCTAGAATGTCGTTGGACTCTTTATCTCACGCTCTTTTTCCTTCATTCTTCTTCCTTCTTCTCTCCTCTTTCTCTCTTGTCCTTTCCACTCTTTCTAACACCTTCTTCCATTCTTTGTTTACAGTCCCCCATTCCAGTTCATTGTGTCTTCTTCACCTTTCTTCTCTATTTCCTTGGACTCCTTCCATTTTCTCACTAGTATTCTCTTCTCCCTTCCTATCTGCTTAACCTCATCCCACTCTATGCCATGTCCTGTTTCTCTCGTGTGTTTAAATATTGCATTTCTCTCTCTCTAAGACGTACATCATCCCTATGTTGTTTCAACCTGTCTTTCAGCCTATTTTTCGTTTCTCCTATGTACACACACTGACATTCTTTACATTTCACTTCGTAGATAATCCCCTCCTCTTCTTCTTCTCTGTTTTCATTTTCCTTGTTTGCATTCTTCGCTATTCTTAAGATGCTTCTCCCTCCCTTCCTGTAAGTTTTAATGCCCGCTTTCCTAAGCACTTTGCATATATTTTCTCTTGTCTTCCCCATACTCCTATGAGAAGGAGGATATACTGGATATAAACAGAAGAAGGAAGAAAAGTGGCAAGGGAGAATTGGAAGAGAGAGAAAAATGAGGTTTGGAATGAGGAGTATGGGGAAGTACAGTTCACAAGTGAAAGTGACCTGCTAGAATGTTCCAGAACAACTTTCAAATAGTCTGGAAGGGAGTAATGTTTGTGCATATATATCGTCCTGTTTTGTACCTTGTTACATTTGTACTTGGTGCAGAGTCTGAAGAAGACCTTGCTAGAAGGTTTAAACGTTACGTTTAATTTATGTTTTATAATAAAATAAATTTCTGCCTTGGTCAGCATATTGAGTTTTGCAAACAATGTTTATAACTTGTAGCAAAACCAACTAATATAATTTTTTATTTGATTTTTTATAGGTAGCATCTTCAGTTCCAGGAAATATTTAAATATCAGTGAACAAAATGCAACCCTTCTTCAGAGGCGGGAAGAAACATAATGGGACCATAGTGAATATTCAGTTCCCTTCAGGCGGTGCAAGAATTCAAGATGCAAGGTAAGGGTTATATTATGCTAATAGCCGTGGCCGCGGTGGCTCAGTCGGTAACGCGTCTGACTACCATGCTCAAGGTCCCGGGTTCGATCCCCGGCCGGTTCAAATCCGGGAACTTTTCTAACGGTGGAAGCGGCCCCGGCGCCCACCCAGCGTCGAATAACATGGGTACCTGGGGGAAACCCTGGGGGGTAAAGGCGGTCAGGGGCGTGATGCTGATCACATCACCCCCACTCATGACCGGATCAAGAAAGTGTGGGGCGTTACCCCCACACCCCCTATACGCCTTCATGGCGTGGTGCTATGCACAGGGGAACACTTTACCTTTTTTTTTAATAGCCTGTCAATCACAGCTGAAGAATCGAATTCACCAAGTGAATACAGATTTTGCCCTACACAGGATTCACAAAGCAATTATGTTCTCACCACGTCACGTTACATTTTAATCGAATCGATTAACCGATTAAACACATTTTATCGGTTAATCGAATTTTAAAATAGATCGGAACATGTACCACAACATGGCGCAGAATTCGGCTGTGCTTCAAAAATGACGGTCTCCATACCGATGTTCTGGACTCGTAAACCATCAGGTATGTGCCCATATCAAGCATTCAACCATACCCATCGTAGTGTTGAAAATACAGGGTAGTACTCCCACTTTGTGACCACTCTGTATATCATATTTACATCAATAAGTTTCCAAGAGCTCATTTTAGGTCCAACTTGTGGTCAGATAAACTTATCGGGAGTGGATTTTCAGTGGAATCGAAAATACTGAACAATGTACCACGTAGCCCCATGTACTTAAACAGTGATTAACGGGAATTTCCCTTCTTGTTTTCGCATCCTCCCCCTCTGGTTGCAGAGGCTGATGTGGCTACAGCCACCTCCGAAATTTTGAGATAATCAACATTTTCCAATAAGAGCAGTGAAGAACTGAGGAAAGACCAGAGTGGTAAATGCAAAATCACTTATAATAACATCGAATTTCGATTTTTTAGAGTGGAAAGTTCGAAATATTCGACATATCTTATTGTGTATGGCGCCCACTAGTAAGCAGCCAAGAGCGCCAACTTTGAAGAAGGATTGGGTCCTTATAAGTTCAAAAAAATCTCATAAATTCTCCCTTCCATGCATCATGATATTAATGCACACCAATCATACATCCTTACTATTTTAAATCTGTTATTTACTGATTCTAAAAAGCAATTATAATAACAATAACACGACAAGTTATTGGGTGGGCTAGGACCCAAGGACCTATGTAAATTGGCGCCACTAAAAGCACCTATCCCCTACTATTCTAGCCCCTCCCGAAAACAATTCCTGTGTACGCCAGTGCTTAAGGGTAAACTCAGGGGCGGCACCAGAAAAATTTGACCAGGTGGGCATAAGCCAAATACTGATGAATTAGGTTTGGCAGATGTAAAGTTTGACTTTCACAAACACGTATTCTCTCCCTATCTTCCCCACTCTCCAGAATTGCTTTGTATTTCTTTCGTCTTTTCTATTTGCTTATTTATACTTTTCCACCATTTTTCTATGCTTGCATTACTCCCCCTTTCCTCTCGATTTCACACACACATGGGATAATGGGTCAAATCTTCTGATCAAAATTCTCTCTATCCACTCCAATCTAGAAAAAATAGCGAAGAGACTCGATGTCGTCACCTTCTTGGCTTACATTCCTACCTTACCTGTGCTGATCTTGATATAACCTTCCTATTTCTCTCATTAAGTGTCCCTTACCTTTCGTATCTCCCTGTCCATGCCTTTCAACTGCTCACTGTGTACCTCGCTTTGTACGATGTATATTTTGTATTATCCCTTTAAATTAAGATGCAATTTAACATAGCCTATACTTTATTAAGCGAACGAAGCAGAACAAGTTTATTTTGTTCATAGCGCTTTCAAACTCTTGGACACAGTTTCAATTACTGACTATTACCACACGAGCGAAATATGTCATCCTTTACCGAAAACGTTAGGTCATGAATAGAAATTCTTGTTCATACTATATGGAAGTAACGCGAAGATGTATTTTTATATGTGTTCGTTTTTTCTTAATTTTTTTTATCATATCAAGTATGATTTTGTACTCCCCCCCTCTGTAGATTGGTATTGCAATACTTCTAGCCACAGGAGTGTTAACTCGACACCAAGCCTTATGTTTCAAGGAATTAAATGAATCATAAAAAAACAGGTATTCCTAGTCACCACATTTTGCTACGATTTTAGTTATCTTAATCGGTGAACTAATGTAAATCCAAATGCAGCGAAACGTCTTATAGGATGATAATTTGTGGGCCTTTTTCTAGTATCAACAATATTAATACGAAAAATATGCACGAAGTCAAGACAATAATAATGTATTATTATTGTGGCATACATATTTTTCTAAATACTTATTAATACTTCTTGAATTTGTTCCGGTGGGCAGAACAATTTTTGGGTGAACAGTTGCCCACCCGCACCCACCTGTCGCGTCGTCCCTGAGTAAACTATATATATATATATATATATATATATATATATATATATATATATGTGTGTGTGTGTGTGTGTGTGTGTATGTATATGTGTGTATATATATATATATACAGCGTGAGCACAAAAACACTCCCTGGTTTCAAGATGTCATAAAATTAATAGTTACTTGAATATTTTGATAAAATTGATATCCAAAGCTCAGTTAACTCAAAATATTTTAATATCTTTCTTTTCAGAATCGCTAGTTGTGAATTCGGTAGCTAGAGGGCAGTAACATCGAAAATGGCGTTCACTCCACAGTAAAGAAGCTGGTGCGTTTTAGAATTTGCCAAAACAAGCAGTGTTGTGAGAGTGCATGCATTTAAACGGAAGTTTAATGTTGATCAACCTACACACAAATCCATTCTGCAGTGTCATAAAACATTTGTTGAGAGAGGATGCATTTGTGATCAAAGAAAATAACATTCTGGCCGACCGTCCATCTCTGAGGAAATTGTGGAGCGTGTGCGAGAAGCCTTTGTACGCAGTCCCAGAAAATCAACACGTCAAGCCAGCAGGCAGTTGCAGGTGCCACAAACTACAGTAAGCAAGATTTTACGGAAGCGTTTGCGTTTTCACCCGTACCGGCTGTAATTGGTTCGAAAGTTATATCCACAAGACAAGGTAAAGCGACGTGAGTTTTACGAGACTATCCACACTTTAATGGAGGACGATGAAACCTTTCTGACAAAGATCATTTTTAGTGATGAGGCGACCTTCCACTTGAGTGGAAAAGTGAACAGGCATAATGTTAGGATCTGGGGAAGCGAGCATCCACATGCCACTCTTGATGTGGAACGTGGCTCACCCAAGGTGAATGTTTTTTGTGCAGTGTCAGAGCGTCGAGTGTACGGTCCGTTCTTCTTTGAGGGGCCAACAATCACAGGTGAAAGCTACTTAACAATGCTACGTGACTGGTTAATTCCTCAACTTGCTGCAGACAGAGGTGACTAGATTCTACAACAACATTGAGCGCCCCCACACTGGCATCAATCTGTACGCAGCTTTCTGAATGACAGCCTCCCACACCGTTGGATAGGACGAGCTGGACCCAATGATCAAAATCTATGCAAGTGGCCCCCACGATCACCGGACATGTCAGTTTGTGACTTTTTCCTTTGGGGGTTCGTGAAGGACCAGGTCTATGTACGTCCACTACCCACAATCTTGAGTCATCTTCAGGAACGCATCAGTACTGCTGTCAACTTCATCACACCGGATACGCTTGAGAAGGTGTGGTTCGAGCTGGATTATCGTCTCGTTGTTTCCCGCGTAACAGGTGGCGCGTGAGCATTTGTAATTCCAATGAACACCACGAAAACTTTATGAGTTTCTACAACTATTGTGAACATTTCTGTAGAATACTACTTTTGGTATTAAAGGTATACCCTTTCCAAACCAGGGAGTGTTTTTGTGCTCACGCTGTATATACGTAATATATATAAAGTATAATTTATCGATGCTTTCCCTGCGTGATAGGGCCACACAGTGCTTCGGGTTCTACTTTAAACTGTAGGCCCAGTCCAGATTATCCTATCTGTGCATAATGTGAATAGTCGAATTTTCTCTGAAATCTCTTCCTGTGGAATTTTGCAAATACCACACTGTATTCGTGTGTGTATTGATTGTATTATGAAAGAACCTACTTCCTGGGAAAAGGGTTACTTATGCACAAGGACAATATCGTAGCATCCACGTCTTGAAGGGGGTGGACAGCCTCATTGTTACAGAATTTTAGAAAACAAATAAAAAATTAGTATTAAAGAGAAATTACTTACGCGTGCAGAAGTTTGACGATTCTGTGCGTAGCACTTGTGGGCTAGCTCACTTGTGAAGTCACTCACTTCTGTGTTGAAATGAACAAGATTCGTTCAACGTTAGAGGTTCTTTTGTTGAAACAATGACAGATTACTTGTGTTGATTAACCCCCACGTGGCGCATTGTCGCTGGCCTCGTCATGGACACTTTGTGCCGTAAGTGGAGAAATGTTGCAGACGACCAAAGACTTTGATGGCCTGTAAGAGCTTGTGTGGTCGCCATTTGCATTCTTCGGAAAGAACCATGAATGAGTACCTTTTCAGTATGAACGTTGTGCTTTGACCAGCACTGTGAACGTTTAAAGAACGAATGTCGGTTTGGCAGTTAATTGTTCGGAAATAATGCGATTTTTCAGGCATTGTTTAGCAGAATTTAGTGCACTAAGGTTGTAAACCAGGTTAGTCGAGTTGTAGATGGAACCTTATTACGTGGGTTTCTTAACGTGTTATGAACAGGGACCGGGAGTAGGGTTGAAGAAAATGCCCCAAAGTTTAAGATCACTGGACACAGAAGAATATTTGTCGATGTCACAGTGTTACGTCCATTGCGAACTTTTCCCCTTTATGGTAGAATTTCCCTCCAGAAAGCACAAGGCGGACGAAACACAATGGGATATAAATATTCCCCGGACATTCTTTGAGGTGACCTGTGGTATTTCGTCTCCCCTCCAACCCCCCCCCCCCTCCGTCAAATTTTAAGATAGCGTGTGTGTATCACTAGGGCAAAGTTCACAATATATTTAATCTATTGTATTTTAAGGGGGGGGCATTTTACTTTTTCCGGGAAAACATTACCGGCGCAGGAAGACGTTTTAAACTGAGCACGTGAAGTGGTTAACTTTTGATCTCGCCACCGAAGTTTGCGGGTTCGAGTCCCGACCTCGGCATGGCGGTTCTTTGTTAAATTTTCTCTTCATTCATTTAATCGAATTATTCTCATCGTCATGATTAGCCAAAAGTGGCAGAAAAGTGACACTAAAATAACAAGAGTGAGTTGCTGTTTTAAGTCCACTTTATGCACAGTAAGGCTAATCGGGACTGGACCTACAGTTTAAAATGCAGAAATTTTTTTTTGAATGACGTCGGTGTGTTACATACATATATCTCCCGTGTGTGCCTAATCTTTAATATATATTCTTGTAAGAAATTATCCAGTTTTTAAAGATTTTCTATAACAAACAACACACACATACACATGTACACGAGGTGTCGTTGCATACAGCATATAGAAATCATCAAGACAAACAACATTTCTTAATAATGTTTTGCTCGTTAAAGCCACGTTAAGACGCCACGACCCCAAAATATAACTGCATTTATCCTGCATGTATGCAGCCGTGCATCGCAGATTCACTATCGTCACTGACATTTATGATGGACAATTCGCCCACTATTACCTTTGCAGTCGTCTGTATCAGGGGAAACTTATTGCTTGTATGTGAATTAGACCCCTCCCTCTTTCATACACACACACACACACACACAGACACATACCTGTCTTTGAAGTTCTGGGTCGTGTCGTGATCCCAGATGGGGTACTTTGCCAACGAGCTGCTGCTGTACAAGAAACGTAGAATTCTTCTCGGAAGCCAACCTTTTGTAGATTTCAGATCTTGATGCAGTTACATAAAAATTTACGCAACATTTACAGTTTAAAGTCTACATCATGAAGTCGTTATTGTCGTCCATTCTTCACATGTAGACATCCAAGGTTGCAACTGTTTGCATCTTGCTGCATACCCCCTCAACTCAAACATAATTTAATAATCTTCCAAGATTCATTTAAGTACTCTGGAAAAATATGAGCAATTACTGACATAGAAATTTTAGCTGTTCTGTTTGTTAGGTTGCCATGCAGATAACATCTCGCTATCAAGATATTCTTGGCGAGTTTGCACGATCCAATTATATTATTGTATATAAATGAATCCAATTTTGGATAAAAAAAATCAATGCAACCTGTATGACTTGGATTCTTATGACGTAGTATTTTTTTTATCCTGGCCTAAATTAATTTACACAAAATTATAGCTTTTTATTTTAACTTTGGGTCATATATTGGCCAAAACACGGTACAGGGGCTTATTTGTGGTCACATTTAGAATGTTTCTATCAATTCTCTAGACGACGCCAGGCGTCCGGTGTTCGAATCCCGGCCTGAGCATGGGTGTTCTTTGTGACTCTCATTTCATCTTATCATTGCTCCTCATCTTCGCCATTAGTCAAAAGTGGCAGAAAAGTGAAGTAAAAATAAACCAAATCAATCAATCAATAATTTCTCCAGATTAGTGTTCGAAAAATTACTTTTTGAAAGCAATTGGGTTTGTTACTTGGTTCAAAAAGTAACTCAGTTAAAGTTACTCATTTTAGAAAGTAACTCAGTTACAGTTACTGGCTTATTGCTACTTCAAACATAGTGCTACAAGTGTATGACATTGTTACAACCCAGAAGTGCCTGTGACTGTACCCTAAAATCGTTATTGTTTTGGTGCGGGACTGATTGTCAATGATTTTTCTTATTTCTTCTCGAAATTCTGGCCGCGCTAGGATCAACCCCATCTGCAATGTTGAGGGTACAATCAGCACGAAGATACAACACCGCAAAAGTTTCCCTCAAGATCGCTGCCAGCGTCTGCAATGAGTAACCAGTGACAAAGTTCCCTTCAAGGCCACTGCCACTGCCTGCAGCAAGTAACCAGTGACAAAGTTTCCCTCAAGATCGCTGCCAGCGTCTGCAGTGAGTAGTAGCCAGTGGGAAAGTTCACTTCAAGGCCCCTGTCACTGCCTGCAGCAAGTAGTCAGTGGAAAAGTTTCCCTCAAAATTGCTGACAGCGCCTGCAGTGAGTACCCAGTGGGAAAGTGCCCTTCAAGGCTCCTGTCACTGCCTGCAGCGAGTAGTCAGCGGAAAAGTTTCCCTCAAGATCACTGCCAGTGCCTGTAGTGAGTACCCAGTGGGAAAGTTCCCTTCAAGGCTACTGCCTGCAGCGAGTAGCCAGTCACAAAGTTTCACTCAAGATCACTGCCAGCGCCTGCAGCGAGTAGCCAGTCGGAAAGTTTCCCTCAAGATCGCTGCCAGCGCCTGCAGTGAGTAGACAATGAGAGACACCGAGAACATCTCCGTGAGCTGCCGGGAATTCACCATCGACAGTTCTGCCATCCCTGGGTTTGACAATATATGTGAAACTTGTAACATACTTGAAGTAAATGATAATCCATAGATGGTGCTGGCAAAACAGGCGAAGTTTATTTTGATTACATACTCTGATCACTATCAGAAACAAGCTTTATGTGATACAACAATGTGCAGACTTCTTCTGTAGTATTTTGATTAATACAAAGTTGTTGGCAGAAGTCTTGGTGTACAGTGACTATATTTTACCTGCCAGATCGCCCAGGGAAATATATAATATTCCTCTTCTTAGTGACCAGTGAGTTCCAATCATATGGAGAGGAAAGTTTTCAATTTCTCATGCCCAGCTCCAGCTTCACCTTCTCCCATAGAGGTTGGAGAATTTAGCGAGGCAAGTCTTCCATAGGCTATGTGACGACGAAAACTTTCCTGTCGTTCAGTGGTTGGATTGGTCTGATATTTCTTCTTATTGGCTCGCCGCTTTCTTCCTGTAGCTTCCTAAATTCTTCTAACTGTGGGAGATAAAGGAGGAAACAATCTTATTCTTATTTATTGTACAGTCTCCTGCAATAGAAATGAGACAGATAGCAGAAACGCTGCAGAGTTATGCAACACACATAACGCCATCCAGTAAAGTGAGTATTTCAGGATCTAGGTAATCCGTTTTTATTGTACTGTGACTGTACACCAGAACAAGTGGCACAAAATTGATATTATTATGGACAAATGTACATTCATCATTCTTCTGAAAGTGACTGAGTTACTCATTTTGAAAAGTAACTCTGTTATAGTTACCATTACTTAAAAAGCTAACTGTGACTACAGTTACTTTATTCTAGATAATATATTATTCATATAATGAGTTTCATACATAAACTGCAAGTAGACTTCCACTAATAGCTATTTGAGATTACAGTTAATTATCCTTATATTATAATAAACATTTGTGTTTAAAAATGAATAAATACAGGTAAGGAAATTCAAAGTAAAGTCTTACACTTGAAAGAATTGCGCAAAACATTTTCTCGTAACGAAAATAGGTCATACATGCATGAAAATGAACATTTTATTTCTATATCTCGTAGTAAATCATAATGTTGTTCATTATTGTTGAAACGTACAAGAAAGTAACTCTAAGAGTAACTGTTGATTCCTTTACTTTAAAACATTACTGAGTTACAGCTTCCTTAACTCGACAAAAAACAACTGTTACTTATGCATACATACACGCGAAAATGAAATTTCATTAAACCAAACGGAAACAGTGAAACGTGATCAATAGATCTACGCGAGGAAATGAATAATTCATTGTGTGATTGCATGTTACATTAATGCCTGAGGAGGTAAAAAATCGGAATACTCAACGTTTCACGCTTTGCTATGCATATTTCAAAATCAATGATAGATTTTCTCATGGATCAAAATGTGCCCTGAGATATGTTTTGAAGTCATGTTTAATTGATTGATTGATTTGCTTTATTTTACTTAGATTTTTGTGCCACTTCACTTTTGGCTAATTGGCGAAGATGGGGATGAGTGATGATATGATGAAATTGATGAATAATCACTCACAAACATCCATGCCCAGGCCAGGATTCGAACACGGGATCCCTGATGTCTTAGCGCGAAGTCATGTTTAAGTGTCATTAGAAGATTGAAATGTGAAATTGGTTGTGTCCTAATTGCAAACAGTCCTAATTGCGAACACACAAAAGTGAGAAATAATTTCATGTTCTAATTGCGAACACATGAAACTGAAAAACTTGTTTTCAAAAACAGATAAGGTAGTGACTCAGAGAGACAGCTGGTTTCACTAACAACAATAGCCAACCTGATTGACTTATCATGGTCTTCTGCTTTGTAAATCACTCCAAGGTCATTTCACCCTCTCAGTCTGTCGACGTCATTTGACTTTCATCCGTGTGTTAATGACTTGAAAACCCCTTGGTGCCTTAAGTGATGTGAAACTGCTTCAACAAGAAGCACCGGACAAATAATGTAGTGGAGGGATGGTACAGTCATGATCAAAAAATCTGTCGCATGGATTTTTTCTAAGTCAAACGTCTTACGAAATTATGTTGGTAGCTCTGAAACAAGGAAGTGTTGTGAAATATACGATCCTCCAATCAGAGTGAAGTTCGATTCGGAGGAGCAGGAGGCGTGACTCACGGTCTTGTCCACAGGAAGTTCAACCAATGCAGCATTTCCAAATATGAGATAACGTCCACATTGGTTAAATATTGTTTCAATAATGCGAATCGGCAGAAAGATTGCGCAAAAGTTTACTTTGTCGTTTTAATGCCTTTAATCGTTTCAAATCAGTATTAAATTGTCCCAATTATAGTTCATGAGCTTAATATAATGTATTCACGTATGTGTTTGACAATCATATAGCCTATCACTCATTAGAACAATTTTTAACATTGTTTTCACTACGTGAGATGACATTTCATTTACATTTACGATAAAATAGTGGTTTGGGTGTAATAACAGTTTTCATTAATTAATTTAGAGATGCAATTTTATTTGTTGGGTTAATGATTAGGTTAATTCGTTATTTCTCGCGAAAAGAGGGAACCACAGCTGAAAGAAAATACACAACTTGTATTATTGAGGTCAAGAGTTCGTTTTAACATCACTTTTGCACACATAGGCTAATCACGACTCGGGATACATTTAAATTGGAATCTGAAACATTATGCGACCTGACTGGAACTCGGAAAAGGACACACCGATTACAAGACGTCGATACATTACCACTTGGTCTGGCGAATGCCAATAATAATGAGGGTTGTGGGAGTGAGAGAGGGGTGACGGAAAGTAGAAAATAAATAGTATTTTGGGGGTATTTAATGTTATATTTATACACATACAAACCTAAGAAAATATTTATTTTGATACATGTGGGTGTGGGGGGTGGGGAAGGGGGAAAAGAGAGGGACAGAAAGATATTGGGAGAGATGGGACGAAGAGGTGATTGTGGAAAATGTTTTATTTGACGTTCAGTAATAAAAACAATCAAATCAATGATGATTATCTTATAAATACCATATTTAATGTAAATTTGTTTTAAAAATGGGGGCGGAGAGCTGTTTGTTTTACGTTCAGTGCAGGATAACAAGTGGAGACACATAGCGGTTCCTATCTCACATTAAACTGTAGGTCCAGGCCCCATTAGCCTATCTGTGTATAACGTGGATTTAGAATTCAGTAGAAAATAACGTCGATCTAGTATTTTGGATTTTAGATGCGTTGAGACCACTAAAATTTCCAATCTTTATAAGAAGAAACCTGTCCTCATATTACCATTTTGAAAGAGATAGAGTTAATTGTATAATCTTTCGTTGTTAGTTTCAAAGAAGACTAATTCAAATAGTAACAATGGGAACGAATAAAGCTTACGAAAAGTTTTTGCCACCGTGCGGATTTGAACCTACGACCATTAGAGTGACAACCCAGTGCGATAACCACTACCCCACGAGTTCGTTCCTTCTTACGGCATGATTATGAGTTAAGACCAATTCGTTCAATATGCATTAGAAATATAATCCCCACCCGCCTCTTTATAAACAACACACCCAAACGCTCCTTTGTAGCAAATGAAATAAAGGTGGTATGAATGTCACAAAACATTTTAGCAAAATCTAGTATATTTACGACGCAATCGTTTTGCATGGAGAGGCTACAGCTTCGAGAATTGAGGTTGTGGTTTGACTGTAATTGTAGGATACCCCATAGGTATCGATAAGCCAAGGCTCTAGTGTGCACTAGATTGGTTCATTTGTAGTGACGTGCTCAGGAATTTGTAAAGAGGTATGTGAATATAAGAATGTGTAAATGCAAATTTTTTAAACAGTGAACTCATAATTTAATATCTCTCTGTCCATCTCATTATCCTACTTAGGAACTAATTAGTATTGCAGGAGTCATACTGAAAAGAAATCTCACGTGACAATGACGAGAAATTAGATTTACGGAAGGAATAGTTTTCATATTTTAAAACCTCGAAGGGCCATGGGCTATCTCCCGACTGTCAGCCTCCCTTCCACAATCCTACCTAGAGTTATCTTCAACTGGCAACGAGGTGACGTTGGTCAGCACGTCGAACCCTCAGCCGTTATAGAAGATATCTGAAACCAGGTTACACCAGTCACTCGTACTCCCCAATTTCCTCACGATGGTGGGTTGCCATCGATCCTATACAGATAACAGGCCGAGAACCCAGGACGACTCGAATCCATGCCGTCCCGCTGCAGTCGGAGTCCAAAGCACAGAGTCTTAGACCGCACCGTTACAGAGGAGGAGAGTTTTCATATTTTGTTTCTTATAAATGTCGACAATACATTAAATATATTACGCACCAAAAATTAGTGTAAAAAAATAGCCGGTTCTATAAGAGATTCGAACCTTCGATCTTCACTCAACTAGGCCGCTATTTTTAACAATTTCCCATTTTCTCACTCAATAACCTTCGTTGAACGTTTGTCTTAAGAGTCTTTAGCAATCTTGTAAACCTTATTAACCTATCTGCTGTCTATTACAAATGTATTTTACAACCTGGAGTACATTTTGATGTCTGCAATTTAGAACTTGACTTTCGTGGTAAGTAATTCTCTACCGTCTACTATAATAAATAAATCAAAGTTTACATATCTCATATTTTGTAAATGCGAAATGTCATTGTTAAATGTTAGAAACTATTTCCTATTCCACCGTTAGTTCCAGATTTAGCCACAGCATTCTGGAAACCAGCGTGAAACATGTTTCCCACACTTCCAAGGTCAGGTGAACCCTTATCAGTTGTATTGGATGCCTGTGAACATGTTACTTCGTACGTCATGGTACTGTGGTGGATTTCTTCCCCTTCCCCTTTTACCTTGAACGGAAGTAATCCCCGACTGGGCACGACGAATCAATCACAGAAAAGCAGACTGTCTAGTAAATCGCATGCCATGTATTATTTTGAGCTCCTAGGTTTTGGAAAGTGAAATAAAAAAAAGTATGTAACATTAATTCATAATGGTTGACTTCTTTGGGTATTATTTCATGACTCTTTTCTACTTACTCCAATGAAACTTTTGTCTACTGTTTTCAGTAGATCAATAGGTGTTTTGAAACATCTATGTTAAGATTTTTTAAATTTGAATTACAATTTGTGTGCCTGAAAACTTAGGGTATTTTACACCCGTCACGCTATACGGGGTCCAGCCCCTTATCATGACAAAAATAAAAGCGTGTCTGAAAACTAAAATATCCTTACCTGGGTTAAAAGCTAAGCCTGTAAAGCGACAGACAGTCAGCACAAACAAGGACAACACACACGCAGTCCTACAAAGATTATACTAACAGTAGGTCCAGTCACCAGAGCCTCGTTAGTCTGCAAAATGCAGTTCAGGGTGTACTACATGGAAGTGAGGTTGGTTTAAATTTTAAATAGATATAAAAACAAATTGTTAGTGAGGAGGAATAAAAAGTTATATTTACAGCTAACATGCTGAGCTAAACACACTACAAGGGTGTAAGGGATGACCTTCCACGAAATATGTACACCCAATTGTTGCTTCCACGTAGTACACCCTGGACTTCAGTTTGCAGACGAACGAGGTTCTGGCGACTGGCCCCATGGCCAGTATAATTTTCTGTGTTGTCCTGTGTTTGGTCCTTGTGGGTGCTGAGTGCCTCTTTACAGCCTCAGCTTTTAACCGAATTCAGAATATTTTAATATTTTAGTTACAACACGACGTTACAGTTATGTTATTTTAGTTCTGGTAAGGGGCTGGACCCCGTATAAAGTGACAGGTGCAAAATAGCCTAAGTGCTGACGCACCCAAAATTTTGAATTCAAATTGAAATTCAAACACACTACATGCAATATTACGTGTGGTACTGAAGAGAATATTTCACTTGTAGTTCCTCAACTGTAATTACACATTAGGCCTACTGAAAGTGTTCAGTAGGAAATCATTGATTTTGAGTAGATTTCCGAGAGAAACAGTAGAGTACTACAATTGATAACAGTAGATTCTGTCTACTGTAAACAGTAGAAATTACGTAGGTTTATAACGACGATGAGAATGAAACAGAGGTAAAAACAATGATAATGAAATGCAGAAGCGACCTGGAGCAAACAGGAACGTAGAATGTCTGGCAGCGAGACGCAAGAGTTGATCAAGCGATTGTAGCATCAAATTTAGCTTAGATCTCATAATTGATATTTCTACATGAACTCAACATACAAGTTACATACAATGAGAGAATTGAATTGAGTTTACATCTCACGTGATATGAGTCGAAACTATTGTTGCAATTTGAACTGTGAAGTGAATCAATATTCAATTCGATTAACTAGTGAATGATGATGTGCTGAGATTTTGTAACGAGATGTGCCAAATGGCTGACAGTATAATAACTTATGGACACATTGATTTAATATATTTGAACAATCTTATAACTAGAGACCGGATGTTAGGCAAAATGCCTATTCTTTCCTGTTAGAGATATGATGAAGACGAATGTTGCGAAGGCCAGGGGGAAGGGATTAGCTTCATTTAAAGGCAATTTAATTTTGCCTATTTTGCCTATTTCATACGATATTGCCTATATTATTTCATAAATGCCAGATATTGCCTATTTTAGGCATTTTCTTTAAAATTGGGACATGACTGACCTCTGTTCATACAATTTCCTGTTCCCAGGATTAGTTTCCGATGCTTCCAAGAAATTTCAAAATAACAATTAGCGAGTTATTGCAGCTAATAAGGACTTGGACAAATTAAGGGCAATTCAACAAATTCTGAAAGGTGAAAATATACAAACTGAGTTAGATCCACATGTTCTCGCGTGCTTTAAGTATGCTTCGGTAACATCTGTGATCTGTGGAGGTTGAGAGATCTTTTTCAATTATAAAAAAATGTGTTGTCTGATTGCAGACATAACTTGTCGGTTGATCACCTGAAGAAATACCTTGGTGTGATGTGCAACCACAATTAGTGCTTCTTATTCAGAGACTGCCAAACCATACAGTACAAACTTGAAATGAATTTAAACAGTTTCTTAGTTCGAACTGCTGTGTGGAATATATAGCGTAAATTTTTTAACTGAAATAACCCTGTGTGCAGTGAAAAAGTGTATATTTAAATAATTTGCGTACTGGTTGGAAGTAGCCAACAATTTATTTTGTCAGACTATTGTGTGTAGCCATTATACAATGGAAAATTTTGGGCTGACGTGACTCCTGTTTGCAGTGATTTTTTAAGTACAATATTGGACTCCTGTCGCTAATGATGAGCTCCTGGCTTATTTTAAGCAACTATAAATAAATGTACAGGTATGTTTCTATATTATTTAAACACCTATTTCTTTTTGTATGTCTATCTTCATTATTTTGAGTTAAATTTCATTGCCTTTTTATTGCCTATTTGTATTTTAATGCCTATTTTACTGCCTATTTTGAAAATTATAAGTGCTTATTTGCCTGCCTATTTTATATGTTTTTAGTGCCTAAACATCCGGTCTCTACTTATAACGTACGATTTTGCATGAAATTTTATTACTTGAATCTACATCACTTCATTGCAAAGGCTACAAGGCATTTTATGGGTTGTAAAATTCTGTGTTCGATTCACCGTTCGGTTAACTCTGCGATTTTTATTTCTTATTAAACCGAAAAATTATTTATTGCATTTTACTTATTACGAAAATCCGTATATTATTTGCTTTGCGAAATGTAGAGAATATATTGTTTTTCATGCTTTTTACAAGAATACAACTATGCATGGTGAACAAAAAATAATGTAATATAAATACTATTCACAAAAGGATGTCAATAGTATTTATTTGTTTTGTTTCTTGATAATTTTCCCTAAAATAAAAATGTATAACTTTCGCTGTACAAGACATTTCGTCGAATATGGATGGATCATTTTTATGCAAATCCTAGTAAAATTATGAGAAATTCAAAAACATATTCTGAAAAATTATTTTAAAAAATAACATTGAAAAATCATTAGAAAGGAGTGTTATTTTTTAAAAAATATATATATAACATTTTTGTCCTCCTCCGTAGTCGAGCGGGTTAAGGCGTTCACTCGTCTTCAGATCGTTCGCTGCGGGACGGCGTAGGTTCTAATCCGGCTCTGGTCGCAATTTATTCGGCCTACGTATAGGGCCGGTGGCAACCCACCATCGTGAGGAAATTGGGAAGCTCCGAGTGAGTGAGCGTAACCTGGTCAAGAAGACCTACAATAACGGCTGGGGGTTCGTCGGGCTGATCACCCGACACTGGTCTGAGACCTCCACGCTATAACAGGGACGGCGGAACAGTGTGGGAGGGAGACCAGCAGTCGGTAGGTAAGCCAAGGTCCGTCAAGGTGCTGTAGAGCTGTGGGTTATGTTATATATTATATAACATTTTTATTTCTTTCAATTATTAATTAAATACAATACTTAGTTGCTATATATAATAATAATAGGGGTAATCGAACAGAAGTCAAACTTATAATCTTCGGCGTGTAATACTGATAGCCTATCACCGAACCACTTTACCATCATAAAATAAATTGAAGTTTTTTTCTCGGAAATTACTGGCTAGTGCACGCTGGAACCTTGCCATACGAATATCTACCCTACCACTACAACAAGCCACGTCACAACCTCAATTCTTGAAGCTGTAGCCTCTCCATGTAAAACGATTGTGTCGTAAATATAGTAGATTTTGCTTAAATGTTTTGTGACATTCATACCACCTTTATTTCATTTGCTACAAAGGAGCGTTTGGGTGTGTTGTTTATAAAGAGGGTGGTGGGGATTATATTTCTAATGCATATTGAACGAATTGGTCTTAACTCATAATCATGCCGTAAGAAGGAACGAACTCGTGGGGTAGTGGTTATCGCACTGGGTTGTCACTCTAATGGTCGTAGGTTCAAATCCGCACGGTGGCAAAAACTTTTCGTAAGCTTTATTCGTTCCCATTGTTACTATTTGAATTAGTCTTCTTTGAAACTAACAACGAAAGATTATACAATTAACTCTATCTCTTTCAAAATGGTAATATGAGGACAGGTTTCTTCTTATAAAGATTGGAAATTTTAGTGATCTCAACGCATCTAAAATCCAAAATACTAGATCGACGTTATTT
This sequence comes from Lepisma saccharinum, assembly GCF_977018435.1. Lineage (NCBI taxonomy): Eukaryota > Metazoa > Arthropoda > Insecta > Zygentoma > Lepismatidae > Lepisma > Lepisma saccharinum. The sequence continues at coordinate 40,735,224 of NC_139252.1, forward strand.
TCTACTGAATTCTAAATCCACGTTATACACAGATAGGCTAATGGGGCCTGGACCTACAGTTTAAAGTGAGATAGGAACCGCTATGTGTCTCCACTTGTTATCCTGCACTGAACGTAAAACAAACAGCGCTCCGCCCCCATTTTTAAAACAAATTTACATTAAATATGGTATTTATAAGATAATCATCATTGATTTGATTGTTTTTATTACTGAACGTCAAATAAAACATTTTCCACAATCACCTCTTCGTCCCATCTCTCCCAATATCTTTCTGTCCCTCTCTTTTCCCCCTTCCCCACCCCCCACACCCACATGTATCAAAATAAATATTTTCTTAGGTTTGTATGTGTATAAATATAACATTAAATACCCCCAAAAATACTATTTATTTTCTACTTTCCGTCACCCCTCTCTCACTCCCACAACCCTCATTATTATTGGCATTCGCCAGACCAAGTGGTAATGTAACTACGTCTTGTAATCGGTGTGTACTTTTCCGAGTTCCAGTCAGGTCGCATAATGTTTCAGATTCCAATTTAAATGTATCCCGAGTCGTGATTAGCCTATGTGTGCAAAAGTGATGTTAAAACGAACTCTTGACCTCAATAATACAATTTGTGTATTTTCTTTCAGCTGTGGTTCCCTCTTTTCGCGAGAAATAACGAATTAACCTAATCATTAACCCAACAAATAAAAATGCATCTCTAAATTAATTAATGAAAACTGTTATTACACCCAAACCACTATTTTATCGTAAATGTAAATGAAATGTCATCTCACGTAGTGAAAACAATGTTAAAAATTGTTCTAATGAGTGATAGGCTATATGATTGTCAAACACATACGTGAATACATTATATTAAGCTCATGAACTATAATTGGGACAATTTAATACTGATTTGAAACGATTAAAGGCATTAAAACGACAAAGTAAACTTTTGCGCAATCTTTCTGCCGATTCGCATTATTGAAACAATATTTAACCAATGTGGACGTTATCTCATATTTGGAAATGCTGCATTGGTTGAACTTCCTGTGGACAAGACCGTGAGTCACGCCTCCTGCTCCTCCGAATCGAACTTCACTCTGATTGGAGGATCGTATATTTCACAACACTTCCTTGTTTCAGAGCTACCAACATAATTTTGTAAGACGTTGGACTTAGAAAAAATCCATGCGACAGATTTTTTGAACATGACTGTACCACAAAATCAACAGTAAGCTAGGAAGTCCACACCCGATAGTGGAAGACCTTATATAAAGCTTAAAGGCTGAGACAGAAATGTCCAATGACATGATTCTTAGGATGGAAATGAGCCTGAAAGATGTAAAACGGAAGAAAGAAATGCGTTCTTGTTTTTTCGAGAGTAGCACTAACAAGTATGAGATTGGTGGTATTCCTAATTTTTTAAGAACAGTGTCATATGTTTTGAAATTTGAATTTGAAATTTAGGTAAAGTTAATATTAAAGTTCATTGTATTGTATTCTTAATCTTATCTTCTAATATATAAAAATGGATATGTGTGTGTGAGTGTGTGTTTGTTTGTTCCGCCATAATTCCCGAACGCCTGGAGCGACTTCAGCCAAACTTGGTATACATATCACTTGCAATCTCGAAAGAAATACTGTGGGGGTAAGGCACCCCTGGCACCCCTAGGGGTGGGGGTGGGAAGGGGGTGACATGTAAAAATAATCGAAAACGACCGATATTAGTGTGGAATCGACAGTTGTCGGGGTCGCTAAGATGAATATTGACACTCCCAATGCCGTTTAACTCCAAGACACCCCAAGAGAGAGAGAGAGAGAGAGGTGAGGAGGAGAAGGCCAAGAGAGAGGGAGGAAATAAGAGAAGTGAAGAAGAGAGAAGAGGCAAATAAGAGAAGCGACAGAGAGAGGTAGGTGGTACCCTCTGCAGGCTCAATTGGGCTTGCTTGTCATGAGAGTAAAGCTATTATTTCTGCTCACCATGAATACTTGAAATCCGTAGGCTTTCTACATGGCTTGTTCAACTGGGCAAACTTTGAATTACCTGATTCTTTGCTATGTTGTATGGGAATGGATACAGGTACCACGTGACTACTTCCTTGCATGGCGGCGTTGTGAGAGACCCATTGTAAGTGAGATACAAGTACTTAAGTTCCTTGACGAACGTTGAAAGGGGTTTCGGGTCAATGTTGATGGTTGTTTTTGCTGTTCTGATGTTCTCGAATTCCGACGTCAGAAATTTCATGTCTGAGTTGGATGCACCTACCTATAAAAAAGACGAAGCAGATGTTAATAGAATACTACTAACATTAATAACTAACACTACTGCTAACACCACAACTAATCATGATCACCAGTATTGAGCTGATACTCCGTGACCTCTTACTCTGTTATTGCAACCACTACTTGTGAAGATAATAGCCAAGAAGAGAGAAGCTATCCAAAGTGAAAAACAGAATAACCAAGAGTAGTTATCATTAATGCTAAATAACAACAATAATTAAGAGCAGAGATCAACAAGGCAAAATTAACAGTAAAATAAGGAAGATTATAGATTATCAATGCAAAAATAACATCAGAACAACCAAAAATAGATATCAGTAATACAGAATAACCAAGAACAGAGATCAGCAATGATAAAAGTAACAGAAAGCTGTAACATCAACAATGCAAAAATAACAAGTGGATAACGACGAGTAGAGATCATGAATGCTAAATAACAGCAGGATAACCAAGAGCAATTTCAACAATACAAAAATAACAACAGGATAACCAATAGTAGAGATTAACAATAACAATAACCAAAAGCAGATATCAGCAATACTAAATAACAAGAAAATAATATGAGCTGAGCAATGCTAAACAATAACAGGATAACTGAGAGTATAGATCAACAATAAAACCAGAATAACCATGAGTGTATATCATCAATACAAAAATTGACAAAGATAACCAAGGGTAGAGATTAGCAACACTAAAATAACAGAATAAACAAGAGTGTAGATCAGAAATGCTAAACAACATAATAACAAGAAGAGAACTGAGCAATGCTTAATAACAACAGGATAACAAGAGCCGAGATAACAGAGAACAAAACACAAAATTAGAACCAAACCAAAAGTAGAGATTAGCAATGCGAAAATAATAATAGGATAAGAGAAGAGACCAGCAATACTAAATAACAACAGGATAACGAGATCAGAGATCAACAGTACTAAAGTAGCAAAATAATAACCAGGAGTAGAGATCATCGATGCTAAAATAGCAAGAGAATAACAAGAGAATAACCAAAAGTAGAGATTAGCAATGCGAAAATAATAATTGGATAACGAGATCAGAGATCAACAGTACTAAAGTAGCAAAATAATAACCAGGATTAGATATCAGCGATGCTAAAATAGCAAGAGAATAACCAGGAGTAGAGATTAGATGCTAAATAACAACAGGATAGCAAGAGCAGAGATCAGCAATGATAAAATAAGATAGCCTAGAGAAGAGATCAACGAAAACTACAGAATAACCAATAGTAGAGATCACTAGTGTAAAAGTTACAACAGGTAACAAAAAGTAGACCTCAACAATGCTAAATAGCAATAGGAAAACCAAGAGCAGAGGTCAGCAATGCTAAATAACAGAATAATCAACAATAGACATCAACAATACAAAAATAACAACAGAATAACCAAGAGGAGAGATTAGTAATGGAAATAAAAGAATAACTATACAAAGTTCTGAAAGTAATAACCAAATACGGACTATAAGCGCAAAGAAAGCAAATAAATAACGAGAATATTTCGGGTTATTAATACAAAATGAATACAGGACCCTCCCGATGTCGTGTCGATCCTCGGTGCAGGCACATTGCACAGTTCTTCGGATCCTAAATAAAACTGTAGATCCAGTCCCGATTAGCCTATCTGAGCATAAAGCGAACTTAAACTTTCGGCAACAAAATGAACACAGGAGTAGTCAAAAGTATAGATTAATCATACAGTAACTTACATCGTAAAAGTAAGCAACAACGACAATCCCGTCTTTGTAGTTTAGAGCATTGTCGAAACTTCCGTACTCCGTCTTGTAGTGTACAGCATGCCCCTCTAGCGCCGACCTGTAAAAAATATGGTTGTATTATCTTAATTCGTTAAGAAATGATTATCTTCACTAAAAGTGATTCCTAGTAATGGAGTTTATTTGCTGTTTTCAACTTTCTTTGAAAAGTAATTTCGGTCATCTGGATTTATAATACAGTGGATGCATTACTAGTTCTTGTGTGCAATTCTGAGTCGGGTCATTCCATATCAATTCAACCAAAAAAAAGAGGTTTGGGAACCCACCATCTAAGATTTTTATGAAACTTGGTACATTCAATCGTTCCATGGTAGTAAGAAACCACATAAAATTTTTCGCCTCTAACTCATCTGGTTTCAGAGTTATGGCCTCTCAAACTTTCAGCCAACTCTCGTTTTCCTTCATTTCCGAAGCCCTCATTGAAACCTGCACTGCTTTACAAAAAAAAATCTATCTCGCTCACACATGATTCAATCCTTTTGAAATTTCACAACAATATTAACCAAACAATAGGCATTTCAGAAAAAAATATGACAACACATGATATCAGTATTTTAGTAAAACAAAAAATTAATAAAAAAAATACTAGCGGGATTTTGTTGCCGAAAACATGCCTTGCTAAAATTTCAATTATCATTAAAAGGGAATGAATTAATACCAGCATAAGTATTTTTAAAATTAACCTGGATATGTATTCTAACTTACCCAGCAATAAAAGTTATGGTTATTTTATTCCTTCTATAAATATAATATACTTATGTCTGATATTTGGATGAAATGGCTTCCGGAGTATTTAATTATTTTGGTTAACTCAAAATCAATCAAATAATGTGTTATAAATTAATCAGTGAAGCAAACTCGAAATTCTACACTTTTGTTTATTCTTTGAGCATTGTTGTCTTATTATTTCCTTACTTATTTATAAAATAATTTATCCATATATAAGCAAAATATGTATGGTTCAAAAAAAATCTTTGTTTAATGTTGTGTTCTTTGTAAGCAGCAGTTTGATGATATGTCAACATTACCTGAGACAGAATAGCAATAAAGATGACAATAATGATAATAATAATAATAATTTATATTATTTTATTAATATGAAATCATCGTTGAACAATATCAGTTATTATGGTATCCCCTCCTGCTTCAACATTTGGTGTTTGATGATTTATCCATATAGATATTTAAATGTGATTGACCAAAACACAGGTTTAAAAATAACTGAATATTCCATATAGTGCCCATATTTTTTTTTACCTTTCCATATATGTGCATGCAACATATACAAAAATGTACTTTCTGACACAAGTTGTATACTTTGACACGTTGGATTATTTTGTCCATTGAACTTAGAACCTTTTGCCATCCAGATGTTGTTTCTGGTGGATCAACAACAGCCAGCTCATGGGGAATTGGTACTGCACATATATCTTCATGTCTGGGCCAATAGAATGATGGGGAAGGAGCATGGGGGTGAAGAAACTTTACAACAACATCTCCTTGATCTTCATCCACTTGAGATACCATTCCAAAATACCACAACTGATCATTCTTACAAGCAATGTAACATACCGGAAAGAGTTCATGTAGCTTTACAATAAAAGATTGGCGGTTTTTCAGACTGTACGTGAGAGATGGGGTCTCATCTTGACTGATTCTTCCAGCCACAATGGTGCCTGCAGAATCCAGAGGTCTGAAATTGTGGAAACTTCTAGTGCCTGGAACTGTTTGTACATCTGTAAACTGGTTTTGAAGTGTCAAATGGGTTGAATCAACTTCACCTTTCTCAATAAAGTGAAATGCAATATTTGTAATTTTTTCCACACAGAAATTGTAAAAATCCCCTGTTGTTGTGATCTGTCTCTCAAATAGTCTCTGTAAACTCTCTTTTCGTGCCAAGCGTTTTGCTGTTCCGCCAATCCCATTACATTCTGATTTCCCATGGCTTGTTGCAAAGAATGACCATTGTGCCTCTAGCTGGAAGTCCTCTTCATGTAGACACAAGTTGAGAAAGTTATATTTGTTTTTGTATTGAGCAGCACCCCTGTCACGAAAATAGTGTATTTTCTTGACATGTGAAAAATTTTCTTTCAGAAATCTCACGACTATTCCTTGAATTTTGTAAACCATGTTCACATCATGCTTCAGGTCATTATATATGATGCAGTGTGATGAAACAATCTTTTCCCCAACAGAGTTCTTACAGTAGACTACCACAGGATGTACAGTACATGACTCAGAAGTCCAGTGGTAACCTTGGGCCTCATCTTGGATTGTAAAAGATTGGATTCAATCTTTTATTGTAACTGTAGATGAACTCTTTCCTGGATGTTACATTGCTTGCAAGTATGATCAGTTGTGGTATTTTGGAATGGTATCTCAAGTGGATGAAGATTAAGGAGATGTTGTTGTAAAGTTTCTTTACCCCCATGTTCCTTCCCCATCATTCTATTGGCCAAGACATGAAGATACATGTGCAGTACCAAGTCCCCATGTGCTGGCTGTTGTTGATCCACCACGAACAACATCTGGAAGGACATACCACTTCTCAGACATCTGCATGACGTCAGTGCAGGAAAGAATCATACATTTGGATGGCAAAAGGTTCTAAGTTCAATGGACAAGATAATCCAATGTGTCAAAGTATACAACTTGTGTCACAAAGTAAATTTTTGTATATGTCGCATGCATATATATGGAAAGGTAAAAAATATACAGGGTGAGTCATAAGTCTCCATACAAATGGTGAAAACGATGACTAATGTTTGTTTTTCCTTTTCAGGCAGGTGAACCAATGAAAAAGAGATGCCACTAACGAAGGAAGAACGGATTGACATCGTTCTGTTGGCTGGGAGTGGTATCACCCGTCATGTAGCACGTACATGCAATGCAACACACAGAATGCAGGTAACCCATCACACCGTGGCCAAACTTATCAAGAATTTAGAAGGACAGGTTCATTTGTTGCTGTCTTTGGTCTTCCAGGCCTGCTTTCGTCGGCAACGAACTTTGGCCACGGTGTCATGGGTTATCTGCATTCTGTGGGTTGCATTGCATGTACGTGCTACATGACGGGTGATACCACTCCCAGCCAACAGAACGATGTCAATCCGTTCTTCCTTCGTTAGTGGCATCTCTTTTTCATTGGTTCACCTGCCTGAAAAGGAAAAACAAACATTAGTCATCGTTTTCACCATTTGTATGGAGACTTATGACTCACCCTGTATATAGGCAATATATGGAATATTCAGTAATTTTTAAACCTGTGTTTTGGTCAATCACATTTAAATATCTATATGGATAAATCATCAAACACCAAATGTTGAAGCAGGAGGGGATACCATAATAACTGATATTGTTCAACGATGCTTTCATATTAATAAAATAATATAAATTATTATTATTATTATCATCATTATTGTCATCTTTATTGCTATTCTGTCTCAGGTAATGTTGACATATCATCAAACTGCTGCTTACAAAGAACACAACATTAAACAAAGATTTTTTTGAACCATACATATTTTGCTTATATATGGATAAATGATTTTATAAACAAGTAAGGAAATAATAAGACAACAATGCTCAAAGAATAAACAAAAGTGTAGAATTTTGAGTTTGCTTCACTGATTAATTTATAACACATTATTTGATTGATTTTGAGTTAACCAAAATAATTAAATACTCCGGAAGCCATTTCATCCAAATATCAGACATAAGTATAATATATTTATAGAAGGAATAAACTAACCATAACTTTTATTGCTGGGTAAGTTAGAATACATATCCAGGTTAATTTTAAAAATACTTATTCTGATATTAATTCATTCCCTTTTAATGATAATTGAAATTTTAGCAAGGCATGTTTTCGGCAACAAAATCCCGCTAATATTTTTTTTATTAATTTTTTGTTTTACTAAAATACTGATATCATGTGTTCCCATATTTTTTTCTGAAATGCCTATTATTTGGTTAATATTGTTGTGAAATTTCAAAAGGATTGAATCATGTGTGAGCGAGATAGATTTTTTTTTTGTAAAGCAGTGCAGGTTTCAATGAGGGCTTCGGAAATGAAGGAAAACGAGACTTGGCTGAAAGTTTGAGAGGCCATAGCTCTGAAACCAGAGGCGAAAAATTTTATGTGGTTTCTTACCACCATGGAAGGATTGAATGTACCAAGTTTCATAAAATTCTGAGATGGTGGGTTCCCAAACCTCTTTTTTTTGGTTGAATTGATATGGAATGACCCTAAGGTATATTCAGGGAGGTGCAGTCTGGCGTTCGGAAAAGTTCGGAACCATTCGTGAACCTCCACGGATGACGTCAGCCACGGGACATCTCAAAGATGTATAGGAATTCACACTTCTTCCGTGTTTTTGAAAAGAAATTTGTTTTAAAAATCGAATGAATGTTCTTTGCGTTGTTTGTATGTAAATATGTATGTATAGAGCAGACTATATCTAGTAAACTGTATCGCTGAAGGTTAACTATCAATAGAATTAACATGTAATGAAAAGCGGGAAAGTTAAAATTAATTGACAAATGTGACTTACCATGTCCAGGAAAGAAGCATTAACAAGACGCCAAGAAAGAGACAAAAAGGACACACACTGCGCACTTGTAGCAGGCATAAATAATCCAAACATTATTGTTATTTCACTTCACACTCTGTACACGCTGGATTTGAGAGCCTGGATAGATGAATTTTTATATCCTGTGAAGCGTCAACACGCACAAAATATTGAGTACATGTTTCTCATTTGTTCTCAAAGTCAAATATACATTAATGTAAACTAGATCACAAGCTTTCCCCTCCAAAGACAGTCCTGTCTGACAACAGGTTGGCTTTAATTAGACAACAACCTTTTTTTACCTTTCTTGACCTGACTTCGATTTTGTTTAATTTTCTAATTTAAATGCCTGATACGAATGTATGTCGAAGTTTTGACAATAGATCTATAATTTCCTTCTTTATCATAGGAAACCTGGAAAGTAATAATGATCTGATTGTTTCCATTACTCAACATTTCGTGCTTAAATCGCCAGGAGAATTGTATAAACAAAATGCATTTTCCATTTGCTCAACGATTTGAAATATCTTCAGTAGGTTTATACATGTAGGTGTAAGCTTTTCTTGTGCTAATGCACTTACAATATCACTTCTCGACAACAGTTTCGGTCTGCTTTTGTAACTAAGAAGACATTCGATTTGGTTGGGAAAAAAACTCGTCGAAGAATTTCCCTTACTTTCTTAGTCACGTTGAAAGCAGATTGCTTTGATTTGTGAAGTTTTACTAACTGTTGCCTCAAACTTTTATTGCTAATTTGTAAATTCTTCACTTTATGTAATAAACTAAATGCATTGTTTCATTACTTTGTTTACTTTTTTTTTAGCACTTTCATCCTGTAGCGTCTGCAGTTTCTTTTGTTCTTCAGCACATTTTAATTTCTTTTTCAGAGTTTCCAACTCACCATCTTGTTCGAGATTGGGTGTATTGAGTATATTTCCAGTACTCAAAGTCTCTGAATAATGTGCCATGCAAATTATTTTGCGAGGAGATAACCCTTCAAGTATTTCCACTGCTCGCTTTCGAATCTGATGTTTATTGACACGTCCACTTCCATCAATTATGTAATTTGACTGTTGCACACTACAATTTACAAGCAACCAGACAAATTTAAACTTGGTACAGCGTTTTTATTACAGGTAATGCTCAGCAGTTCTGCTTTTAAGTTTCGTTCTTAATCGGCATCCAGCTGTTTTGGTGTTAACGGGATCTAATCTCTTACACTTTGAAACTCACATCTTGCACGTAATCGGATCCTTTGGTAACGAAAAATAGCTTACACCTACTGTATTTTTGCCGGCCCCCGTGGCCGAGTGGTGTCGACCTCCGTGGCGAAGTGGTTAGCAGAGCGCGCTACAACGCCAGGGGTTCTGGGTTCGAGTCCCGGGTAAGGCATGGGTATTTGTGTTCGTCCAATTGATAAGAAAGAAAGAAAAAATGTAAAAATTGAAAAGTGTAAAAGTGAGAAAAATAGTGAATGGTGGGGGATACCTCCGTGTAGGGGTATTTCCTTTTAAAAAAAAAAAAAGTGGTTAGCACATCGCTCTCCGACGCCAGAGGTCCCGGGTTCGAATCCCGGCCTGGGCATGGATGTTTGTGAGTGAGTGTCCATTCATCAATTCATGTCATCACTCATCCCCATCTTTGCAAATTAGCCAAAAGTGGCAAAAAAGCGAAGTGATATAAGCAAATCAATCAATCAATCAACCTACTGCATTTCTTGCGTTGTTCGGGCACAAAGCAAAAGCACAATTGCGCGGCATCTTCATCAAGTGTTACTGTTGTTTTAAAAAAAAACTCCACTATCACACAAACTACAGGAAATACAAGGTACTTTCACGCTTCCTCGCACAAATGCAGATCCTGTAACAAGCGTAATGGTCAGTGCCAGCGTCACCCCTGTCCCGTGAGTGACGTCAGGGTTGGGACCGCCCATGACTCTCTTTTTTCAGCTTCGGGAGGGAAGACTGCGCTAATTTCTCAGTAGATAGTAAATGTGCCTTCCAGGTCACCCCTGATTTTTTGACCTCTAAGAAAATCGCACCAAAACCTCAAAAACTCACTTTCTCTCCACGTTCCGCGTCTCATTTATTGCGCTGACGATGTTTCACAGCGCAGAAAAGCCGGTACGAGAAAATGCACTTTCTCATCCTTGAAGTACGAATGCACCTTATCGTAATTTTTTTTAAGTCCGGGCCAATGTTTATATATCGTGACCTTTGTAAACCTCTCGCGCACGATGTGATATTTCTGCCACACACACACACACATGCGCGTGTGTGCCTCTCATTATTTCCGTATTGTGACGCAAGCAAACAAACAAAATAATAATAATTGTTTTTTAGGATTCCTGGCCCCTATAACCCCGCCAGGGTGCGTGGTGCCCAACCAAAAAAAGGTTCTAACGGCTGCGGTTAGATAACCACACCTCTGTAGAGTTTCACGTGTTTTTTTTCTCAAAGGTCCTATGAGACACCTCTGTTTGTCAAAAAATTCGAGATATTTGCAATTTAACGCTGTGGACTTAGAAAATTTTCGATTGATGAAAAAAATTGGTTCCATGACGACCTATGTTTATTTTGGTATGGGAGGACAGAGGACACCGAGACTCGACCAACGCACTAAACCTGACCTTTCTACGACTATTCGTTCAAAAGTTTACGAGTGATCAAAGTTTTGGAGGGTGGGTGGGTTAACTTCTTACCCCTTGACCACAGGACCACCAAAACTTGGTACACGTATTCTACACCTCCAAAATCGACAGCGGGGTATCTAACGATACCGGATGGGGGTGTTTTTCGATATATTTTTTCGATAACTCTTACCATTTTCGAGATATTTGCAATTTAAGATTTTTTTTAACGCTGGACTTAGAAAATTTTTGATTGATGAAAAATAGGTTCTATGACGACCTATGTTTATTTTGGTATGAGTGGACAGAGGACACCGAAACTCGACCGACGCACTAAACCCGACCTTTCTACGCCTACTCTACGTCACCAAAAAAAATCGACAAGGGGAGATTTTTCGATAACTCTCTCACTGTTTCCAAGGTACTTAGGTTTTTGATAGACGACAACGACGGAGTCATCAATGAGTAAACATCTGAACTCGGTGAACAAGTCAACTTTTTTCAGTACGTCAATATTTTTTTCTTTCTTATTTCTTAGTGAATGGGTTAGGTGACTTGCAACGACGAAGGCCTTCTAGCAACACGTACTTAGCTTATGCCGGCGTAATTCGCTAAAATATGTCTTTAACTATTGTCATTTAGGTAGTGTAATTGGTGGCACTACTGGTGAGAGAAATGAAGAGGTATTTTTGACTGTATAGAAATACTTAAAACTAAGGCAAAATGTCTATAAAAATGTTATTGCTACTGTGTATAACCTACGATTTTTGTAAAAAAAAAAGCTTCCGAGAAAGTATGACCCCCTCAGATTGATGTGGCTAAACTTGAATTTGCCAAATTGTTGTTTATAAATTTGTTAAAAATATGGTGTTTTTTTTCGATATTGTTTTGGCATCACTTAAAACTAATCCAAGATGCTCATATGAGCCACACCCACACACACCTACACCTATATATATTTACCCACACATACACATACACGTCTACTTCTGGTCTACTTCTATTGCATCATGTTGTGCAACAAATTATTATTCAATATTATGCAACAAATTATTAGACGTGTGTTGTTTTCTAATTGCTTGGCTAAGGGGAAATTTTTCTGAGAATTCTTTCCATTCCAAATATTCTTGTATATGTGTGTGTGTGTGTGGTTTGTGTAGAGATTGATGCGCTTATGTATGTGTGTAAACATTAAGGCATTGACTTGTTAAGAATGTTACATCAATAATACTGTCTCGGGAATGTTATGCTCTTCCTTTTTCTCTATAAAAAAGAGAAATTTGTGTTGATTGTTTGGTTAAAAAGAATTTCCTAATTATTTGTTTTTGTCACAAGAATTGTTTTGCATTCCAAACATTCCTAAGTGTCTTGCATAAAGATTGATACACTTACAGCTATATATGTGCATTAACTTGTTAAGAATGTCACATCAATAATACCGGCTCGGAAATGTCATGTCCTCTCCCTCTATAGAAGGTCATATAAAATGTGCTAATTGGTTGGCTAAGCGGGATTTTCTTATTTAGTAAATTGAGGTTATAAATACGTACGTATAAAGGTTTTGCTAATATGGAATGCTAAAGCTCAGTACTTGGCTCTCTCAGGGATTCGAATTTTATTAGGTTAAACAGCATAGAAATTTCACAGCAAGAATTCTCATATTTACTGATGATATTCTTAACAACCTGTGTTGTGATTCTACTATAAACTGTATACAAAATATGCAGTCCCTAGAATGAGATGGACGAGGCTTATGAACCTCGACCTATACAGTTGTACAATCTGGCAATGAATGGATGTTTTTTTTTTTCATTAAGGGCCAGTTTTTCAATGTCCTGTTAATCTTTCTGTTAACTAACTGCCAGTTGGAGATAACAGCCAGTCTTAACCAGCACCGGGTTTTTCAATGTGAAAGTAACTGCCATTAACTAAACCATGGTTCGTTCTCCGAAACAGTGTGTTGGCAATTCTGAAGCACGGAAATTACAGGAAATCGATCTGCGCGCCATCTGTTAGTATAGTTTCAAAACGCGTCGACTGGCATACAGCCTGGCGTTTAAATATAGAACTACAAGCACGCCGCGCTCGAAAGCACGTTATTGCATTGTGAAACGATAGGAACAATGGCTGCGCATCCATTTTGTATGCTTACAAAATAAATTAACGAAATACAGCACTACAAATTTGGTTTCTTCTAATAAAGGCCAATTCCACGTGGGGGAAATGATGTTATGAGGCGCAAGCGCAGATACTTTCTTGTAGAAGAAGCGTGAAGAACTCGAAAGTCGAGACATTAATAATAACGGTTTGTTGATATAAACACTATTATTATTATTAATATGTAAATATTGTACATTTGACTGCATGCTTTGTACCTCTCTATGCATGTTGTTGAGCGAAAAAACATGATGTTAATAGTAAGCATGCTTTCTAAACTTCTAAAAATATGAAGGTACGAGTAGAAATAATTTTAAAATTTACTCTAATATTTATCCGAGAAAATCATTCAACAATAAAGGGTGAATTAAATGCAACACACGTAATAAATAATTGACAAGAAAAAAAATAACCTTGACCAGGACTCGAACTCGTATTACAAAACACAACACGCTCCAAAAAGGTGGTGCCGCTAACCACTACACCAAATTACCAATTGGAGATTGTCCCGCCTAGTAGACCGGATATCCTGGCCACAAAAGTAGTGTATATTAGGCGTTTCAAAATAGTACTTAGTAGGTATGGTCTTTTTTTACCAATTGAATATCACTTTTTGACATACTTTGACAATTTTTTGTCGATGTTTTAGCGTTTAGCGATGTTTTAGTACAAATTTTCACTATACTCATTTTTCCCCCACTCGTACTTGGTAGGTATATCATGATGTTACGTGATACAACTTAACCTATCCTTTTTTTACGATTATTTAATTTTTTTACGATCCTAAGTGATATAACTTAACCTATCATTTTTTTTTATTTATGCACTGTTTGAACGTTATTATTTGAGGATCATATTTTGTAGGTATTTTTTTTATCAATCGAATATAAGTTTTTGACATATTTTGACAATTTTTTGTCGATGTTATAGCGTTTAGCGATGTTTTAGTACAAATTTTCACTGCACTCATTTTTTTCCCTACTCGTACTTGGTAGGTATATCACGATGTTACGTGATATAACTTAACCTATCTTTTTTTTTTACGATTTTTTTAATTTTCTTACGATCCTAAGTGATATAACTTAACCTATCATTTTTTTTTATTTACGCACCGAACTAACCTACAAGGGGGACTCCGTTTGTTTTAATATTTCAGTATTATAAGGTTTTCACAAATTTTATATAACCTAAAATGTGTTGGATGTTGATTTTTAGTATGTGGCAATTTTTTATGAATTTTAAAACTGTTCCGTCACCCTCTCGTTCTTCACGTCGTGGACGAAGGACTTCTCTGCAATCAGGATGACGCTGCATAGAGTATCGGCAGGCAGCGCGTCGTGGAACTCGCAGACGACCTTGATGTTGGTTCGATCGTTGACCACAACCTCCTTTCTCTTAGATGTGTTGATGACGGTCATGGGTCTCCGTGCTTTGAACTCGCTGGGCGTGTAGTACATGTCCACGCTTCCCTCGGTCACGCGTTTGTAAGCCGAGAACGCTTCGTAAAGTTTGAGGTAATCGTTTTTGGTCACGTCGAGGTTGTAATTCTCGCGCGGGAACACTTCGTTGCGTCCGTTCTTCAGATAAACGTTCTTGATCTTGCAGTCGTCGAACTTGCTGGAATCTTTTTCCTGATCGTTATCGCGTCCGGTCTGAAAAAGCACTACGACGAAATCTGGCATGTCGAACTGTATGTTGTTGAACTGCGTCGTCACGTCGAATTCCATGTGACTTCCCGACGCTATTTTCTGTACGCACTGGTAACCGTGAAAGTGAATCAGCACCTGCGGACTTTTCAAGATCTCCGCTTTGTACTTGAGGGCGTAGTTCGTTTCGTATTCCACCACCGGCATTCTCAATTCCATGCTCTGGATGACGCACTTGGCTGCTTCGGGTAAAGTATTGGCTATCGGCGTGGTGCCGTCCGGACCCAAAGTAGCGTATCGCATCAGTGCGTCGTTGTCGTTGGCCGCTCTTCGAAACGTGATCCTCAGTCCTCCCTTCCACATGATCTCCTTGTAATCGGAGAAGAAACCAGGCAGCAGACGCATGGGAAAGAGCACCGTGTGACTTTTCGTCGATATTTTGGTTCCGGCTTCGAATCCCCCGGCCTGGTAGTACGCTGCGTCCGTTTTGGATAATTTCAACGTTCCCACTGCCGTCGACGTGATGCCTGGATAATCTATTCTGTTGATGACGGTGTTGTGTTTCCTCACCTCCACCTGCGAGAACAGGTGAGGCACGAAGTTGTCCACGAGTATTAAGTTTGCTGCTGCAGGAAACGCGTCTCCGCTTTCCTTCTTCACCACGTCGAATTGAAGGTAGAGGTCTGCTCTGTGAGGATGAACGAACCCGTCGCCTACGTCCACGTCGTATTCGATCTCCCTGTTCGCCTCGTTCAGATTGGCGAACGTGCGACGGTTGGGAGGGAAAGATTGCAATTCGTAACTTTCGATTTGCTCCATTTTACATGTATGGTTATTTATTATACGTTGATCTCCACGATGGCCGTCGTAGTGGCACCTGCGAAATCCACCACGTCTCCTTTCTCGTTCGTCACCACCAACTCTATGTCGTCTATGCGGTTGCGACATACTGGAAAATAGATCGGCGAAGAGGGCGTGTAGATGATTGGTTCCATGAACTCGGAACTTGGTTTGAACGTGGCTATGATTCCCGTCTGCTTGTGACTTCCTAACAATCCGTCCGAAGATTTCGTGATCATACCTTCGGCTACGTTACAGTGTACGTTCAGAGTCTCTATGGCCAAGAATTTAGGAATGTTGGTTGCTACGTGCTTGATGCCAGCTTCGAGTTTGGTGTTGTTCTCGAAACCTAAAAGTTCTCCCATGGTGCCCAGGTCCACGGTCTCCGTCGCGGATAGGATTTCCACTCTGTGCGTGACCGAATTTTGAGAAAAGTATGTGCCTTTGGGTAATTGAGCTTGCAAAGTGGAAAGATTGTATTGTCCTGGCGTGACGACGATGTGTTCGCTTCCGACGCTAATTTTGTTGTTGTGCTGCGTGACGTTGGGTATGAGGTACATGCTGTAGAATGCACGCAGAGCCACGGATTTAGGATAGACGATGTCGTCGTGCAGCGTGAGTTTCAAGATTGAAGATTCGCTCGTGAGATGGAACACGCCCATCCTAGTGATGCTGTTTGAGGTTCCACAATGCTTTCTGGAAATCCTCGATCGTAGGGTTATTTATTTTAGAGAGAAACGCGAGCACGGAGAGGCAGAGATGACCGCAGTTCACGTCTCCGAAATTTTGAATGCGTTCGTCGTTGTAGTATATGGAGGTTTTGTTCGTTTTCAGATAATGAATTAAATTTGCAGGTGGAACACCTCCGAAAGAATCGAAAACGAATGCTTTATCATTGTCGTTTTTGCGGTAACATATCCAATGCGTGCCTGGATTTTCTTGACCGTCCAAGTTGACTACTCCGCATTCTTTTTTTTTCACGGTTGAAGGTAACGAGTCGGACATGAAAACTCCTCTGAAGTGTTTGATTTGTAACGGTTCGATCAGAGATTCAATGTCTCGGTTGGTGAGTGCTTCTGTTTCTTTTTTTTAAACTTTTTCATCACGCCCTTCCCCTTCTTCTCCATGGCCAGATTGTGACGTTTCTGTTCTTCCAATTCCGCCTTGTTCTTCTTCGAGTCGATGACGGTTTTTGCGATGGCGGCACTTCCGCCGGCTAAACTTCCAACGGCCCCCAATGCTGCCAGGATGGCCGGGATGCTGAATATGAAACCTCCGACCTTTTGCTGTTTCCGCGAACGCTGCAATCTTTTCAATTGAGGTGTGCTGAGCAGCAATTTCATTCCGTGTCCTTTCGACAAGCAAGAACGTTTCTTCTCGCGTTGTTTCTTGGTGAGTAACCCATCGAGAGCACCTAGATTTTTTAGATTGGAGTATGGTATCTGGTACACGACACCCTTGGGCTTCATGTTGATGCTCTATGTGTTATTTTCACGGTATGTTATTTATATATATATTCTGAGATTTTTTCTTGTGTAGTTTTTTACGGTATGTTATTTATATATTTTCAAGGCCTCGCTGTCGTTACACAAATTCTATTACGTGCTTCGTTTTCTTGCCAAGAAGTTCCTTTGTCCCCTTGTACACGATTCGAGTTTTGTTCTCGATTAAAATAGATAGCTTCTCGTCGGATAACATGTTAGCGTATCGATCTGGTAAAAATAGACTGTATTGTGCGTTGAGCAACAGGCGTACCTTGGGACCATACTGGGTAGAAACAATTGAACCGGAAGTTATCGTGTAAGGTTTGTCGACTTCCAATTCCTGAATTTTTACATACTCGACTGACAAATTTAGCATTTGTTTTAATGCTTGGAGATCACTTATTTTTTCGGTCGTCATATCAAAGAAAAATTTCAAAGTGTTAGAGAGAAATTTAATTGTTTTTCACGATGTGTGTTATTTATATATACCGAAGATTATTTTTTTTCACGATGTGTGTTATTTATATATCAAGTTTTTTTTTTGACACGTATATATATTATTATTTTTTAACAGAGGAAGAAAGTTCGTGCTTCGGAAAACGCGAGGATGTGCGTAGTGATATCTTTCCTCTCCTGCATAGACTTGTACCAATCATCAGTATACTGTCTTCTTCCCTGCATCGCCTCGTACAGTTCGTCCGACCTATCGTCCAATTTTTGCCCTGCAGCCAAAAGCAGAATGTTGAGATCACCGCACCTCAGGCCGCTGATCTCCCGAAGAAGGTCCTTGAGAACCATTTCACAAGGGATGCGAAATTCCGGCATTGTTCTTGCTATGTTTACAAGTTTATTAACATCTCCGTTAACTACCTTTTTGAATATTTTAGATAGTAGCTCGGGTGGCAAATTAGTTATGCAATCCATGTTGTTTTTTTACTGTATGTTATTTATATACCCCACCCCAATTTTTGTTTCGTGTTCATGGCGATGGTGGTGCCTAGTGCGGCGACCCGTTCACCCAACGATGCGTCTCTACTCACGAATCTTTCGAAAGCTGCGTGCTCTAACTTTCTGTCTGCTTCGTGACGTGCATCCAGATCCGTCTGCGTGGTGTTGTAGGCGATGTCGTGATCTTTGCATGCGGCGTCCAACGGATTCACACCCTTGTCTCCTCTCTCCAATCTTTTCTCGAGTTTGGTACCAGGTCCGCAGTACTGGTAGCCAGGTAAATGCATCTCGAAAGGTAACTTGTTGATGATGTCGTTCACGAGTCCCTTTCCTTCGGCAACGTTCCAGAATTTCGGAGGCAGCGTGTTGATGATTTTGATCAGGTAACCTATGCCCTTGTCGTCGTTCACGATGAAGTTGGAAAGTTTCGTGCTGATCATGTCCACGATGCCAACCTTCTCGTTGTAGAAATTACGGTTGCCTGCATTCTCTTCGCCGGCTATCACCAACAATCGGTCCACGAGTTTCCTAACGTCGTCCACCCAAACGAATTCTTTGGGTAACGTGTTGTAGCGTTTGACGCCGCTGCCTGTTTTGACCTGGTTCCAAATCGGTTTGATGAGATTCCTGTACTTCTCGCCGCTGCTCGATTTCACCCTATTCTGCGAGGCGTCGTTGTTCTGGTACAAGGCATCCGTCATGATCAGAATTTCCTTGTAACTCTGGTAATCTTCGTCGGTGTAATCTTTCGGCTGCTTTTTGGCGACGAGTTCCCACAGTCCAACCGTACCCGGATACCTGTTCCAACTATCCTTGTCGCCTAAATTGACTTTAATGTCGTTGCCTTCGAAGGTCACCTTCGATTTCCCAATCTTCCACACCACACCGCCGCCTTCGCTGGTTTCCATGCTGGGATACAATCCGAACACTTCATCCTTGTCGAATTTCCCCGTGCTCAGGTAGTCTCGTGCCAAAGGTCCCAACTCGATCTTATCCGAAGACGACGACGTTCTGCCTATGGCTCGACGTCGTGCAGGTGCATCCTTCAGTTCGAACGGCGTCGAAGGAATGCTCGAAATGGGCGTGGGTACGGTGTAACTTTTAGCTGCGAGCGGTACGAGTTCATTAATCAAATTTTTATTTTGTTCCGTGACACTTTTAATTTCTTTACCTAGACCGCTGATGGCATCGATCACGGGTTGATCCTGACGTTTCTTCTCTTCGTAGAATCCGCGATTCTCGGATTTCCAACCTTTGAAGCGTTTCGCGAGGTAATCGCGAAGCTTGAGATTTTCGTCTTCGATTTTTCGTTTCGTCATGACGTTATTTATATACGTCGTTTCTCACAACGTTGCAACGTTTAGAAAGTCGTTGATTTTGTTTCTGTATTTTCCGTCGTTGGGTTTCCTCGTCATGTCGATCGTCACAAATCCGAAATCGTCACCGTTCCAGCAAGTAGAGCAGCCTTCCGAAAATTGATTGTAGTTCATGTCTCCGCCTACGTAGTCATCGTACGCATGCTTGAGGTTGGTGTGATCTTGACGAAACAAACATATGAAATTAGCGTTGTCTCGTACTAACTGTTTTGGAATTTTGGAAAACGTTTGAGCTAGGTAGAAGCAATCCATTCCTTTGTGACGACCTTGCGTGAAAAAGTTGCGAATTTCATTTTGATTTTCCAGGATGGCGTCGTCGAACACAACGACTGAATTTTCACGACAATCGTCGAGTGGTTTTATTTCCGAGGCAAACGTTGCAATGTCCAGACCATCGTACAGTTTCATCAGTTGCTGGTATTTGGATTGCTCTAAACTTTTCGAGAACACGTACAGGTGCCTGTTCTTCCAATCTAACCAATTCGGTGCGAGGAGAAAATTGTCCACGAGCAGTGTCGTTTTCCCACACCCCGATGGACCTACGATCAGACAGCGGATGCTGTCGGGAAGCAACTTGCCGTTCTTTTTCTTCGTTTGACTTTCTGGATCCGGTAGACGCTTCACCACGTTCCACGTACTTACAAGATCACTTCGTCCGCGTCGATCCAACTCTTTTCCGGAAGTCCCAACCATTTGACAAACAGTTTGTCACCTTTCCTACGCAATACTTTCTCGATGAGGTACGTGTCGGGGTGTTTCGTTTTAGAGAGTTCCTCTTCGTAAAATCTCCCTTTCAAAATCTCGCCGCTACTATCTTTTATTATATACGTGTGTCGGTTTCCAGGTAGAACTCGAACCACCGTAAAGAGTTCCGTGCTCCAATTTTTTGTGAATCCCTTCTCGAAGGTGCGTTTGAATTTGCTGATCCTCACCTGGTCTCCAATTTTGTATTTAGCTTTTTTTGTCGTGGGAGTGTACTTTGGACAGTAAACGGTAGAAATTAAACGCTGCTCGTCAAATTTGGTAACGTCAGCTGGCTTCATGCCTATTGTTCTGTGTACTGTATCATTATAGGTGTCGACGAGTTCCGGCAGGATGTCGACCCATTTGTAATTTCCCCGAAGCGTGAATCGTTTCCACATGTGTGTTTTCAAGGTTCGATTGAATCTTTCCACGATGCTGGCTTTGATGTGACTGAAGGTCGAATAATGTCGAATGCCGTGTTTTTGAATAAACTTTTGGAATACGGCGTTGTAAAATTCTTTACCGTTGTCTGTTTGCAGAAACCGTGGTCGTCTGCCGCCGCTTTCGCGAAAAATTAATTTGAATGCTTCCGTGACGCACGTTCCTGTTTTGGCTTTCAAAGGTAGAGCCCATGCGAATTTCGAAAACGTGTCTATGACGGTGAGGAGGTACTTGTTGCCCTTGTTCAATTTATGTACGTTTTTCAAATTGCCGCTACTCATCTCCACGAGGTCGCTTTGCCAGAGGTCGTCGATGCTCTTGGTTACCACAGCCAAACGTTCGTAGTTGCGGCGTGCAGGTTTATGCAATTCTTCGACGATGGCTTGCCTAGACATTTTCTTAGAGATTACGTTTCAAGAGAAGCACAAGCGTGATGGGATTCAAAGAAGGTGGCACTTCGCTCGTGTTTTGAATGATCAGCTTATCGCCGGCACTCACGTCGAAAACGGTGAGATCTTCGTCTTCGTGTATTTCATATATGTTGCGCGTTTCGTTCCAACGTGCCAGAGGAATGTTTCCTGCTTTCTGGACACCACGATTCGATATCAAAGTCATGGTGGGAACGCTAGCTTTTCTACCGTGAGACCAGTACGAAAATTCGTTTATCTGAATCGTGCCATCGAGGAGAAACTTGTAGTACGGATGATAAGGATGCAACATGTACAGTTTGTTACCTTCAACGAACGTGGAGATTCTCTGTTGATTGGGTACGCTGTTGATTTCGATGGCTTGCAGAGAATGCAGTTTAGCGAATTTAGTGTCGACGCTAACGAGGTTGCTGTGAAGCTGACCCAGTGTGTTTTGTATGGGCAACAAATGTTCGACTATGGTATCCGTTACGGTAGAAAAGTACGGTTTGATTTTCACTTCCACGTTCAACTGCTTGTAGCTTTCGTTGAGTTCTTGCAACTTGGCACCGAAAGAGGCCAGCGTCGATTCCTGCGTTGATTCCAGCACTCCAACTTGATCTCTGATGTTGACGACAATGTTCTGAAGGTTCTCGATTTGATTCAATTTCGAGCTCTTCTCGGTAAGATCGTTCACGATGATTCGCATGTCTGTAAACTGCGTGTGAAGGTCGGCGACGCTCTGCGAAGTGGGCAGCGTCGACATCAGCGAACTAATTTCGTCTCGAATCTGTTCCACGTTCGCCGTTTCCGTTTCTAGTCGTTTCAGCATTCGAGATATGTTTCTTTTCAAAGCGTGCAATTCTTTGGAGGTGGGGAGATTGGCCACTTTACTCTCGAGATCGCTCAATGAACTTTTGATGTCGCTCGAATCGGATAGTGCCGTCACCGCCGTTTTCAATTTTTCCAAATCTTCGCTCGAAGGCACGCTCGTCCGTAACGATTCCAAGTCACCCTGTATGTTGTCGAGTACGTGATGAAAATGAGCGAGATTCGTTTCGACGTTCAAATTTTCTAAATATTCGATCTTCTGCTGAACCGCGCTCAACGTGTCTTGAATGCCCGTCAACGCTCTCGCTTCAGCGTGAATATTTTTAATTTCTTCGTTGATCAATTCCAAGGACGCCTGAAGCGTAGCGATGGTGGTTTGAATGTGTTCGAAATCTCGATAGGCCTCCAATTGAATTTTTATGTTCGCGACGCTTTTACCGATGACCTGCAGTTCGTCCGACGATGGTAGGTTCGTCATTGTATCTTCCAAAGTCTGCAACTTGGATTTAATTTCTTCCAACGTGCTGGTGAATTCTTCTTGTAATTTGGAAACGACGACATGCAAGCGTTCTACATCAATATCGTTCACGACGGTTTGAAGTTCAGAGAAATTCTTTTCTATTGCGGAAGTTCGTTCTTCGATTTCGAGTTTCAATTTTTCCAAATCTTCATTTTTCGATTGAAATTGCTGTAATTTGGCCAAATCATTTTGAAGCGAATCCACGCTCAACTGTATATTTTGAACGTTGTCGTAAGAAGGTACGTCGACATAATTTTTTATGAGCGTTTTCAGTTCGGAATCGATTTTCAGAATGGGGTCGAGACATTGCGTTTGGAGCGTAGCGATTTCCGACTCTAAACTTTTGTTTAAGGTCTCCTGCAAAGCGATCAAATCGGTCCTCAACTTCTTAACTCGAATGTCCAACATGAGAATCTCTTCTGCGTGGTCTACACGCTTGGTGTTGCCGAAAATGTCGTTAGGCATTTTTTGGTTAACGGTTATTTATAATAGGATAGACGATTCGTAATTCTACGAAGAGAGGAATAAGTTTGTCGTAATCTCCGAGGAGTTCTATGTAAAAATAATCTCCTGCAGACACATCGTACGTAATATTAGAAAGCATCTTGTCGTGCTTGATTCGAAAAATGTTCTTGCCGGTAGAAATTTTGATTTCGCCTGCGTTTTCCGGATTCACGGTGATTTGAAGTTTCCCGTCGATTGGAATTTCGTAGAAATGTAAATTGTTATTAAAAACATAAAACATCTTGCCCACATCGTCATTCAGTTTCGTCCAAATGCTGTTGAGGTGAATGATCAACAGACCGTTGAGTTTAGGTAACACGGAAGGTAAGACTTCATGATCTGGTATGGACGGTGCAGTTTCCATGATGATCTGTTTTTTGAAACCGAACAAATTCATAGGCATGCTGGTTATTTAAGGATACGGTCAAAGTTTTATTTTGTAATGAGAGTCAAAGTGTTTTTTTTACTGAGTAACAAAATGTTTTTTTTTTCTTGAGTTAGTAAAAATTGTTGTGTGTGGTGGTGAGTGTTAATTATTTGCACTGTGCGCAATTCTTATTTATTTCTAAACGACGATGTCCCCAAGGCAATGTGTGAATACCACACTCGAGGACGCACCTCTTATCGTCGTTGGGATCCAGGGCAATTTTTCTAACTTTGTTTGTGCTGATGATATGGTTGACGCTCTGGATTCTTTGTTCTATGCTTAGTATCGTCGATTGTGAGTAAAGGCAATCGATGTAATCGTGGAAGGTGAGTTTGTTCTCCACCGTATTCTTGCCCACACCTTTTGCTTTCTTCGTGACGCTACTCTCTGTTTTTATGGCATACATCTTCGAACGCAAACCCGCGAACTCGACAATAATGTCACCGTTACATTCATCTTTCAGTTTACCTAGGACTTTTTTGTTGAGGGATGGAATTCCAAATCTGTTAGGTTGAGGGTACGCAGAAGTATCGAAATACTCAAGCATGGAAGGATTTTTTATGTCTTCGTATAGGTTAGGTGTTTGTATGCTGTAAATGAAGCTGTCGGTGTCCGTGTACAAAAGTGATATTTTATCATTGTAGAAGGGTTTCATCACGTCGTAATGAAATTCGAACATGTAAAGTTTCGACAAGTCGAGAACCGTTGCGCCAACGTAAATTGGTTTTCTGAATTTCATCAATTTTATATGTAGATTGAAAAGTGCTAAATTCTCGTTGTAAATTTTTCTCGACTTGAATCTAGGATCAGCTATCCACTTCCGACATTTATTCTTATCGGAAATTAATTTCACGTCTACGTGCTTTCTAACATTCTCCATGGTCTTTCCGTACACCGCATTGTTCATTAATTTAAAGAAGTCCTTGTCTAAATCGGAAGTGGCAGCTGTTCTATGTTGTGTGTTAGTTTCTATGTAAGGTCTTAACCACGTGGAATGTTTAAACTTTAGTATTCGTCTAACATTTACTATCTGAACACCCTTCCCAATCAAAAACCGGAGATTCTTGTAGTGGACGACGTATCTCTGTTTAGGGTCCAATGTTAACAAAAGCTTGTCTTGAACCGAGTCGGGTGGACATTTGATTTCGGGAGTCGGAGGCAAATCCGAAAACGTGTCGTGCAGGTGGTCGGAGAATTGGAGATCTACTTCTGCGAAGAAACCACACTCGCTATCGTCGAAATGAATAATGTCTATCGAAGTGGGATCTAACCATTCGAATCCCCCGTAAGGAAGTTTCTGAACCATGGCATGTCCGTAGAGATTATTAACGTCAGCGTAGAAGATGTAATTCGATGCTCGATTTGAATCGTAATCTTCTTTCATGTGTACGTTATTAGCTTTTGCATGTCTCTGTACGCATTGCACCATTCCACCTCGTATCCCTCTTTCGATGAAAAGTAACATGTCAACGTCCGATATCAGTTCCAGCTTGACCTTTGTCTGGAATAACATTGCCGACCACGCTAATCCCGGTAGACTGTAGAAATACGCTGGATCTAATTTATAAATATTCGTTGCCGTTTTCCTGAACGCTTGAAAAACATCCGCGAGTATCGTCACGTCCAGTTTTAAGTATGCGTCGTGGTAGTCTCCGAGTGTCCTACATTCTAATTTCTCCCACATGAGTTGCGCGTGTTGGTATTCTTCTTCCGCGATTCCTTTCTCTCTGAGTCTGCTGTAAAATTCTCTTGGAAGTGGAAGAGCGTCGTCGTTAAATTTAGAACCATCACTAACATATTCGTAAGGATAAACTCCTTTACGTCTAACGAGTTCTATGTCTACGTTGGGAAAACTAGCTCTAGTTATTTTAAATTGATCGTCGGTGAGTTTGTTCGCTAAAGCATCCAGACTTGCAGAGAGAAATCTATACGAATCCAGAAAGCGCATCTCGATTGTATTTTTCGTTCCCGGAATCGACACTTGCTTGCTGAGACTAATGTAACGTTCTTCATTCTCGGCCAAGACACCTATACGTTTCGGATCGTAGCCAAGATGTCTCACCAGGTGGTGAAAATCATATCCGCTTCCGTTGTGAAAGAATATGGGGATGAATTTAGGTTTCTGGATTTTAAGATTGCACGTGTTGCAAATTCCACCTATGTAGTTTCCGCTGAAATGATCGTGGTGGAATATTTTTTTGTTCTCATCAGTGAAACTTTGATCACATACCGGACACACCTCAGTGGAATTGTAATTTTGAAGTTCATTTTCAGTTAAAGGTGCCATCGGTTTTGATGTAAGCAGTACGCTACCAATTACCTCAACCTCCTCCACCATTTTTTCCAGGAAGTGTTCGATTACATTTGGCCCGCGGTATATATATGCTTCATTTATTTTATCACGTCGCACAACAACATAGCCGAAACTATTAGGTTGATGAAGCTGGTACGGCGTTGTGGAGGAAATTTCAGGATCCGGTTCGCAGTAGGAGAGTGGTTTCAGGAAAGACTCGAAATCTGCGACGATGATTGCGGGATGTTCCAACAATGCCTTGTGCATTTTGAATTCTTCGACTTCGTTCGTTTCGGGCATCAACATTCTAGCCGGTCTGTTGTCGCCGCAATAAATTTTATGTTCGGCAAGTTTCTCCAGAGCAATTTGACGTCCGATGTATTTTCGATAATCGAGTTGTTTTTGATCGTCGAACGTGGTTAGGCATCTCGGGCAAACTTCGATGCAATGTTCATGCTTGGTTGATTGACTTCTGACCAAACGTGATAGTGAACGAATTAGCGTATAGTGATGAACATCCTCGTTGGAAATTAGAAGGAGATTTATTACACAGGCATCGTCATCGTCGATATCGCTTATCCTGACGGGATGCACGAGATATTTATCTGACGTGAAGGAATATACATTAATAGCGATGCGTTTTCCTGTACGATTTTCGAACTTTGTTATATCCGACAATGTCACCGGGTATTCAATGTCAGACATTACACTTTGAAAGTCGGTCTCGTATTGTTTGTAATGTCCAACCCACTGTGGATTATTTTTGCAATGAACAGGATGCAGTGCAGCCAACACACACCAGAGAAAACACTTGTTATCGCGATTCTGTATATTTAGCACAGCCCTCTTGTGTTGAATGTTCGGTGGAAGAGGAACGTAGCTGGAAGCGCGAAGAGGCGAGAATTGGTTCACGTAAACAGTTAACGTGTGAGGACTTCCACATAGAGACCATCCCGACCCTTTAGCCTCGAAATCGTCATGTTTGTTAACCAGCTCGTTGGAAACTTTATAATAGAAGTTGTCCAAATTTTCGACGTTCGCCAAATAAAGAGTCTGATTTTTTGTACGATGATAAAAGACTCTTGTTGTACCATCGACTTTTTCGTATTCGGAAAATAGATTAACGTATATTTTTATGGAATTATTTTCCAATTTATTTTTTAGAATATTTATCACGGATGTTTTTGTTTCACGCAAGAAACTAAGAATGTCGCAGCCTGGTTCCGAAGTAAAAAAGAAATCCTGAATATGACGGTTGAATGCAGATCTAATTGGTTTGCGTTCATTAGATAATTTAATTTGCTTGGAAGTGGAAGCTTCCGTTTCTGAATTATCGATTTTCCTTTTCGATGTTGCTTGTCCGGTCGATGGTTTGCAAATTTTGAGATGTTTACTTAAATTTGTAATGCTAATCATCTTTCCGCATCGAGCACAAGGCTTAGAAGGCAAGGAACGATTAATTCTCGAACCTGTTTCGCTACATCTTGCCCTGTGTACCGATAAATTGTTCCTTGAGATTAGCTTCCCACAAGTAACACATTCAGTTTTATCATTTTTACGATTGAAACTGGTGGTGGATGCCATTGCTTTCTCCAAAATCACAGAAATCAAAAAGTCTAGTATATAGCGACACAATTTTCAGGTATGTTATTTTATATAGAATTTCTTGGAGTGATTACAAAACTCAAAAATTCAATCTACTGTAAATAGAATTTCAGGTATGTTATTTATATAGAATTTCTTGTGTGCGAATACAAAAACTCAAGAATTCAATCTACTGTAAATACAATTTTCAGGTATGTTATTTTATATAGAATTTCTTGGGGTAATTACAAAACTCAAAAAATGAATCTACTGTGAATATAATTTTCAGGTATGTTATTTTATATAGAATTTTCTCGGGCGTTCAATATTGTCAACAGTATTATATTTGAGCGCGTCGCTTGTCGCCTAAACACTACAGCTCACAGGTCGGGAAAATCTGGCATGAAAGCAGATAATACGCTTATGCCTTATTTATATATAATTTTCACGGGGCGTTCAATATTGTCAACGGTATCATATTAGAGCGCGTCGCTTGTCGCCTAAACACTACAGCTCACAGGTCGGGAAAATCTGGCATGAAAGCAGATAATACGCTTATGCCTTATTTATATATAATTTTCACGGGGCGTACAATATTGTCAACGGTATCATATTAGAGCACGTCGCTTGTCGCCTAAACACTACAGCTCACAGGTCGGGAAAATCTGACATGAAAGCAGATAATACGCTTATGCCTTATTTATATATAATTTTCACGGGGCGTACAATATTGTCAACGGTATCATATTAGAGCACGTCGCTTGTCGCCTAAACACTACAGCTCACAGGTCGGGAAAATCTGGCATGAAAGCAGATAATACGCTTATGCCTTATTTATATATAATTTTCACGGGGCGTACAATATTGTCAACGGTATCATATTAGAGCGCGTCGCTTGTCGCCTAAACACTACAGCTCACAGGTCGGGAAAATCTGACATGAAAGCAGATAATACGCTTATGCCTTATTTATATATAATTTTCACGGGGCGTACAATATTGTCAACGGTATCATATTAGAGCACGTCGCTTGTCGCCTAAACACTACAGCTCACAGGTCGGGAAAATCTGACATGAAAGCAGATAATACGCTTATGCCTTATTTATATATAATTTTCACGGGGCGTACAATATTGTCAACGGTATCATATTAGAGCACGTCGCTTGTCGCCTAAACACTACAGCTCACAGGTCGGGAAAATCTGACATGAAAGCAGATAATACGCTTATGCCTTATTTATATATAATTTTCACGGGGCGTACAATATTGTCAACGGTATCATATTAGAGCACATCGCTTGTCGCCTAAACACTACAGCTCACAGGTCGGGAAAATCTGGCATGAAAGCAGATAATACGCTTATGCCTTATTTATATATAATTTTCACGGGGCGTACAATATTGTCAACGGTATCATATTAGAGCGCGTCGCTTGTCGCCTAAACACTACAGCTCACAGGTCGGGAAAATCTGACATGAAAGCAGATAATACGCTTATGCCTTATTTATATATAATTTTCACGGGGCGTACAATATTGTCAACGGTATCATATTAGAGCACGTCGCTTGTCGCCTAAACACTACAGCTCACAGGTCGGGAAAATCTGACATGAAAGCAGATAATACGCTTATGCCTTATTTATATATAATTTTCACGGGGCGTACAATATTGTCAACGGTATCATATTAGAGCACGTCGCTTGTCGCCTAAACACTACAGCTCACAGGTCGGGAAAATCTGACATG
Organism: Lepisma saccharinum; assembly: GCF_977018435.1. NCBI lineage: Eukaryota > Metazoa > Arthropoda > Insecta > Zygentoma > Lepismatidae > Lepisma > Lepisma saccharinum. Next base: position 40,764,425 of record NC_139252.1, read on the forward strand.
AAAGCAGATAATACGCTTATGCCTTATTTATATATAATTTTCACGGGGCGTACAATATTGTCAACGGTATCATATTAGAGCACGTCGCTTGTCGCCTAAACACTACAGCTCACAGGTCGGGAAAATCTGACATGAAAGCAGATAATACGCTTATGCCTTATTTATATATAATTTTCACGGGGCGTACAATATTGTTAAGAGCGTTAGTTTTTGTAGAGCTCTTGTTTTTGTGAAGCTGTAGAAGACACAATTAGTTAACCTAGCATACAACACACCTTCCTAATTAATATGGATATTGTCACACATTTCTCTTATTTTATACTGTTGTAAATAGAAAAAATTATGTACGGTAAATGTTTTGTACATTATAGGAAAAAAATGCAAAATATCCTCCAATTTTAATTCGAATCGAGTCGAATTTTTACATATTTCTACGCCGCCACATATTGTCCTATTTGCTTCTTTTACTTGCCTTGCTTAATTAACTCTCGCTAATTAGCATTTTTTTGGAAGAAGTCAACTAGAACAACATATGGCGGTATGAGAAATATGCAAATTAAAGAACATTTTAGCAATATATGGGCCCTAGCAATTAGCTTTCTCGACTAAGAGTACTCTTTCAAACGTCTTCTGCTGATCGTATTACTAAACGAGGACGTTTAAAATTTTTGGGTGTTGAAAAAGTTTGACGCTACTTTTTATTTCTATTGTTTGCTAATAGATGGCGCTAATAGTACCCCCTCCCCTGCCCTCTCCCCTCTTCTCCTCTGCTGTATGACAAATAGCACAAACATAAAAATCAAGATTTTGGAGAGCAAAACATAAAATTTGCATGCATCTGATGTCGAACCAGGAACTTTTATCTTTCGGGGAGTCAACATTATTTTTTACTCAGTCGTCATATAACATTGAACACACGCAAAAATTCACATGTGCTTTTATTATTTTGTGTTCGGTAAGTACAAGTATATTCTTACATAAATTATTGTTTAATTTAATAAATTGTAAACTCAAAACCTGCTAAACTAACACTCCTTCTGTGTTTCATTAAACTATTGAAAGCGAATGTTGCGTGCGCGGGGAAATAACACAGAAAAAAAAACCGGATGGAAGCAATTTAAAATCACTGGGGCAAGGTCAGTATTACGAGAGCGTAAAAAACACGTGCTTCCATTCAACTTCGAAAAATAAGAATGAATGTGTAATAACACTGGTATTATTTGTAATCACAGTGCTTACTCATGTATTTTGTTTAATATTTTATTTCAAATTCACTGTCAGAAACTAGTGTTGTTAGTTTCTGCATGTAGGTTTATTTACTCTGTTGGTTGTCACTGTCAAGTTTTTAGTATTCGTACAGCATAAAAAGCTATAACCCCCCTCTCAAAATATATACATTGTATACACCAAGATGCGCAATAGCCTGGCAACACATCATGAAAAAACATGCCAAGAAGACCCAGTGGGTTTATAAGTCAGTGCTGCCAATTCCTATTTGTAGGTTAGCTTAGCCAGTGAAAGATCATATAGTAGAATTTTTGTAGAGTGGGTGTTTGCGAGTTCCACGACGCGCTGCCTGCCGATACTCTATGCAGCGTCATCCTGATTGCAGAGAAGTCCTTCGTCCACGACGTGAAGAACGAGAGGGTGACGGAACAGTTTTAAAATTCATAAAAAATTGCCACATACTAAAAATCAACATCCAACACATTTTAGGTTATATAAAATTTGTGAAAACCTTATAATACTGAAATATTAAAACAAACGGAGTCCCCCTTGTAGGTTAGTTCGGTGCGTAAATAAAAAAAAATGATAGGTTAAGTTATATCACTTAGGATCGTAAGAAAATTAAAAAAATCGTAAAAAAAAAAGATAGGTTAAGTTATATCACGTAACATCGTGATATACCTACCAAGTACGAGTAGGGAAAAAAATGAGTGCAGTGAAAATTTGTACTAAAACATCGCTAAACGCTATAACATCGACAAAAAATTGTCAAAATATGTCAAAAACTTATATTCGATTGATAAAAAAAAAATACCTACAAAATATGATCCTCAAATAATAACGTTCAAACAGTGCATAAATAAAAAAAATGATAGGTTAAGTTATATCACTTAGGATCGTAAAAAAATTAAATAATCGTAAAAAAAGGATAGGTTAAGTTGTATCACGTAACATCATGATATACCTACCAAGTACGAGTGGGGGAAAAATGAGTATAGTGAAAATTTGTACTAAAACATCGCTAAACGCTAAAACATCGACAAAAAATTGTCAAAGTATGTCAAAAAGTGATATTCAATTGGTAAAAAAAGAGGATACCTACTAAGTACTATTTTGAAACGCCTAATATACACTACTCACAAATTCTCTAACACAACCTTACCAAGCGAATTCTAGCAACTACGCTGCTTAATTTCCATATTTGCATGTACGTTGGTAAGCTCTGCCAAACAAAACAAGTCTTTTTCTGTACCAATTTAAAAGTTTTATGAATCATATCTTGTTTAATCTGATAGTGAAGTTGCGAGTGTGGAACTTCGATAGCTGCACGAGGCTTCCATGTTGCCTCGTAACTTCCAGTTAGGCTGGTAACTGCAAGAAGAAGCACCAGTAAAGATAATCGCCACCAGAGTTCCAGTTACGAGCTAACTGTACATTGAAAAACAGAAATTTTCACTAACTTCCAGTTACGTGCTAACATGAACCTTAACTGAACATTGAAAAAACGGCCTAAGCATAGCAGTGTGTTTTCGCTTATTTTAATATCAGGCAACAATGTTAGAAAGTGCCCCCCCAAGAATACAATTTAAAATCACTAATGTGATATGAATCTTTTTACTTGAGTGTATTTGAATATGAAAGTGAGGTATTTTAAATAATTGAGGGGAACAATCACAAATAAGCTTGCAACGGTATTGGGAGATGCCACGAGTTCAAATTTTAGACGATTTCTGTTAATCTGCTAAGGCGATATCAGTACGAAAATTTGTAAAAAGGAAGAGGCAATTTTGGCTAATGGCAACGATGAGGATGAATAATGATAATTATGATGAAATTGATGTGTGGCACTTAGAAAACAAAACTTCAAAGTGTATTGCACCAACAGCTACCCCCTCCCCAAATACAAGGCAGTTAACAGAGGTGTATATTTGTTGGTTTACGAGTCTGAGTTCTTAAGTTACTATGTTCACTATAGCTGTACATATTAAAAAAAAGAAATGACCTGAGCAATAAAATACAACAATACCGATTCTGGCTTTTTGTCGGATGACGTAGTGGTAACGTTGTTGCAATCACACCTCTGATGGTGTATAAACTTAAATGTTTTGCATAACATGAAATATTGTTAATGGGAATGTGTTGTTTCTAATGTAGAAAGCAGATAACAAGAAAAGGAAGAAAATAAATGTTGCAGGTAGATACGGAGCCTCAACCCAAACACATTTATGATCAGACAGGATGTCAACAATGCATTCATAACTAACATGTGATTATTCAAAAATTGAAATAGTGCAGTGGGAAACAACCAACTAACTAACTCTCTAGGCTTTTTAAACCCGAAGAGAGCAAATACAAGCACAAGCGTAAATAATTAAATAAGTTACAATAGGGTACGAATCTTTTGATCTAGGTATGGATGCAGACAGGTACTAAGTTTTGTGTGTGAACACAATTGATAACGGAAAAATCCCCTTCAACACAATAACATAGTGGTAATGTGTGATTGCAACAACGTTACCACTACGTCATCCGACAAAAAGCCAGAATCGGTATTGTTATATTTTATTGCTCAGGTCATTTCTTTTTTTTAATATGTACAGCTATAGTGAACATAGTAACTTAAGAACTCAGACTCGTAAACCAACAAATATACACCTCTGTTAACTGCCTTGTATTTGGGGAGGGGGTAGCTGTTGGTGCAATACACTTTGAAGTTTTGTTTTCTAAGTGCCACACATTAATTTCATCATAATTATCATTATTCATCCTCATCGTTGCCATTGGCCAAAATTGCCTCTTCCTTTTTACAAATTTTCGTACTGATATCGCCTTAGCAGATTAACAGAAATCGTCTAAAATTTGAACTCGTGACACCTCCCAATACCTTTGCAAGCTTATTTGTGATTGTTCCCCTCAATTATTTAAAATACCTCACTTTCATATTCAAATACACTCAAGTAAAAAGATTCATATCACATTAGTGATTTTAAATTGTATTCTTGGGGGGGCCACTTTCTAACATTGTTGCCTGATATTAAAATAAGCGAAAACACACTGCTATGCTTAATGAAAACAAAACATCCATTCATTGCCAGATTGTACAACTGTATAGGTCGAGGTTCATAAGCCTCGTCCATCTCATTCTAGGGACTGCATATTTTGTATACAGTTTATAGTAGAATCACAACACAGGTTGTTAAGAATATCATGAGTAAATATGAGAATTCTTGCTGTGAAATTTCTATGCTGTTTAACCTAATAAAATTCGAATCCCTGAGAGAGCCAAGTACTGAGCTTTAGCATTCCATATTAGCAAAACCTTTATACGTACGTATTTATAACCTCAATTTACTAAATAAGAAAATCCCGCTTAGCCAACCAATTAGCACATTTTATATGACCTTCTATAGAGGGAGAGGACATGACATTTCCGAGCCGGTATTATTGATGTGACATTCTTAACAAGTTAATGCACATATATAGCTGTAAGTGTATCAATCTTTATGCAAGACACTTAGGAATGTTTGGAATGCAAAACAATTCTTGTGACAAAAACAAATAATTAGGAAATTCTTTTTAACCAAACAATCAACACAAATTTCTCTTTTTTATAGAGAAAAAGGAAGAGCATAACATTCCCGAGACAGTATTATTGATGTAACATTCTTAACAAGTCAATGCCTTAATGTTTACACACATACATAAGCGCATCAATCTCTACACAAACCACACACACACACACATATACAAGAATATTTGGAATGGAAAGAATTCTCAGAAAAATTTCCCCTTAGCCAAGCAATTAGAAAACAACACACGTCTAATAATTTGTTGCATAATATTGAATAATAATTTGTTGCACAACATGATGCAATAGAAGTAGACCAGAAGTAGACGTGTATGTGTATGTGTGGGTAAATATATATAGGTGTAGGTGTGTGTGGGTGTGGCTCATATGAGCATCTTGGATTAGTTTTAAGTGATGCCAAAACAATATCGAAAAAAAACACCATATTTTTAACAAATTTATAAACAACAATTTGGCAAATTCAAGTTTAGCCACATCAATCTGAGGGGGTCATACTTTCTTGGAAGCTTTTTTTTTTTACAAAAATCGTAGGTTATACACAGTAGCAATAACATTTTTATAGACATTTTGCCTTAGTTTTAAGTATTTCTATACAGTCAAAAATACCTCTTCATTTCTCTCACCAGTAGTGCCACCAATTACACTACCTAAATGACAATAGTTAAAGACATATTTTAGCGAATTACGCCGGCATAAGCTAAGTACGTGTTGCTAGAAGGCCTTCGTCGTTGCAAGTCACCTAACCCATTCACTAAGAAATAAGAAAGAAAAAAATATTGACGTACTGAAAAAAGTTGACTTGTTCACCGAGTTCAGATGTTTACTCATTGATGACTCCGTCGTTGTCGTCTATCAAAAACCTAAGTACCTTGGAAACAGTGAGAGAGTTATCGAAAAATCTCCCCTTGTCGATTTTTTTTGGTGACGTAGAGTAGGCGTAGAAAGGTCGGGTTTAGTGCGTCGGTCGAGTTTCGGTGTCCTCTGTCCACTCATACCAAAATAAACATAGGTCGTCATAGAACCTATTTTTCATCAATCAAAAATTTTCTAAGTCCAGCGTTAAAAAAAATCTTAAATTGCAAATATCTCGAAAATGGTAAGAGTTATCGAAAAAATATATCGAAAAACACCCCCATCCGGTATCGTTAGATACCCCGCTGTCGATTTTGGAGGTGTAGAATACGTGTACCAAGTTTTGGTGGTCCTGTGGTCAAGGGGTAAGAAGTTAACCCACCCACCCTCCAAAACTTTGATCACTCGTAAACTTTTGAACGAATAGTCGTAGAAAGGTCAGGTTTAGTGCGTTGGTCGAGTCTCGGTGTCCTCTGTCCTCCCATACCAAAATAAACATAGGTCGTCATGGAACCAATTTTTTTCATCAATCGAAAATTTTCTAAGTCCACAGCGTTAAATTGCAAATATCTCGAATTTTTTGACAAACAGAGGTGTCTCATAGGACCTTTGAGGAAAAAAACACGTGAAACTCTACAGAGGTGTGGTTATCTAACCGCAGCCGTTAGAACCTTTTTTTGGTTGGGCACCACGCACCCTGGCGGGGTTATAGGAGCCAGGAATCCTAAAAAACAATTATTATTATTTTGTTTGTTTGCTTGCGTCACAATACGGAAATAATGAGAGGCACACACGCGCATGTGTGTGTGTGTGGCAGAAATATCACATCGTTCGCGAGAGGTTTACAAAGGTCACGATATATAAACATTGGCCCGGACTTAGAAAAAATTACGATAAGGTGCATTCGTACTTCAAGGATGAGAAAGTGCATTTTCTCGTACCGGCTTTTCTGCGCTGTGAAACATCGTCAGCGCAATAAATGAGGCGCGGAACGTGGAGAGAAAGTGAGTTTTTGAGGTTTTGGTGCGATTTTCTTAGAGGTCAAAAAATCAGGGGTGACCTGGAAGGCACATTTACTATCTACTTTTCTCAACTATATTATATACTTACTTTGGGTATATTGATACTACGTGAGAAGGATGTGCAATACTCACCCTTTTCTTGAGAATGTGTGCTCACTTCCATTCCTTTTGCCTTCTCCCCAATGAAAGTGAAGCTCTTGAAATGCATATTCGCCATCAAGGGTTCCTCCTATGAGGACATATGGGGGATCTTGTCCCGATGCAGTCAGCCGTACTGAAAGAACAATGATAGCGTAGTGGTAATGTTATTTACTTGTGGTCAATGATACCGTGTTAGATTCTCGATATAGGTACATTTCGGTCCCACTTTGAACATTAGGTCCAGCCCCTAGTAGCCTGTCTGTGCACAAAAATGTTCCTTAAAAAATATGCTTTTACCAAGAAGTTATTTATTTTTGGTTTCTGGGAATCCATCCTAACATACCAGTCGATTTAAGTGTTGTGTACATGTTTGCAACATTCACAGTGACTGGTGCAAGAGTATATAACCTTATTTACTTTGCCAATTTTTCATATTATTAGGTGTTACTATTTTTTTAAGAAAGCTGAACTAAGAAGAGGAGTAGCGTTGGGCGATATATCGTCCAGACGATATATCGCGATATTGAAAAAACAGCTAGACGATATATTGTCGATATATATCGTGTAAGCGATATATATATATATATATATATATATATATATATATATATATATATATATATATATATATATAGTGAAGACGATATATCGCCGATATCACGATAAGGAAAAAAGTATCGTATCGCCTGTGACGATATTTTCTTGACGATATATCGCGATATCGAATTTACTAACATCATTAATCAGTCATTAAAAGGAATTATCTGCTATACAATATCTGATATGTATGAAAGTAACAAAATCCCTAAAGAGGAGCACTACTGCTCCAACCTCCCTCACAAACATATGTGTAAATTATACGATATACATATTTATAATGTTATTAAAAGTAAAAATAAATTACTCAATTAAAAATATATTATTATTATTATTAGTTACACAAAGGATATTATTTTGTTACTTTCATACATATCAGATATTGTATAGCAGATAATTTCTTTACTGACTGGCTAATGATGTTAATAAATTATGAAATAGTTGAAGTGATTTTATTATGTGTAAGTTTTTGTTTAGTTCGTGCTTTATGTTAATATAAATACATTAGATTTCATAGTTGTTATTGTTTTGCATTCTTGTTTTACTTTTATTGATGTAGATTTGTTAATGATCTCTTGAGAGAGAAAGCATTCAATACTCACAACTACACTAATTTGTGTATTCTTAGTAAAGTATATTTGAAATTAAAAGTAAATGCTTATATTTTATTTGTTATAACAAAACCTCTCCACCCGGAAATTTTTGGTGGGAGGGATTTTTGAGGCCAAGATTGTTGGGGGGGGGGGGGGAATCCCCCGGTCCCCCCAGGATTGGTTGGCCCTACATAAAAATTGCGTTTTGTTGCATACTTATAACCCTCATCAACACCTCCCATTCTATTATGGGAACTCTTCTCTTCAAAAGTCACTTCGTTATGTAAAGATTATGGAATTGATTTTAAGGTGCAGCAGCTTTCCAAAAATATAGCTGTTTTTTTATCGATTGTTTGAGATATGTATTTTAGGACATGAAATGAAGTAAAATGCACATTTAACCCCTTTTACCTCCTCTTTGATCCTTCAGCACCTTTTTCCTTCCTTTTCTTTCAGGTTTTGTTTAAAAATTATGCAGAGAAATAAATGATTTTCACTCTTCCTGAGCAGCTACATAAAATCCTATAGTCTCATTTCGTAGAGCAGAACGAGAGCTATAAAATGGTATAATATAATCATTGCAGCCCCAAGAGTTCACAAGATAATGTAGCAAAACCCGCGAGAGAAAAAACAAGATCCAACAAAACCTATTCAGCAGAACCACAGTTCTCTATGCGGTCCGCGCGCATTATGAACAGAAGGCATAGAAAAAGACAGCATTGAATAAAGGCAATTTATCAGCACTTTTTTTTGGCATATTTTTTTAAAAAAAATTCAGAACCTTTTTGCCCTTTAACGACCATAATTTTGCACCTTAAAATCCTTTCCCTAGTAATGACAAACGATAATAATGTACTGGAGGCTATATTTGTACAATGACCTGCGTTTGTGTAAATTTATCTATACTTCATTGTTAGCAAAAGAAAGTTATTGGTTTTGATTCTTACTTATGAAAAAACTGCTGGTACGGTTCCATGAAGAACCTGAATGGTTTAATAACCTTTTAAATAAATGAATGTAACCATGTATTTTCCACCAGATATTTTACGTGAAGGGCGCTTTGGTTATACCTGATAAATAATATACGATACCTGTATGCCCAGTATTTTCCAGATACATGGCTTCGGGTACGTCATCATAGTTCAAGAATTCCAACTTTGGCTCCTTTTGCATTTCCAAATCTTCAAAGTTGATGTTGATTGGTGACTGATGTCTACCCACACATTCGTCGAAAAATATTTCCGATTCTATTCAGAGATAACACACATTAATTACATATTTCGAACTAACTTGTCCTAAAATTAGTATAAACGCAATTTCAATGATTTATTGTAATTTGTGTACTTTGCAGTGACTTTAACTGACAATAACCTGGCAGAGAACATCGAGCGCAGCAATTTTTATTAATATATTCTGATGCTTCGTTTAGACGAAACTTGTCCTCGACAAAATACGTGTTTATCCTGTATCCATGCAAATGTGCTTCACAAGTTCACGGTTGCCAGTAGCGTGAATTTTTCTGTAGGAAAATGCACTAAAAGGAATAATACTGCGGAAACAGTGTCGCGACAATAGAGAATACTAGGCTGTCCTGCCTCAAATTGTGCGTAATGCATCATCCATACGCACACGCAAAATATCGTATTTAAAGCTTTTCATTACAGATTCCGTAGATTTGTCCAGAAGTATTCACACCAAAAGAGTAAACAGTTACCTTGATTGCGTACGCAGTCTGTCCGTTAAGCTTAATACAGGTTTTAGTACACTGACTGAAAGAATAAATGACTGTGTAACAGTGAATCTGTAGTGTAAAACGTGTTCGCGGCGTCTAAACAAGTTTATCGGTGCTATACAGAACACCTTGCATATCTAATGGGTTGTAAAAACATTCACAAAAATCTCAATGTATGAAAGTTGAAAAAGTCATCGTAGTTCAAGAATCTTATCTTATCACTTGTGCTTTTGTTTTGTGTCACTTGTCTTGACATTTTATATAGTTTTTATGTCAGAAACTTACCATTTTCTTCTTCGTACGAAGAGCTTTCACTTTCTTCCTCCTCTCCTGAAAAAAAATATGCCAAATTTAACAACTACGAAGCGTTTTAGAAAGAATAACAGTAAGAATATCAGCCTTATACCTTATTAATTCAGGACACTCCAAGCCAGGCTTTGCATTCCATTACTTACAGAACTGATAGCATAGCACTTTAATTGCTGAACGTCACAGCTTTCACTTAAGAGCTCTATAAAATTGCTTCAATGCAATGTCTATGATACATATTAGGGTGTATCGAAAAAAACTTTTTTTCGAAATGTTAAGGTGGCTAGTGGGGAAAAGTGGTAATTTGTGACCAAAAACACGTCTGATTTTTTTCAGATTTTTTGGAGGTCGTTTAGGTGGCGCGCATCGACCTTGAAGTTTTGATAGTGATTTGGTTATGCAACACGCACAACAATTTCACAGAAATGTCATTATTTGGCTATTTCATGTGTTTTTTCTGCATTATTCAAATTCAAATTCAAATTCTTTATTTGCGTGGGCGAGGTTCAGCCTGAGGCTGTTCTGCCACCTAACCCGTGTCATCGATTACATTTAAATTTACATTTCTTATGTTATTACAGTATTAATACAGTGTGCAATAAACTGTATGATTTAGTTACAAAATCTATTGATAAAATAATTGTAATAAATGTATGAATAAAATGATACAAAAATTGTGAAAAGACAACTACATAAAAATAAAATACAATGAATGAAAAATAAGTAAAAATAAAAACATGTAGACAAAATACATAACATAAACATACAAGTTACATCATAGTATTTGAACACAATCTCTGCTCTGCCAAAAGAAAATTCTTTACTTCATTTCGGAAAGATTCTATTTTAGATATGCTCGACATGGTCTTAGGTAGGGCACTCCATATTTTTGCAGCAGAATATGAAAACGACGACTGATATGCCTGTGTGTTGCAGAGTGGAAGGTTAAATTTGAAATTATTTCTTGTATGGTGGCTGTGAATACTGGTGCGAGGGATCAACATGTCTGCCAGATACGACGGCTTGCCAGATGTAATAATTTTATGTATAAGGCAATATGTATGCAGTAGCCGCCTACGGTACATATTGAGGATATTCTTATTATTTATGGAAGGTAAAATATGTTCACCTCTCGGGATGCAAAATATGAACCGCATGCACGCATTTTGGCATTTTTGAATCTTTGCTTGTAAAGTTTTATTTATTCTACCAGAGTACACTACGTCACAATAGTCGAGAAATGGATATATAAGTGTTTCAACTAATCGCTGCTTGATTTCTGAAGATAATAGTTTGTTAAATTTAAACAAGAATCTAAGTGTTACAAATGATTTATTGATTTGGCGGCTAATATGCTCATTCCATGATAGACGAGTGTCAAATATCAGTCCAAGACTTTTAACTACTTGAGCTCTAGGTATGACATCATTATTTATTGTAATTGTTGTATTAGTGTGCTCGACCGAACCAATAGCATTTCGAGTTCCAATAAATGTATAACATGACTTATTAGCATTAATTTTAAGGCCATTTGCATCACACCATGTTTTTATCGCACCCAAATCATTACTTATGTATTTAATACTTCTAGCAATTTCTGTTGGATTGAATGATTTGGTTAGTTGAGTGTCATCAGCATATGAATGTACGTTACAGTATTTGACAACTGAGGGTATGGTTGTTTATTGTTTTGTTTATGGCAAATATGTTACATTCGTGCCTTAGGGGTGGTTTCCTATGCTGTTTACGTATGCTTTTGGTAAAAAATTGTCAATTTGAGGCTAAAAACTCCATATTTTCCTATTGATGGTTTCCAATTGGTTTCGACTGTGTTTTATTCGAAGGTTTTACGATATAAAAGACTAAATAAAATATTTTGGCTTTCTAATTGCTAACAGTTCCTCAATTACTGTCCAGCGCTTCGCTTATTTTCATAGCTTATTATGCTTTGAAAATAACACAGAACTCACCACGAGGAGGTGGCTGGACTGCGAGCTCCACCCACCCAAATGATGTTGGCAAACATAATTTTACTAAGGGGCAGGCCAAGATTTTCTTCTAGTTGTCTCCTTGAACTTTATAGTCACTTTTTGTTCGAAATGTCGGCATATGTTCTCTATTCGAATTTCGCTTTGATGTAGCCATCAAGTGCGCTGGCGCCGAAAACGGAAGAAGCAGCCTCTGTGATAATTTTCACAAGTCGCTCCACTCCTTGTGTGTGGCAGGGGAAGTCTTGAATTTCCGCTATATTTTTGTTTTTATTGTAGTCATCTACTTCTTCATTTGTAATATTATTGGTCAACGGAGGCTCGTGGAGGGAGTATGAAGCCCAATCAACCATGTCATAGTATTGGTCTGCATTAAAATTGATGGTTGGTAAAACAAAAGTGCGAATTCTTTTGCCTTTTTTTCAATCCTCTTGCTTTCTTAATTCTTTGCCAACCAAAACTTCTTATTTCTGGGATTTTGTCTGTTATTAAAGCCAGCAGGAGATTTTCAGGATGGGCCAAGAATGCGTTTTGTTGAATGACCCTATTAATCAGATCTCTCAAGTGGTGTGGGAGAAATCGGGACAAGTGGATCAAATTCCAGAGGTGTCGGGCTCCGTCAGTTATCGATGGTTCCTTCTTGATCCCAAACCACAGCGGTGCGTACACCTTCATTATGTATTATGTGGAATTTGATCTACTTGTCCCGATTTCTCCCACATTTCGAACAAAAAGTGACTATAAAGTTCAAGGAGAAAACTAGAAGAAAATCTTGGCCTGCCCCTTAGTAAAATTATGTTTGCCAACATCATTTGGGTGGGTGGAGCTCGCAGTCCAGCCACCTCCTCGTGGTGAGCTCTGGGTTATATTCAAAGCATAATAAGCTATGAAAATAAGCGAAGCGCTGGACAGTAATTGAGGAACTGTTAGCAATTAGAAAGCCAAAATATTTTATTTAGTCTTTTATATCGTAAAACCTTCGAATAAAACACAGTCGAAACCAATTGGAAACCATCAATAGGAAAATATGGCTCAAATTGACAATTTTTTACCAAAAGCATACGTAAACAGCATAGGAAACCACCCCTAAGGCACGAATGTAACATATTTGCCATAAACAAAACAATAAACAACCATAATGCAGAAAAAAACACATGAAATAGCCAAATAATTACATTTCTGTGAAATTGTTGTGCGTGTTGCATAACCAAATCACTATCAAAACTTCAAGGTTGATGCGCGCCACCTAAACGACCTCCAAAAATTCTGAAAAAAATCAGACGTGTTTTTGATCGCAAATGGCCACTTTTCCGCACTAGCCACCTTAACATTTCGAAAAAAAGTTTTTTTTCGATACACCCTAATACATATCTATTTTGCAAGCTTCGAAATAATTTTGAGACAAAAAAAATCAGTTTTGGGGGGGGGACACCAGCACAATAAAGGATTTATGAAATAAAAATTAATAATTGCCTGTTTTGACAAGCGCAATATAACTGATCATGCAAACCTCCTTAATATATATATATATATATATATATATATATATATATATATATATATACCGTGCGTCCATTTCGATCTGCAGCCGCGAGATCGGGAGAAACGTGGCGGCCGGGCTGACGGAGATGCCGACATTTGAGGCTGGTAATGCCCGCTTATTTTTGTGGACATCTTGCAAAACGAGCACTAACCTCTGTAATTCTTCCAAGTTCCACCCTTATATACACAAATAAATACGCTTTAGAAATTAGATTAAGAGCCACAGATAATACTCTGTAAAACATTTTAATCATAGTTTTGACCAGTAACGTCCTGCTTAAGTTTATATCCTTGAAAGAGTTTTGTGTCGATGGGGATCGTTTGGAGGTTTCGAATGTGCAACACTGTATCAAGATTACGCTGCAGACGAACCGTTAAAAGCTAATGGTGTTCGTGAGGTTCCTTGCAATCCGAAATCTCCTAGCTCAAGTTTTTTGTTCCTTCGCGACTACAGAGCTGTGAATATAGTGGCAGGCAGATGTAAACCAAGAGCGTGTTAATTTCGTACTGTGCGTAAGAGTGTTATTCTTGGTTACTTGCCGTTACTTGTTTGTGTTATTGCAGTGTATGTGTGTTGTGTCAGTCAGACGATTGGAATGCCAGCCGCAAGGTTCACGTTAGAACAAAGAATTTTTATGTATGACACTTACGTGAAAACAGACTCGTGTCGAGACGTGTGTAGGCAATTTGTACAGAAATTCCCAGGCGTTTCACCTCCACATAGAGATACGGTTAGACGTCTTGTCCTTAAATTACGAGAAACTGGATCGTTAAATTTTAAAACACCTAAGCAAAAACGACGGATTCTAACCGAAGCAAAACTCGATGAAATTGGTGCAGCGTTAGAACGTTCTCCAAACAAACCTCTACGCCGTGTTTCACAGGAGATGGGCGTGTCAAAATCATCAGCACATACAGCCACTAAGCTACTAAAATTAAAACCGTACAGAGTTTCTATAGTGCAAGAATTACGGCCCCCTGACAACGTAAGTAGAGTAAATTTCTGTAATTGGGTTTTGCAGAATATTGTAGATGGTATTTTTGATCCACAGTTAATAATTTTTTCAGATGAGGCATGGTTTCACTTGCGTGGTCATGTTTGTTCACAGAACAATAGATACTGGAGCACTGTAAATCCCCGAATAATATACGAAGTTCCGTTACACGATGCAAAAATTGGTGTGTGGTGTGCTGTAAGTGCCAAAAGAATAATAGGGCCTATATTTTTTGAAGACACAATAAATTCAGAGAGGTACCGCACACAAATACTCGCGCCGTTTTTTCAGTTTTTACCAGATAATGAGAGACAATATGGGTATTTTCAACAAGATTCGGCCACAGCCCATACCGCCGCTGATTCTTTGGACGCTATAAGGGAGGTGTTTGATGACAGAATAATTTCAAGAGGTTTATGGCCTTCACGTTCGCCAGATCTTCCGTATGTGACTATTATTTGTGGGGCACCTTGAAAAATAGAGTCTACCGAAATAACCCTCATAGCATCGACGAACTAAAAGACAATATAAGGGCAGAACTAGGAAGAATTACGGAAGAAGAACTTTTGCGTGTGATCAAAATTTCATCAAACGATGCCAGGAATGTGTGAATGTAGGTGGACATCACTTTGAACAACTCTTATAACACAGGTTAGTGATAGTTTTGCAATATTTATATAAATGTCTGCATATGTCCATAAAAATATGCGGGCATTACAGGCCGCAAATGTCGGCACCTCCGTCAGCGCCGCCCGCCACGTTTCTCCCGATCTCTCGGCTGCAGATCGAAATGGACGCACGGTATATATATATATATATATATATATATATATATATATATATATATATATATATATATATATATATGCCTGACCCCATGGCCAAGTGCAGTCTGGCGAGAGCTGCGATACAAGGAAGTTGTGCGATCACTCTCTCGTACAACCCCCGATCACGCGTACGCGTAGCCAGTGCTTTACGTAAGTGTCTTGTGGAAGTTTAATACATAGACGTCAAATGGCGATTAAAAGGGTCAACACACTGAAAATAAATTTCAGCAACATCAGAGACAAACCCTCGTCGACGGTATTACACCAATGGATAAACGACAGATTGAAACTAACACCGGATCAGGTCGTGAGTATCGAGTTGGATCACTTTAGAAAATGTTTGTATCTGAAGCTAGTTTCGAAGCTTTTGTGTGAACGGTTGTTGAATCAATCGAATGGATCTTATGTGTATAATGATTCGGAAGGTGCCTATGAGGTTTTAATGACATGGGCGGACAGTGCAACAGTGATAGTGCGACTTCATGTGATCCCAAGTGAATTATACGATGACCCGATACGAGTAGTTTTGAACCAATATGAAACCATACATACATTAGTAGATGAGAAGTATAATGATGATCATATATATCCAGTACGTACGGGCAGAAAAATTGTAAAGATGACCTTGACCCGTGCAATACCTTCTTACGTGTCTATAAGTGGAGGGAGGTATTGGGTCACATATAATGGTCAAGCTAAGACTTGTTCAGCGTGCGATTCCCAGGAACACTTCTTCAATCAATGCCCCAATCGACAGCGATCATCAGCAAGAGTGGGTGACAATTCGTATGCAGGAAGAGCCCGACCCATCCCGTATAACTTGAACAGCACAGAAGAAGTAATAACCAGTGAGCCTACAATACTCTCAGGTGTAACGACCAAGCAACAAAACGAACCACCTGCATATGTCAGTGATGAGACAATACAGGGTGTGCCACAAATGTCGACCAGAAAAGAGCAAATCGCATCAAATGCTGAAAGTACTGACGAATTTATGGAGAGTTCAGTGTCAACCAAAGTCGAGGATCCCAGTTTGCCGATCACCAACACTTTTAAGGAAAAAGAACCAAGGGAAACACTTGAAGATTCACCGACAACAGATGAAAGTTCATTGCAGATGACTACCAGGGACCAGTCTCCAGCACGTTCATCGGTGCAGATCACATCATCACCTCCAATGGGGAGGCAGAGACGGAGGAGGAATCGTCGCGTCGAATCGATCAATGGCCCGCCAGCAAAGAAACCAAGTGAACAACGTTCCCCTTCGCAAGTGAGGGATAACCTGTCCCAAAGTGTACCCAACAATTTGGAAACAACCCTTGCTCTTGATGATAAACATTTGAAGAATGGCTCTACAGAAAGTCTGTAAGTACTTTTGTTATACAACATTTGACATAAAAGATGTGTTATTAACTAGATGTGTTCATGCTCCCTTCTCTCACCCCCTTTTGTTGGTATTGAGTGTAAGAGAAGGTTTTGTTTACGGGTTGAGTTAAGAGATATATTTAACAGAAATGTAGGTGACGGGTACATTTTGGTGTGTATTTCTATTACTTGTCACGAATAACCTAGATTTGAATACCATAAACAATATGGCGCAAGATACAATATTTCATTTAGCCACGATTAATATAAATAAATTTACCTCGGCCGTAAAAATTAAAGCTTTCAAAGATTATTTAAAAACTTATGATTTGGACATGGTATGTATACAGGAAGTCGGTATAGAAAACCTTGAGGTAGGAATAGACTATGTACTAGTTTATAATAATAGTAACCCTCAATTCACAGGAACGGCAATAATTGTTAAGAAAACTATCCCTGTCTCTAAGGTATTATACCACCCATCAGGGAGGATTACATGTGTATTTGTGGGATCGGTGTGGATATGTAATGTATATGCAACCTCGGGTACTGCAGCAAGGAAGGAGCGCGAAGACTTTTTTAATACCCCTGTTGCGACAGCATTAGGGGGAAATCAACAACATTTGATATGTGTGGGCGACTTGAATTGTACTTTGCGAAAAGAAGGCCAAAACCCCGGATTTAATCCCTGCAACAGTTTGCAAGCTCTAGTAAATGGGTTTAAGTTAAGTGACGTATGGGAGAAAAACACCCTCAGGAGCCAGGCTACACATATATAAGAACCGACTCGGCAAGTAGACTGGATCGATTTTACGTAACCAGCAGTTTACTTTCCCAGACTAGAAGAATAACTGTACAACCAACATGTTTTAGTGATCACCTTGGAATAAACATGGACATTCAGTTAAATATAGCTCACGTTAGGAAAGGTCAAGGATACTGGCGTTTCAATATACAGCTATTGCAAGATTCCACATTCCGTATGGAATTTGAACAACAGTGGAAGAAATGGGAATCCATGAGTTTGCGTCAGAAAGATTTGATTCAGTGGTGGGACACTTTCCTCAAACCGTCCATAAAATATTTTTGTCAACAATACCGTAAACAACGAATGTCTGACTTCTACAAGAAATATAATTTTTATTATGCTGTATTACGTGAACTAGCTCATAAAATAGAAAGTGACTCCTCACAATTGCCCGAATACAAGAAAATGCAAGCTGTTGTCTTGAAGATGTATAACCAAAACTTACAGGGATACAACTATCGTAGTCAATCACCTATGTTCGATCCTACGGAACTACCAACATTATCACACGTGTTAAAGGAGCGACAAAGAGAACAACGGAAATTAATCAGAGAAATAGAAGATGAGAATGGATGTAAACATACAAATTCAGCGGATATATACCGATATCTCGTCAATCACTTTTCCAGTAAATTTAGAGCCCAGTCTACCACAGAACCACCAGATCTATCGATTCTCGCCAATTACATTCCGAAGATAACAAAGGAAGACAACAAAACGCTGGAGCAACCCTTTACAAAAGAATATATCGGGTGGAATTGATGGCCTTCCCATGGAACTATTTCAAACATTTTGGCCCCTGATGAAAGACTTAATGACAAGATGGATAAACGACGTTTTTCGGCGTCAACGGATGGGTCCCTCAAGCTTGTTAGGAGTTATGGTATGGGTACCGAAACCTGGTCGCTGTCAATCTGCACAACATTACCGGCCAATAATGTTGTTATGTGTAGACTATAAAATTTACACACGCCTTCTTACTAGTCGTTTGCAGCTATATACAGATAAAATAATTGGTAAACAACAACATGTATTTGGAAACAAAGGAAGAATATTTGAATTATTAACTACCTTGAGAGAAATAGTAGCCTTAACATAAGATGAAAAGGAATCTACAACAGCAATTTTAGCATTAGATTTTGCAAGTGCATTTGATTCCATAAAACATTATTATCTATTTGCATTATTACACAAAATTGGATTAGGAGACAAAATTATCGAGGCGGTCCAAGGTCTCTATTTCCAAGCAAGAGTAAAACTTAATTTAAATGGAACGCTGACGAAACAGTTTCCTTTGCAAAGAGGCCTCCGACAGGGATGTCCATTCTCACTTCTCGCCTTTTGTTTAGCGATAACACCTATTATAAACTGGCTACAGGATGAGGTAAAAGGAATCGAACTATATTCTCAAACACATCGAATCCTGGCATATGCAGACGATGTGACTATAATACTTCAAGATGAACATGATCTGAAATCAGTACAAAGATACTTGAAGCTACACAAGAAATAACGGGCTTGACGGTGAATTACAAAAAATCGAAAATTCTACAACTGGGAAAGCACCCAGCACATTGTTATAGATCCTCTGTCTATGAGATTGTAAAGAACGTGACGATATTAGGAATAGTTTTCGGTACCACCTTAACAGAAACCAAAGTAAAAACATATAATCGAGTAGTGTCACGCCTCCGACATGCAACTTTTCTAGATCGGAGACGAGAACTATCAATAATAGCCAGAGTAACCTACGTTAATGTGTTTCTCCTTTCTAAAGTGTGGTATGTATCGCAAGTCTTAGAACTTCCTAAACCAAAAGCTGCTGAAATACGGCGTATAGCAACACAGTTTATTTGGCAAGCACATGTATTACGAGTCGTGTATGAGACACTGTGTCTACCTGAACGGTTTGGAGGACTTAACCTGATGAATGTTGAAATAAAAGCACAGTCACTTCTAATACACCGCAACATAAAACAGTTATTGAGTACAACCCAGAACCTGACAGGGCATGTGCTACATTCTTACTTACGCGATTTCGAACTTACAGCCCCTGTCTCAGTGCCTAAATTAACCAGTACTCTCAACTATTTTCAAACGACGATGGTGGAATTTACGTATTTACTCATAGCATGCCCGCAATTACAAACTGAAACAATTACGGGCAAATTCTTATATCGAATGCAGTTACAAAGACGACGAGTGATGCCAAGAATTCAAACCGTGCACCCTACTATCCAATGGTCAAAATCATGGCGTAATGTAACTGCACGACACATACCTACACCTGTGCGATCTATGTGGTACTTAGCAGTGCATGACAAAGTCTTGACAAACTAGATGGCGCTCCGGCTACAATTGGAAGGAAACGAAGAGTGCGGATTTTGCAATCAAAGTGATACTTTGAAACATAGACTCAGTACGTGCTCCGAAATACGTGATGATTGGCAATACCTTTGCCAAAGACTAGGAAAAATGTGCCGACTTCCTGCCAACTACCTTACAGTAGACCACATCCTACTTCAAGACTTCAATTTTTATCCAAAAACCAAATTACAGGCTGTACAGTGGATCATAGCTCAGTATGTGTATTATGTCTTAAAGAAGAGACCAGCCAAATGTGAAGAATCATTACAGAATTATGTACAAAATGAATACTTACAACTGAACAATTACAAGAGAAGTTTGTATGCAAACGTTTTACAAAATGTACTAATGTAAAAGAAATTGCGTAACTTTCGTACGATTGTAACTTAATAACAATTGATTAATGTACTTCATAATGTAATGTAATATCTTATGTAAACTCTGAACATACTGACAAAGAAAGATGGAGAACTTACTTAGTAGAACTACGAAATTATATTGAATTACTGACGTGAAGGCCGGAATTCTAGCTTTAACATAATATCTTATGTAAAATTCTATACAGATTGAAACCTATTGTATAATCCACTATGTACAGTCATGTTCAAAAAATCTGTCGCATGGATTTTTTCTAAGTCCAACGTCTTACGAAATTATGTTGGTAGCTCTGAAACAAGGAAGTGTTGTGAAATATACGATCCTCCAATCAGAGTGAAGTTCAATTCGGAGGAGCAGGAGGCGTGACTCACTGTCTTGTCCACAGGAAGTTCAACCAATGCAGCATTTTTAAATATGAGATAACTTCCCCATTGGTTAAATATTGTTTCAATAATGCGAATCAGTAGAAAGATTGCGCAAAAGTTTACTTTGTCGTTTTAATTGCCTTGAATCGTTTCAAATTAGTATTAAATTGTCCCAATTATAGTTCACGAACTTAATATAATGTATTCATGTATGTGTTTGACAATCATATATCACTCATTTGAACAATTTTCACATTGTTTTCACTACGTGAGATGACATTTCATTTACATTTACGATAAAATAGTGGTTTGGGTGTAATAACAGTTTTCATTAATTAATTTAGAGATGCATTTTTATTTGTTGAGTTAATGATTAGGTTAATTCGTTATTTCTCGCGAAAAGAGGGAACCACAGCTGAAAGAAAATACACAACTTGTATTATTGAGGTCAATATTTCGTTTTAACATCACTTTTTGCACACATAGGCTAATCACGACTCGGGATACATTTAAATTGGAATCTGAAACATTATGCGACCTGACTGGAACTCGGAAAAGGACACACTGATTACAAGACGTCGATACATTACTACTTGGTCTGGCGAACGCCAATAATAATGAGGGGTTGTGGGAGTGGGAGAGGGGTGACGGAAAGTAGAAAATAAATAGTATTTTTGGGGGTATTTAATGTTATATTTATACACATACAAACCTAAGAAAATATTTATTTTGATACATGTGTGTGGGGGGTGGGGAAGGGGGAAAAGAGAGGGACAAAGATATTGGGAGAGATGGGACGAAGAGGTGATTGTGGAAAATGTTTTATTTGACGTTCAGTAATAAAAACAATCAAATCAATGATGATTATCTTATAAATACCATATTTAATGTAAATTTGTTTTAAAAAGGGGGGCGGGGAGCTGTTTGTTTTGCGTTCAGTGCAGTATAACAAGTGGAGACACACAGTTATGACAGTTGTATCATTTGATTAATTTTGTACTCGAGTATATTGAGGTAGGAACGTCGCTGTGACGTGGTAGACTACCTCAGAGCTCCTCATGCCTCGCGTCTCGAGCGAGGTGGAAAGGGGGCGGTGCTAGTAGTTGAAACGGCAGATCGCTTGACGTCGGACTGGGAACCGAGCAGTGGCTTGACGTTTGTACGGGGTGTAATACCTGTAATTACGTGTTTGTGTCGAATAAATAGTAAGTCAAGGAAACTGATTCTTTTTACTTCCCGTCGTCATAAGTATGGCGCACGAACAGGAGGACTCGATCGTCTACGTCGTTAGAATCTGGTTGTAGCTGTTAGATGGAAGAATTCAACTTTTTCGTCTGTGATGTTGGAACGTAAGTACTGAACTTTTTCTATGTGGAAAAGAAGAGTGGCGAATAACTTTATCGCGCTGTGATTGTGGCACCGAAATTGTAAAATAGTTGTACTGAATACGGCGACTAAAATTTTTAGCTAGCAGTAACTGAAATTGAAAATGGCTACAAAAAAAGGAATTGGAGTTTCTCTTTAAACAATTTGAAGCTAGACTCGCGGAACAAGTCAGTAGTGTTGAAGCTAACGTCAAAGCTGATATTAATAGTGTTGAAGCTAATGTCAAAGCTGATATTAACAGTGTTGAAAGGAACGTCAAAGCGGATATTAATAGTGTTGAGGCCAGTGTAAGTAATGTAGGCACCAGCATAGGTCTCTTAAGGCAAGACTTCGAATTATTGGAAGCACGAGTCGAAAAGAAAGTGTCTGATAATTTGGTCGAAACAAAGGAATGCGCCCATGAACTAAAGGAACAAGTGGTCAACTTGAGCACGAAATTGGAAGAGAAGATAAACGAGGTTTCTGTTACGTGTGTAAATCAACATAAAAAATTGAGAGAGGTTTTCGATTCTCATGTAAAACAGGTAGAAAATGAATGCGTAGAAATTAAGAAAACACTCGAAATAAATCAAAAGAAGTTTGAAAGTTTAGTCAACCTTGTACATGGAAATGAAAGTAGTATGAAGGAGTTGTTTAATAACATTAGTGGACATGAAGTTGCTATTGATGAGTTGAATAGTAAATTTAACGAAATTAGTGTTAAGTCTGGACAAACTATTCAAGATCTAAACTTGAGCGTTCAAACCGTTCAACAGAAAATATCTAGTAATGACATTACTGTTAAGGGTTGCTTACAACAACTTACAGAGATTACTAACAAATATGAGGTTCTAGATGATAAGCTGGAGAATATTCGGTATCAAGTTAGAGATTTAACGAATGATTTTTCCATTTTAAGAGTAAGTGCTGAACCGGTAAAATCTTCTTTAGGATTAGAAACTAGAGTACAAGGCTTAGTTAGTCTTGATGTTCCTAGATTGTCTGAACAGCAAAGGGAAGCAAGGAAAGCTTCTTTACCCATTGAAAAAACTGAATATATCACGTTTAGAAAGCAAAGACCATTACGTAAAGGAGAATCTGATTCAGATGTAAAATTTTCGAGCTCTGAAACTAAAGTTCAGTTAAGGGGGCTTAAACGTAAATCTGTAAGTAGCTATAAGACAGGTAGAGTTGCGAAAAGCATGTCAAGAGATAAATTTCATGATAGTAGTTCGGAAAGTGGAACTGATCACAAAAGTAGTAGTTACAGAAGGAAGTTTGTACCTAGTACACTTAAGTACTCCGATCTAGATAGGTTACCTAAATTTACTGCAACTAGGATGGATTATTTGGCGTCACAATTTCTTCAAGAGGTTGAGGATCGCTTGGATATGTTAAATGTTCCCAAAAAAGATTACATGAAGTATGTACCAATGCTTTTGAAAGGTGTTGCTAAAAATTGGTTCTCTCAAGAGAAACTACACATTGTAGATTATAGTTCTTTTAAGGTTCTTTTCCTTAATGCCTTTGAAAGTGCATCGTGGAAGTCAACATGTCTTGCAAATGTCTTGTGCAAGAGATACAGCAAAGAAAGTAGACAAACTCTGTTAAATTATTTCTGGTCACAGATTAATTTACTAAATTCCATTCAGCCAGACATGCCAGAACAGCAAAAAACTATTTTAGTAGCCCAACAGTTACCAAATAGAGTTAGAGAAGCAATCTTAAATCAACCTAATATTAGTCTTGGTACCGCTGCGGAATTGGTTGCGCGTCATGAAGCTTTGTATGCAAGTGCTGAAGGTGAAAGTAGGAGAGATGGAAGGCCTGTTGGTATTAGACAAGTACAAGTTGTTAATGAAACTAAAAGAAATAATCAATCTAGAGTAAGCAATATGCAAAATTCTAATACAAGCCATGAGACTAATGTAAGGAATTATGGTAATTTCATGAGATATGCCACTGATAATAATAGTAGTAATGATAGTAGATCTGGTCAAAGGTCTTGGAGAGTAAACCGTTTTCCATATTCTGGTAATAACTATAGAAATAGTAACTTTCGAGGTAGATACAATTATAGTAACCAAAATCGTATAAATGCTGATAATAGAAGACCTAGGTATAGAAATACTAGTACAAACACTGTGTCACACGATGATGTTCAAAACAATCCTCAAAGAAGTGAACCTAGATCTAGTACTAGGGAAGAAATAGAAAATGGTAATGGTGGGTCTTCACTTAGGGTGAATGCGCCCTGGTTTGTGCCTGAACAACCTTTAAACTAGATAGTGAGTCTATTGTTATTGTGACACAGAATAGCATAGGCGAAGATGAGAATATTGTGTCAGTAGACAATCTTAATACTGAAGATTTAAGAAACAAACTTTGTAATGAAAATTCTAATAAAACAAACTGTGAATCATGCCTTAAAAATGTATGTAGGGTAGATATTAATTTTTATGAAGACTTGTTAGAGGATGAAGCGAAATATAGTTCTAATAACTTAATGTTACCTGTAAACCTCAGGAACAAAGTCAAGAATACAACTTCTATCTTTGCAAATATTAATGGGATAGAGAGTAAATGCTTAGTAGATAGTGGTAGTGACATTTGTTTGATGTCAGAGATCAAATGGAAAAGTATTACTAGCGAAGTCACCAGACCTAAATTAGAGCCAATAGAAGATATTATTTTGGTTGACTATTCTGGAAAAAGAAAACAGAAAGTACTTGGAAAATTTTGTGTTGATATAGAAATTGAAGATATTATGTTTTTTGTTCAGTTTGTTGTCGTCAAAGATTTGACAGTAGACATTCTTTTAGGTTTAGATTTTTTGTATAATGTAGAGGCTCTTGTAAACTTCAAGGAAAATTCTTTATTGTTACACACCAAACAAGGTGAAAGGTTAGTTAAATTATTACCTATATCTTGTCCAACTTCTGATGTGAGTGAAGAAGCAGAGAGTAGTTGTCTTAATGTAACCCAAACGTCAAAAGAGGAAAAAACTGTTGCTAGTGTAGAAGATCTTAAATTAAAAGCTATGCAAGCTGAAATACTCGGTGAAGATGAAAAGAAGCAACTGTTTGATTTGTTACTTGAATTTAGGATGTTGTTTGATGAAAAACCTGGTTTATGTACTAAATATGAACATCATATTGAATTAGATACAACAGAACCTTTAGTTTCTAAGCCATATCGAATACCTTATCATTACAGACAAAATGTTAGAGATCATATTCAAAAATTACTTGAGTGGGACATTATAGAACTTTCTGATTCACCTTATTTAAATCCACTAGTAATAGTTCCTAAGTCTGATAGAAGTGTAAGGGTATGTACTGACTTCAGGAATATTAATCAACACCAAAAAGTTAGTCAAATTAGACCTATTAATATTGAAGAGGCATTACAAGGATTTGTTGGTAGACCATATGTATCACTGGTCGATATGTCCTCTGGATTTCACCAGATTTTGTTGTCAGAGTCATCTAAAAAGTATACTGCATTTTTGTTTGAAGGTAGACAATACCAATACAAACGTTTAGTATTTGGTACATGTAATGGAGTACAAGCATTTACGATGGCAATGACCAAGGTATTAGGCGACATTCTGTCAGAGAATGTTATCATTTATGTTGATGATTTATGCATTAGAAGTGAATATTTAGAAAGTCACATAGAACATTTAAGAAGTGTATTTTCTAAATTAAGAGAGTCTGGTATGACTGTACGTCTCAAAAAGACATTCCTCTGTAAAGAAAAGTTATTGTACTTGGGTCACATTATTGACAAAACAGGTATAAGAGTAAATCCAGAAAGAGTAGAGGCTATTCTTAATCTTCCTACTCCGAAGGATGTAAAGACACTTCAAAAAATAATAGGTTGTTTCTCTTGGATGAGAAGATTCATTCCAAACTTTGCTACCATATGTGCACCTTTATATGAATTGTTAAGGAAGGGTAAGAAATGGATATGGACTAAGAAGGAACAAGAGAGTTTTGATTTGCTCAAACAAGAAATTTCTAATGATGCTAAACTATTTCATCCTGATCTTAATCAAAGGTTTTATGTCCAAGGAGATGCTTCCTTACTTGGCATCGGAGGATATTTGTATCAAATAATTGATGGTGAGAAAAGAATAATAAGTTATGTAAGTCGTACACTGAAAGGTTATGAGAAACAATACACCATAACCGAGCTAGAATGTTTAAGTCTTTTATTTATTTTGTATTGAGAAATGTAATCAATATCTTTTGGGTAAAGAATTTACTTTAGTTTGTGATCATAAGTGTCTCACTTGGCTGAACCATTCGAAGAATTGGAACCCTCGCTTATTGCGTTGGTCCCTTCAACTTCAAAAATACCAGTTCATTGTAGAATACTGCAAAGGATCTGACAATGGTCTAGCGGACTTATTGTCCAGACAATTTTCAGAGTCAGAGCCGATCTTGATGCACATAAACAATAATGTAATGTTTAAAAATGAAGTATTGGATATACCTGTAGAGTTGTTAGTCCAAGAACAGTACAATGATAAGATATTTCAACCTGTTATTGATTATTTGAACAATTGTGAAAATGTAAATGTAAGTTTACCTCAAAGGTGTAGGAATTGGAAAAAGTTTTATAAAGTATGCAATGGAATTTTGATGATAAGAGATTTTCACTTTGAGAACATCTGGAAAATATGTATACCTCAATCTTTAGTTTCGGTAATACTGAGGAATTATCATGACAATATGGGCCACTTTGGTTGTGAAAAGGTACTCAGAAGAGTTAGGAAACTGTACTTTTGGCCTGGTATGAGAAAAGGTATTCTGAGTTATATCAAAGATTGTGAACTATGTATGAGAACGAAGCCGAGTAGACATCCGCCCAAGGGCATATTCCAACAACATTGTAACCAAGGTGAAACTATTTTGTTTTTGGATATACAAGGACCATTAATTAAAGGTTCGCAAGGAGAAAGGTTTCTTCTAACCTTACAAGATGCTAACACTAAATATCTGTTCGCTTATCCAATTAGGTCAGGTACAGCCAACAGTATTGTAAAAGCCTTGCTAGAAGGATATGTCAGGCATTTTGGCATTCCACACAAGTTAGTCAGTGATAACGCCACGGTGTTTCATTCTAACAAATATATGGACACTTTAACAAGTTTAGGTATAAAATTGGCGTATACCCCAATATATCACCCTAGTTCTAATTTAGTTGAGAGAATTCATTCTGAACTCAACCGGCTTATGCGTGTGTTTTGTAAAAACAACCACAAGGATTGGCCGAAATATATAGATGTAGTTGTAAGCTTATTAAATGATAGTGTACACACACAGCTAGGATTTGCTCCCTCCGAGTTACAACTAAATAGAGATCTTAACTCATGTATTTTGAATCATTTTAATTTACCGCCTAATGAAATTTCTCTGTGGAAAGATAAACTATACATGGCTTTTGTAAAGGGTTTCCAAGCAAGGAAAAAAAGAAATGACAGGTACAACTTGCAACAAGAAAATAGACCTGAAGTTAAAATAAAAGACCTGGTATTTGTAAAAACCCATTATCTTAGCAGCCTCCTAGAAAATCGCACTAGAAAGTACTGCGAGGTCTATAAAGGGCCGTATATGGTAATTGACAAACAAGCAACTAATGTATACATTGTAATAGATTTGAAAACTGGCAAAATAAGTGGTAACCATCACAGTGATAATCTAAAAATCTGGAATTGTACCATTGAAAAAAGAAGTTGTTATTTAAGCCAATTGGAAAAACTAAATCCAAAATTGTACATACATTTGTTTGGGTAGATCAAAGAAAGATTTTGTTTAAAATTATTTATATTTTCTTTAACATAAATGTTGTTGTATTGATTATACCCAGTGTATTTGATCATGATGTATACCAGTTTAACTGTAACCACACAAAGTATGAGTGTAGATAAGATAACAATGTGTAAATTATAAATGGGTATTTTGTTTTGTAAAAATTTCACTTGAAGGAAATTTTTCTCCCAAGAGAGGGGAGTTATGACAGTTGTATCATTTGATTAATTTTGTACTCGAGTATATTGAGGTAGGAACGTCGCTGTGACGTGGTAGACTACCTCAGAGCTCCTCATGCCTCGCGTCTCGAGCGAGGTGGAAAGGGGGCGGTGCTAGTAGTTGAAACGGCAGATCGCTTGACATCGGACTGGGAACCGAGCAGTGGCTTGACGTTTGTACGGGGTGTAATACCTGTAATTACGTGTTTGTGTCGAATAAATAGTAAGTCAAGGAAACTGATTCTTTTTACTTCCCGTCGTCATACAGTGGTTCGTATCTCACTTTAAACTGTAGGTCCAGGCCCCATTAGCCTATCTGTGTATAACGTGGATTTAGAATTCAGTAGAAAATAACGTCGATCTAGTATTTTGGATTTTAGATGCGTTGAGACCACTAAAATTTCTAATTCTTATAATAAGAAACCTGTCCTCATATTACCATTTTGAAAGAGAGAGAGTTAATTGTATAATCTTTCGTTGTTAGTTTCAAAGAAGACTAATTCAAATAGTAACAATGGGAACGAATAAAGCTTACGAAAAGTTTTTGTCACTGTTGGGATTTGAACCTACGACCATTAGAGTGACAACCCAGTGCGATAACCACTACCCCACGAGTTCGATCCTTGTTATGGCATGATTATGAGTTAAGACCAATTCGTTCAATATGCATTAGAAATATAATCCCCACCCGCCTCTTTATAAACAACACACCCAAACGCTCCTTTGTAGCAAATGAAATAAAGGTGGTATGAATGTCACAAAACATTTAAGCAAAATACTATATTTACGACGCAATCGTTTTACATGGAGAGGCTACAGCTTCGAAAATTGAGGTTGTTGTTTGACTGTAATTGTAGGATACCCCAAAGGTATCGATAAGCCAAGGCTCTAGTGTGCACTAGATTGGTTCATTTGTAGTGACGTGCTCAGGAATTTGTAAAGAGGTATGTGAATATAAAAATGTGTTAATGCTTATTTTTTAAACAGTGAACTCATAATTTAATATATCTCTGTGCATCTCATTATCTCTCTTAGGAACTAATTAGTATTGCAGGAGTCATACTGAAAAGAAATCTCACGTGACAATGACAAGAAGGGCCTTGGGCTATCTCCCGACTGTCAGTCTCCCTTCCAAAATCCTACCCAGAGTTATCTTCAACTGGCAACGATTTGACGTTGGTCAGCACGTCGAACCCTCAGCCATTAAAGAAGATATCTGAAACCAGGTTACTCATACCTCCCCAATATCCTCACGATGGTGGGTTGCCACAGGTCCTATACAGATAACAGGCCGAGAACCCAGGACGACTCGAATCCATGTCGTCCCGCTGCAGTCGGAGTTTAAGTTTAAGTTTAAATTTAAAATTTTGGGTGCGTCAGCACTAAGGCTATTTTGCACCCGTCACAGTATACGGGGTCCAGCCCCTTATCGTTACAAATCACAACTCTAACGTTGCAGAATTAAAAGCATAAAATATTAAAATGTTCTGACTTTCGTTAAAAGCTGAGGCTGCAAAGGGGCACTCAGCACACATAAGGACAAAAGAACAGGACAATACAAACAAAATTATACTGGCCATGGGGCCAGTCGCCAGAGCCTCGTTAGTCTTAAGTCCAGGGTGTACTAACGTGGAAGTGAGGTTGACATTTGGGTGTACTACGTGGAAGGTCACCCCTTACACCCCGCAGTCGGAGTTCAAAGCACAGAGTCTTAGACCGCACCGTTACGGAGGAGGAGAGTTGTCATATTTTGTTTCTTATAAATGTGACAATACATGAAATATATTACGCACCAAAAATTAGTGTAAAAAAATAGCCGGTTCTATACGAGATTCGAACCTTCGATCTTCACTCAACTAGGTCTCTATTTTTAACAATTTCCCATTTTCTCACTCAATAACCTTCGTTGAACGTCTGTCTTAAAGAGTCGTTAGCAATCTTGTATACCTTATTAACCTATCTGCTGTCTATCACAAATGTATTTTACAACCTGGAGTAGATTTTGATGTCTGCAATTTAGACCTTGACTTTCGTGGTAAGTAATTCTCTACCGTCTACTATAATAAATAAATCGAAGTCTACATATCTCATATTTTGTAAATGCGAAATGTCATTGTTAAATGTTACAAACTATTTCTTATTCCACCGTTAGTTCCAGATTTAGCCACAGCATTCTGGAAAGCAGCGTCAAACGTGTTTCCCACACTTCCAAGGTCAGGTGAACCCTTATCAGTTGTATTGGATGCCTGTGAACATGTTACTTCATACGTCATGGTACTGTGGTGGATTTCTTCCCCTTCCCCTTTTACCTTGAACGGTAGTAATCCCCGACTGGGCACGACGAATCAATCACAGAAAAGCAGACTGTCTAGTAAATCGCATGCCATGTATTATTTCAAGCTCCTAGGTTTTGGAAAGTGAAATAAAAGAAAGTATGTAACATTAATTCATAATTGTTGACTTCTTTGGGTATTATTTCATGACTCTCTTCTACTTACTCCAAAGAAACTTTTGTGTACTGTTTTCAGTAGATCAATAGGTGTTTTGAAACATCTACTGTGTTCAGATTTTCAAAAAGATATCAATACAAAAAAATAATAAGGGGGTATGAAATTAATGTTCTCGTCCGTAGTCGAGCGGGTTAAGGCGTTCACTCGTCTTGAGATGGTTCGCTGCGGGACGGCGTAGGTTCGAATCCGGCTCTGGTCGGAATTTATTCGGCCTACGTATAGGGCCGGTGTCAACCCACCATCGTGAGGAAATTGGGAAGCTCCGAGTGAGTGAGCGTAACCTGGTCAAGAAGACCTACAATAACGGCTGGGGGTTCGTCGGGCTGATCACCCGTCACCCCAACACTGGTCTGAGACCTCCGCGCTATAACAGGTGACGGAGGAACAGTGTGGGAGGGAGACCAGCAGTCGGTAGGTAAGCCAAGACCCTCCAAGGTGCTGTAGAGCTGTGGGTTATTATTATTATTATGAAATTAATATTTACAGCCAAAATATTAAACTTAACATATTATACACTATACTGAATAAATTAATTTCACTTGCAGTTTCTCTACTGTAC
Organism: Lepisma saccharinum; assembly: GCF_977018435.1. Taxonomy (NCBI): domain Eukaryota; kingdom Metazoa; phylum Arthropoda; class Insecta; order Zygentoma; family Lepismatidae; genus Lepisma; species Lepisma saccharinum. Next base: position 40,795,593 of record NC_139252.1, read on the forward strand.
TGGTTTCAGTAGATCAGTAGGTGTTTTGAAACATCTATGTTAAGATTTTTTAAATTTGAATTACAATTTGTGTGCCTGAAAACTTAGGGTATTTTACACCCGTCACGCTATACGGGGTCCAGCCCCTTATCATGACAAAAATAAAAGCGTGTCTGAAAACTAAAATATCCTTACCTGGGTTAAAAGCTGAGCCTGTAAAGCGACAGACAGTCAGCACAAACAAGGACAACACACACGCAGTCCTACAAAGATTATACTAACAGTAGGTCCAGTCACCAGAGCCTCGTTAGTCTGCAAAATGCAGTTCAGGGTGTACTACATGGAAGTGAGGTTGGTTTAAATTTTAAATAGATATAAAAACAAATTGTTAGTGAGGAGGAATAAAAAGTTATATTTACAGCTAACATGCTGAGCTAAACACACTACAAGGGTGTAAGGGATGACCTTCCACGAAGTATGTATACCCAATTGTTGCTTCCACGTAGTACACCCTGGACTTCAGTTTGCAGACTAACGAGGCTCTGGCGACTGGCCCCATGGCCAGGATAATTTTCTGTGTTGTCCTGTGTTTGGTCCTTGTGGGTGCTGATTGCCTCTTTACAGCCTCAGCTTTTAACCGAATTCAAAATATTTTAATATGTTAGTTACAACACGACGTTACAGTTATGTTACTTTAGTTCTGGTAAGGGGCTGGACCCCGTATAAAGTGACAGGTGCAAAATAGCCTAAGTGCTGATGCACCCAAAATTTTGAATTCAAATTCAAATTCAAACACACTACATGCAATATTACATGTAGTACTGAAGAGAATATTTCACTTGTAGTTCCTCAACTGTAATTACACATTATGCCTACTGAAAGTGTTCAGTAGGAAATCATTGATTTTGAGTAGATTTCCGAGAGACACAGTAGAGTACTACAATTGATAACAGTAGATTGTGTCTACTGTAAACAGTAGAAATTACGTAGGTTTATAACGACGATGAGAATGAAACAGAGGTAAAAACAATGATAATGAAATGCAGAAGCGACCTGGAGCAAACAGGAACGTAGAATGTCTGGCAGCGAGACGCAAGAGTTGATCAAGCGATTGGAGCGTCAAATTTAGCTTAGAGCTCATAATTGATATTTCTACATGAGCTCAACATACAAGTTACATACAATGAGAGAATTGAATTGAGTTTACATCTCACGTGATATGAGTCGAAACTATTGTTGCACATTGAACTGTGAAGTGAATCAATATTCAATTCGATTAACTAGTGAATGGTGATATGCTGAGATTTTGTAACGAGATGTGCCAAATGGCTGACAGTATAATAACTTATGGACACATTGATTTAATATATTTCAACAATCTTATAACGTGCGATTTTGCATGAAATTTTATTACTTGAATCTACATCACTTCATTGCAAAGGCTACAGGGCATTTTATGGGTTGTAAAATTCTGTGTTTGATTCACCGTTCGGTTAACTCTGCGATTTTTATTTCTTATTAAACCGAAAAATTATTTATTGCATTTTACTTATTACGAAAATTCGTATATTATTTGCTTTGCGAAATGTAGAGAATATATTGATTTTCATGCTTTTTACAAGAATACAACTATGCATGGTGAACAAAAAATAATGTAAAATAAATACTATTCACAAAACGATGTCAATAGTATTTATTTGTCTTGTTTCTTGATAATTTACCTAAAATAAAAATGTATAACTTTCGCTGTACATGACATTTCGTCGAATATGACACATGGATCATTTTTATGCAAATCCTAGTAAAATGATGAGAAATTCAAAAACATATTCTGAAAAATTATTTTCAAAAATAACATTGAAAAATCATTAGAAAGGAGTGTTATTTTTTAAAAAAATAATATAACATTTTTTATTTCTTTAAATTATTAATTAAATACAATACTTAGTTGCTATATATAATAATAATAGGGGTAATCGAACAGAAGTCAAACCTATAATCTTCGGCGTGTAATACTGATAGCCTATCACCGAACCACTTTACCATCATAAAAAAAATTGAAGTTTTTTTTTCTCGGAAATTACTGGCTAGTGCACGCTGGAACCTTGCCATACGAATATCTACCCTACCACTACAAGAAGCCACATCACTACCTCAATTTTCGAAGCTGTAGCCTCTCCATGTAAAACGATTGCGTCGTAAATATAGTAGATTTTGCTTAAATGTTTTGTGACATTCATACCACCTTTATTTCATTTGCTACAAAGGAGCGTTTGGGTGTGTTGTTTATAAAGAGGCGGGTGGGGATTATATTTCTAATGCATATTGAACGAATTGGTCTTAACTCATAATCATGCCATAACAAGGAACGAACTCGTGGGGTAGTGGTTATCGCACTGGGTTGTCACTCTAATGGTCGTAGGTTCAAATCCCCACGGTGACAAAAACTTTTCGTAAGCTTTATTCGTTCCCATTGTTACTATTTGAATTAGTCTTCTTTGAAACTAACAACGAAAGATTATACAATTAACTCTCTCTCTTTCAAAATGGTAATATGAGGACAGGTTTCTTATTATAAGCATTAGAAATTTTAGTGGTCTCAACGCATCTAAAATCCAAAATACTAGATCGACGTTATTTTCTACTGAATTCTAAATCCACGTTATACACAGATAGGCTAATGGGGCCTGGACCTACAGTTTAAAGTGAGATACGAACCACTGTGTGTCTCCACTTGTTATACTGCACTGAACGCAAAACAAACAGCTCCCCGCCCCCCTTTTTAAAACAAATTTACATTAAATATGGTATTTATAAGATAATCATCATTGATTTGATTGTTTTTATTACTGAACGTCAAATAAAACATTTTCCACAATCACCTCTTCGTCCCATCTCTCCCAATATCTTTCTGTCCCTCTCTTTTCCCCCTTCCCCACCCCCCACACACATGTATCAAAATAAATATTTTCTTAGGTTTGTATGTGTATAAATATAACATTAAATACCCCCAAAAATACTATTTATTTTCTACTTTCCGTCACCCCTCTCCCACTCCCACAACCCCTCATTATTATTGGCGTTCGCCAGACCAAGTGGTAATGTATCGACGTCTTGTAATCAGTGTGTCCTTTTCCGAGTTCCAGTCAGGTCGCATAATGTTTCAGATTCCAATTTAAATGTATCCCGAGTCGTGATTAGCCTATGTGTGCAAAAAGTGATGTTAAAACGAAATATTGACCTCAATAATACAAGTTGTGTATTTTATTTCAGCTGTGGTTCCCTCTTTTCGCGAGAAATAACGAATTAACCTAATCATTAACTCAACAAATAAAAATGCATCTCTAAATTAATTAATGAAAACTGTTATTACACCCAAACCACTATTTTATCGTAAATGTAAATGAAATGTCATCTCACGTAGTGAAAACAATGTGAAAATTGTTCAAATGAGTGATATATGATTGTCAAACACATACATGAATACATTATATTAAGTTCGTGAACTATAATTGGGACAATTTAATACTAATTTGAAACGATTCAAGGCAATTAAAACGACAAAGTAAACTTTTGCGCAATCTTTCTACCGATTCGCATTATTGAAACAATATTTAACCAATGGGGAAGTTATCTCATATTTAAAAATGCTGCATTTGTTGAACTTCCTGTGGACAAGACCGTGAGTCACGCCTCCTGCTCCTCCGAATCGAACTTCACTCTGATTGGAGGATCGTATATTTCACAACACTTCCTTGTTTCAGAGCTACCAACATAATTTCGTAAGACGTTGGACTTAGAAAAAATCCATGCGACAGATTTTTTGAACATGACTGTACCAATTTGTGATATCTCTTAATTACTTGTGTAAAGTCTTGATGATTGATATTGTATAATGTAAATTATATAGAATTAAAAAAAGTGGTTAGCACATCGCGCTGCGACGCTAGGGGTCCCGGGTTCGAATCCCGCTCGTGCATGGTTGTTTGTAAATGTCCATTTCATCCTCATCCCATGGAAGGCAACGCCTAACCACCATGGGTTCACCTTGCCCAGCGACCTTCCGGCCTTCCGGCAGACAACTCATCATCATATATATATACATACATATATATATATATATATATATATATATATATATATATATATATATATATATATATACTGTATATTATATATTCACATACGGACTGTTCCAAGCTTACATGTATAATATATATATACGTGGGTCGTTCAATATATAAGTTTCCTTATGTTGTAAAAAAAATATTTTTAAGATACATTAGAAAACTATACATACATGTGTAGGAGGACCCTTCCTCACTTCTCCACACAATGCCCATAGAGATTCAGGCATTTGTCCCACCGTTGCACCAATTTGTCCATACCCTTTGCAAGAAAATCAGGGTTCTGGCTATTGAACACTATTCTCACATTCCGCTTCACTTCTTCATGTGTTTCGAAACGGTAACCTTGCAATTCAGACTTTAACACCGGAAAAAGATGGAAATCACTCGGCGCTAAATCGGGGCTGTATGGAGGGGGGGGGGGCAACCGTTCCCACGCCAATTCTTCAATTTTGTGTTGTGTTTGCACTGCCGAGTGGGGGCGAGCGTTATCGTCAAGAAAAATGACACCAGCTGACAGGAGACCTGGTCGCTTATGTCGAATTGCCTTTTTCAGTTTATCCAATGTTTGACAATAACGGGAAACTTATATATTGAACGTCCCTAGTATATAAAGTGCAGCACTTACTTCTATACATGAAACAAAATACGAGTACGAGAACCACTTATACACTTACGATTATAATGCCAGACAAAAAAAATAATTTTCACATTACAAAAACGCATTTATAAACTGACCAAAAAGGGTGATTTTATACAGGCATCCAATTATGCAATTCGTTACCACATAATAAGAAAGACACTGGGATATTCACAATATTTATCAAAATTTTAAAGAAATATTGTTGAAAATACCATATATGCGATGCGATTAAAGAATGTAACGGAATAGATTTATATACACTGTGCGAATTAAGCTTTTTGCTTTGGGGGGGCGGATGGCCACTGTGGCATATTTGTGATTTCATTTCGGGATGAAATGAAATCACAAACATAATAAACATCTCGTAGCCTTACAAGATATAAAATACTATTGTTTAGTTCGAGAATTATTAAGACTTTCAACTTGCCGTTATTCACATAAAGTATTATAGATAGTGAGTTTTTCTACAAAACTACAATTTTTTTTTTTCAAAAATAGAGTTATTAATATATTATTGAAGTTTGCACTACTTGGAACATTTCTGAAAAAAAAAACGGAAGTTGATAGGTGCCACCGTTTCCGAGATATATCAAATCAAAAATATCCAATATGGCGGTCGTCATAACGCAGATGGCAATTGACTACTCGATTGAACATATTTTAAGTAGTACAACAATTAATTCTACCAAGTCTCTTGCTTTTATTAAAAAGTCAATGATTCCGGACTTAACCGCCGGACTGTGATAAAGAGACTTTTTTTTTGGTACTATCCTCCATTTGGAGACACATTTTATGGTGTTACCTTCATTAAAATACATTAAAATGTACAGGGTGGCTCAATAAGTCACTTAACACCCTCAGTACAAGGCCACTGCGGCATGGAATTTGAAATTGGTGATGACCAATGTTTATGTTCAGAAGGAAGTTCATAAACAGAATATGCGACCCTTGTCATCTGATAACTAACTTTGGACAGAAATTGCTTCACGACGTTCCCATAGCGTTCTGGTGTTCCTCCCTATTGAAAAAAACTCTGTAAAAAGTACCTTCTTCCATAAGCAAGGATGAAAAAACCTGTTTATTTAACAAATCCAAGTAGCCCTAAGCATTTAAGGTGGAAAATTGATGGAAAATTGACTAACCAATCGTGTTCCACTCAGCACGTCACACCATTAACTTACCAACACTAACCATTCAGCTTTGATCTGTCAAAAATGGGTTATCAGATAAAAAGCATCGAATATTCTGTTTATGAACTTCCTTCTGAACATAAACATTAGCCTTGTCACTGTGAAGGACTTTTAATTCAATGGAAGCGTCACACTGTAAATTGTTCGCGACAACCATTCATAATGAGCAGCTCTTCATAGCTGTATCCGATTAAAATAATGTGCAATGGCATGCGAACGTCTCTCCCTAGACGTCACTTTGATCTCGATGCATTACGGATGAGCTAAACAAATTTTAAGGCATTTTTCTAATACCTCGAAAAGGAGCAAATTGGTACAAGAATTCAGTCATAACTTTTTCCTGGTTAAAGATACGTCGAAAAAACCTTCACCATTGCATTTCTCGTGAAATTCTAGCCCATTTTGATATGTCGCACGACCCCCTTCCCATTTAAAATTCTGAAGTTGAATTCAAGATGGCGGACATTAAGATGGCCGCTGACCGTGTGGGTGGTGTGGTTCCCCCTTGGCCTGATAAAGATTGGTCATCACCATTTCCATGTTGCGCGCTGCAGTGGCCTTGTACCGGTGACTTATTGAGCCACCCTGTATATCGTTTTAAAGATTATAAAATAGGCTACAACTTTTATTCGAAACAATTTCTTGTCATTTAATTTGCTCAAAAGTTACAAGGCAAAGACTTTAAAAAGTACTAGAAAAAATTTCACTTTTTGAAGACTATTTTTTAAATTACGGCAAAACCGCCGACATTATCGATTAATTAAACAGAATCTTTTATGTAGCTCATCTAATGAGGATTAATACTAAAAAAAGGTTACCTTTCTACAACGATTGATTACGTAGATATAGGTCAATAATTGAGAGTCTGCGAAATTGATGTTGGGGGGGGGGCTGCTGGGGGCAGGGACTTTTGAGACTTTGCAGTACTAGTAGTGTTCTAACAACTGGCCAAAATTCAGCTTTAACGGAATTATTCCAGACATTGGCTTTTTTTGTCCTTCATTGACTGAGCTAATTGGTTGTAACCGAGGTCACAGAATCTTATAACTAGAGCTACGATTTTTATGACCTAAAAATCACCAAAATATGCAAAATAAAATATCTTCTTATGACCTAAAAATCACCAAAATATACAAAATAAAATATCTTCTTATGACCTAAAAATCACCAAAATATGCAAAATAAAATATCTTCTTATGACCTAAAATTTTACAAAATATGCACTATAATTTGAAAAATATGCCCTTATAACTGTGCTGTTTCAAACATTAATATCTAAATGCTGAGATATTTTCACAGACGTACTATTTTTAGTTCACTTTATGGGTCCTGAGTTGCAACGCACATTGAAAACTTTCTCTAAATTTTGAAATAAAAATGAAAAAGATTTTGCTACAGTCCAAAGAAAAATTATCGAGTAAACATGGGAGTAAGAACGAATCCACTTCGAAAATGACTGAATATTTCTTGAAAATGCGAAAATATGCTGAATATGACCGAAAATTCATCAAAATATGCTATATCACGCAAAAGTGGCCAAATATGCCAAAATATGCCCTTAAAAAGCGCCTTAACTTAATTAGTTTCTTCATAATAAGACTTTCTGTGTGTTTGGGGAACACATCACCCTTACCAAACATTTTATGCTAAGTCATGAAAATTCTAGCCCTACTTATAACATTTACAGGCTATTTAGAAACACTTAACATATTTACATACAAGCTCATATACAAAAGGATCTATCGAAATAATAACACCGAAAACTCAGAGAGAGAGAGAGAGAGAGAGAGAGAGAGAGAGAGAGAGAGAGAGCATTCCCTGACATTCGCTACGAGACACGGCGGAAAGCGACCCGGCGTCAGCGCTTGTCTTTCCCGGTGAACGGGTCCGCGACAGTCGCACGCTACAGTCTGTTTCTTTCGCTCTCCCTGCCTTCGCTGTCTTTCCCTTTCTTTCTGTTGACGTTGCAGACTGACGCCAGTACAATCCTCCCTCGGAAGTTGTGTTGTGTCGGGTCCGTGTGTTGAAGACTGTGGCTTAATATGACACCACAAAAGTTTACATTACAACAAAGGATTTATCTTGTCGAGTGTTACTTCGGAAAGAGGAATTGTGGAGAAGTGCGACGACGTTTTGCAACGAAATTTCCTGGTGTTACCGTTCCACATACGACCACCATATTAAACCTCGTAAAAAAGTTTAGAGTAACAGTCAGTTCTGAATAAGAGTGGAAACAAAACCCCACGTGTACTTACTGAGGAAAAACTCGATTAGATAGGACAAAGGTTAGTACAGTCTCCTCGGAAATCTATTCAGCAACTGCCCATACAGCAGACGAGACATTGAATTTGATAAAGGAAATTTTCGAGGACAGGGTTATTAGTAGAGGATTATGGCCCTCTAGGTCACCCGATTTTTCAGCCTGCGAATTTTATTTATGGGGAAATCTAAAAAATAAAGTATACAAAGACAATCCGCACACCATCCGTGAGTTAAAAGACAGTATTATACGAGAAATCGGGAGAATTACAGTAGACGAACTTGCACGTGTAAATGCCTATTTCCTTCGGAGATGCCAGGAATGTGTTGCAGCAGAGGGACATAATTTTCAACATCTCCTGTAGTCAAGGTTAGTACACATTGTGAAAACTGTAATTTTAATAGCCGACTCTAGCGACTGTCGCTGACCCCGTTCACCGAGAAAGACAAGCGCTGACGCCGGGCCACTTGCCGTCGAGTCTCGTAGCGAATGTCAGGGAATGCTCTGTATATATATATATATATATATATATATATATATATATATATATATATATATATATATATATATATATATATATCTGTGTGTGTGTGTGTGTGTGTGCGTGTGTGTGTGTGTGTATGTGTATATATATATATATATATATATATATATATATATATATATATATATATATAATGTGTGAGGGGTGTACATACACACAGAGGTTGATAGAAAATAATGTAAAGGGAAAGGAGAAAGAGTGATGAAGAAGACACCGAGAGAAAAAAATCTTATTTCCCATGACCACCAGAACGGAGTCCAACTTGTCGCCAAATCACCATATAAAAATAAGGCAGAGTTCCTGCAATGTACAGTTATCTACATAAACATACGAATGAACAACAAATTTATACATTCTTTTGAAAATGAGGTTACTAGAAACCACCCACAAGCACTGATTTAGAATTGCCTGGCAACATAATCTTACCTTTGAGAGCGAAGATTAGCATCAAAAATAGCAAGAAGCACCCAGCTTTCATAGCAATTCTGCCTTCTTAAAGTATGAGTTATCCTGAAAATAAATTAAAGAACTATGAATGTCTTTCACCCGCATAGCTTCTTCATTCGTTGAGTAGGATAACTTAAGTGTTAGCTTTTGATATTTACTTTCTGGACTATTAACATAGTTACTATGCAGTTTGAAAGCAGAAACATCACTATATTTTTAAACATTGTATCTACTTGGCATGTTGTAATTTAAGAAAATTGTGATTTCGTTTTGAGAGGTAGGATTTTTTTAGGGGGGAGGTATGAAAATTATCATGTGCGTGTGTGTGTTACCAGTCAATAGACTAAACAATTGCCTTGCTGTTCTCAATACCGTAGAACATTAATTCTAATCTAGGTCATTAAATCTTATGATAACATCAGTGGCGGCGATTAGGGGGACAAGGGGGCGGGGGTCAGGGGCCCCCCTACTTTTCGCCACTTTTGCTCCCGCACTATGCTAAGCCTTATCTACAATGGGAAATATACTGTATTTGACCCCCAAGTTTTGGCACCTTGCACCCGGTTTTGGAATCCAATCGCCGCCACTGGATAACATTTACAAGTAATTTAGAAACACTTACTATATTTACATCCTAAGGGAAACCAAACTCTCACATAGAAAGAGATATGAAACTAGTAACACTGAATACTTGACCAAATAATATTTCCAAGTTCAAACGTAACGTTCATCATTAATATCTGAACCTCGCACTGCAGTTATTTGGATTCTCTATAGTTTCGCTAGAAAACATAGGTTTACAATATAAACAGTCATGATGACCCGCACGATAATTTAAATCAACAAGACCTCACAAAACTGTTATACTATAAGAACAAAAAGACATTAGTGTTTCGAAAAAAGTGAGTGATATTCAACAACAATTTGGAACATATATAATAGCAATAGTACCTGAACTCAGCAACTTTTCATCTAACTTAGTTCATCTAACCTGCCTACACGTTTCTTGTAAACACTTTAATACATGTAAAATATGAGCACTGTGCCACGAAATCTTAAGCTGAAAACAGCCTGCTGTTGGTGAAGCGAGGTTGGTCAGTTACAGAATGGTGTCCTTTAATCCACAAGGCTGCATACTTTTCGGCAGGTAAGTCTTTGATGACTGAACCATTAATGGACAAGAATGATTTTTCAATTGCGTTCCTTACATAGCTAAGAAATGGTTTACGATATGCGTTCAACTCAATTTGAACTCAATAAAACATCCTTTGCAGAGATAAAATAATGTTATTTTGCTGGGGATATTTTTTTTTTGTCAGGGGGGATATCTCCGGCACCCCCTCCCCTGTTAATTCGCACGCTGTTGTCAGAGGCCTTCCATGAATTGTATAATACTTAATTTGTAGCGTGTTGTGTATAACAAGGAGCTTTACAAGGCAGAGATAAAGGTTGTTTCAACCTGAATTCACTGAACGCACTATAGATAAGTTGAATGGGTATACTGCCTAGATCCTAGACCCCGACGAGTAGTCCGATTGACAGAAGTTTGGGTGGTCACAAAGTGGGCGTACTCCCCCTTTATTTTCGACACTACGATGCTGGTAGTTGGATATGAACAAATACCTGTGTTATTGATTAACCACCTGTGGGACTTCTTGGAGGCCCTACAGAACGTTATTGAGGGGAACGTCACCGCCCGGAAAAAGGTCTCATTCACACTTGCATCGCGAAGTGTGCCAAAATATGGCGCAGAGTTCGGCCGTGCTACGAAAAAGACTGTCTCCATACTGATGTTCCGGACACTTAAACCATCAGGTATGTGTTCATATCAAACATTCAACCATAACGATCGTAGTGTCGAAAATAAAGCGGTGTACGCCCACTTTGTAACCACCCTGTACAAAAGAACTACAAGGATGACCACACCTCCCCTTTCGAAAACGAATATGAACACATTAATTATTATGTAATGGGGGGGGGCAGGAATACGATAATTTCAAATTCAAGTGGTGTTTTTTTGGGGGAGCAGCAGTATTATCGGGGTAATATGCCCCATGGAAAAAATATCTTGCTTGTCCCTTCGTGGAAAAAAATCTGAGAACGTCCGTCATTAGGGGGGCCAATTGCCCCCCTTGCCCCCCGTGCGCACGCCTATGGTTGAACTAATTGCTACATCGTAACGCGTGGCATTCAGATTTGGCGATAACATAAAATAATTAAAAACACTAGATTAGTAACAATTAATTGATTAGAACTTACTATTCTCTCGCCAGTGGGAATACTGGAACCGGAATATCCTCAGTGTGTTAGGATTTTAAAGGATTTGGTACTACTCTCTCAGAAACCCAACTTTGTTGCTTTTGTGATTATACTGGATGTTTCTCAGTAGGTGTCAAAAGTAATCTATGACCTCTTTTTCATAGACCTACATGTTTATTCACAGAAGCTTCTATCATGAACCGTTTGTTTTCGCACAATTCTCACGATGTGTCTTCTACTTGTTGGATCCGCCTTGTACCGTTACTCAGATTTCAAACACTGAGTTTCACCTATCCTTTAGCAAGTTTTGGGGGATATAAGGAGTGACGTTCTCATAAGCCACCCAGTAACCTCACTTTCCCTTAGTACACCCTGGTAACTTCATGCAGGCCTACAAGGCTCTGGCACCTGAACCCACGGCCAGGATAATCCTCTGTGGGGTCGTGTTCTCCTGTGTTTGTCCTTATGTGGTCTGAGTGCCCCTTTGCAGCCTCAGTTATTACATGTGTGGAATATTTATCATCAGAGAGAGTATAGTTTCATTGTTGATAGTAGTCACGACAATATTATTTTTATCATTGATTGAGGTCTACCCGATGGCGTAGTGGTAACGTCGTCGCCTTGTAATGAAGGAGTCCCGGGTTCGATACCCGGTGGCAGTGGTTCGGATCACACTTTAAACTGTAGGTTCAGTCCCGATTAGCTTTTATGTGCATAAAGTGGACTCAAAACAACAAGTTAATCAATTGATTGAGGAAGATCTTAACATACACTTTTCTAGTTAGATTCATGTGTTTTATTTTGTTTTGTTAAGGGGCTTATTCCCATATTGCATTACGGGTACAAATAACCATAATTTTAAAATCAATCAATCAAAGGAGACTCAGTTTCCATATGAAAAAAAAGGTAAAGTGCTCCCCTGTGCTTAGCACCACGCCATGAAGGCGTATAGGGGGTTTGGGGGTAACGCCCCACACTTCCTTGATCCGGTCGTGAGTGGGGGTGATGTGATCAGCATCACGCCCCTGACCGCCTTTACCCCCCAGGGTTTCCCCCAGGTACCCATGTTATACGACGCTGGGTGGGTGCCGAGGCCGCTTCCATTGTTAGAAAAGTTCCCGGATTTGAACCAGCCGGGGATCGAACCCGGGACCTTTAGCATGGTAGTCAGACGCGTTACCGACTGAGCCACCGCGGCCACATGAGGTGAGTTACATTTATTTAAATTTATCCTTATCTACTTATATATATAAAAATGGATGGACGTGTGTATGTGTTTGTTCCGGCATAACTCTCGAGCGCCTGGAGCGATTTCAACCAACTTGGTTCACATATCACTTGCAATCTCGAAAGAAATACTGTGGAGGTAAGATACCCCCGGCACCCATAGGGGTGGGGGTTGGAAGGGGGTGACATGTAAAAATATTCGAAAACGACCAATATTAGTGTGGAATCCATAGTTGTCGGGGTCGCTAAGATGAACAGTGACTCTCCAAGACACCCCTGGCACCCCTAGGGGTGGAGGTGGGAAGGAGGTGACATGTAAAACGACCGATATTAGAGTTGAATCCATAGTTTTCGGGGTCGCCAAGATGAACAGTGACACCCTCAATGCAATTCAACTCCAATACACCCCTGGCACCCCGAGGGGTGGGAAAGGGGTGACATGTAAAACGTCCGATATTAGTGTGGAATCCATAGTTTCCGGGATTGCTGAGATAACAGTGACACTCCCAATGTCGTTCAACTCCAAGTTCATTTTACACTATAGTAGTTAGAATTCATTATGTTCCTGTCTAATAGAAGATTGGGATAAATGAATACCCGGGCAACGCCGGGCAATCAGTTAGTATCTTATAAATTAGTTTAGTAACAATACTTTGCATTTGAAAAGAAACATAAAATTTACCTGGACGGTTATCAACAACCGGCACAATGTAGGAACTCGGTACTTAATCGGATTTTTAAGGTAAGAGCAAACTTAAATAATGTCTCATCCACACTCATGTGTCGCCATGAGGGTAAGAATAAGCCTGTTTCTCAGTATGTTATTTTACATCGTTTTTTAACCTCCTGGATTAATCGTGAGGTTTGTTTATACCCATACTTAGGTAGACGGTCCTTAAGAGACGCATTTCAAAGAGTCATGCCTCATTCACCCAACGGCGTAGTGGTAACGTCGTCGCCTTGTAATCAAGGGGTCCCGGGTTCGATACTCAGTGGAGGCACATTGGACAGTAGTACGGATCCCACTTTAAACTGTAGGTCCAGTTGCGATTAGCCTGTTTTTGCATAAAGTGGGCTTAAAACAACAACTCACGCCTCATTCAGAGATACCATCAAAGTTCGATATATAAATCAGAAAAAGGAAAGTCCATAACTAAATTCCATGAACTTGACTGTCTTCCGAGTAGACCCTCAATTTTCATATACGAGACGTGACTTTCTCACTCTTATGAGCTTCTTAATTTTACAGATAGCTCTTTGTATCGTATCGAAACGTCTGTTCTCCTTATCGGTTCGATTTCTAAACGGAGGTGTAGATCTCACTGTCATTCTTATTTCCATAGTTGGAGGGTTACGTAACGCAAGAACGCGATAACTGTTAATGCATTATTTCTTTCGTACTTTTGAAAACCTTTTTAAAAAACTTTTTTACCCTTTCCCGACCATAATTTTGCACCTTAAATCCTTTCCCTACTGATTAGCATAAGGGTATAAGAATATATGGGTTTGAGTTTCCTCGTTCGAAGCATGGATTTTCTGTACATCTTAATGACAAGTATTGTATATTAACATGCAATATTAGTAAGACTTTATCCATTGCCCAGTGCTTTTAAATGTACTTATCCCAACACTACATTTCGAGAGAGCAGCTCTTATCTTCGAACCTGCGACAGACCTGTGATTTGACTACAAATCCTGGGGCCTCTCCGTTGCTGTAGCGTCGTCGCCTTGTAATCAATGATTCCTGGGTTCGATACCCGGTGCAGGCACATAGTGGTTCGGATTTCACTTTAAACTATAGGTCCAGTCCCGATTTGCTTTCTGTGCACAAAATCATTCTCATTCACATTGACTACAAATCTGGTGCACCAACCAACGTAGTGTTATAATAGTATACTCGTAGTTAAATGTACTAGACAATGGGTACAATTAGCATTGCATGGTCTGCTCAAGAATGTTTTGGTTGTTCCTTCTTCCGCTTCATCAATTCATTCTCATCATCACAATTACTCTGAATAGGCAAAAAGCAATATGAAATGAACAAGATTAAAACATAGACGCTAAGGTCGTTAAGCGAAAATGTGACAGGCTATAACTAACTCATCTGATTAATTCGTTTCCATGAAGATTCTGCTTGTCTGACGAAGAAAGAAGAAATACGTATTATACACAATTAGGCTAATCGGGACGGAGCTGCTGTTTGAGGTGCGGTACAAACCAGAACCTAAACGCACAGCCCAAGATGTGCCAACTGATATAATGTTAAAATTCGTAAACTGATAATGATGTACTTTTAGTCTTATCAAAATACACACAAAAATGCATCAAAGGGTACTTTTATCAACTTCTGTTCCGTGAGATTCACTAGGAATCAGGGTTGTCATGTTTAAAACAAAAGTGTTTTAAACAAATTGTTTCGAACGTTTAAAACACATGGCTTTGTTTTTTCACAAATGTTTAAAACATTTAAAACAAAGTGTTTTAAACATGTTTTTCCAGACTTGTTTAAAACACATTTTGATACTTAATGTTTGATAGTTTGTGGTTATTTGCCTGTTTTGTAACTATGCCTTTTCAATACGTGTCATTCTGTTTACTGTGTATAGAAATCTGTTCAGTGGCTGAAAATTTATATTGAATTAACAAGAAGCATGTCGCGATGAATACCCGTGGGTCACATCTAAAATACCTGGCTATGTTGTATTTTTTACAGGTGTTTAAAATATTTTTAAAGTTGAATACTACTTGGATGAAACCGTTTTGTTCCTAACTTAACACACTGCAAAATGTGCACATTGTTGTTAATGTCAATATTTAGTTGCATTCATAATAAAATGTATTATAAAAGAAATAGAGTAACTACCACCATAGAGCGAGGCCTGGCAACTGTGGATTAGTTGAAGCTTCTCATTTCCGTGTGCACGAGCGAAGATCAAATTTTAAACTCGGATCGGGAAAGGATCACTGGAAAATTCCATTGCACGAAGACTGTTCAACACTTGATCGCGATCTAGGAACATCAAAACGAATTTATCTTCTGATCGGCCATTCGCGACCGTTTTTGTGTCTGATCCTGGTTCACGATACTGACGCTTCGACTGCAGGCAGTTGTTTTTTAATATCAAAAGAGCGGAAAGTGATATCGAGGGCGTGCAAACGTTAGAGATGTTGCATGTACAATGCTGATAATTCGAGAACTATGTAAATTAAAAACTGTCAAAATAATAATATAATTTGTGGTTCTGGGGTGCAAAGTCGTAATGTTTATAAATACTGTACTTTCTATCCCAGAACACAAAACACATATAAATGTCATATATTACGTGCAAAGTAAATTAGAACACAACAATGTTTACGATATTGCTACATGGTGTTGGAAGTATGATTGTATAACTTTACGAAAATACATGTTACTGGCTATTTGCACGACACGACAATAAATCTATAAGAATTAAGAAATGAAAAATTCAAATACTTACCACAGTACAGTAATAATAGAAATAATAATATATCTTTATTTGAGCGGGCGAGGTTCAGCGTACGGTGTTCTCTCAAAATCGAATGCATTTCTTAAGGCATTAAAGTCCCGTAGAAGAAGGTTCCATGCTTTCTCCTTCTCCTTTTGTGTTGTGCCGTCAGTTCTTATTTAATATTATTATTTTTTTACACTCCACTACATCCTTGTACATATTGACAAGGTTGATTAGTACATCTCTCAAAATCAGAGAAATCAGAATTATTTTCTTCTCCTACATTGATACTTTAACACATCACATTACTCTATGGGGTTCTTGATTGTCAGTAGATATAAAACGGGCATTTAAAAACATCAAGTGTCATGTGCCATCGGGCACTTGTTATACAAGTGTCATGTGCCATCGGGCATTTAAAAACAAACCGGTTATAACTGGTTATACAAGTGTCATGTGCCATCGGGCACTTAACAAGTGCAATCAGGTGACCCTGTGTCGGGATGTGTCATCTTGCATCTTGGAACATGCATGTTAGAACATGTTATTTCCCAGTAGGGAACAGTGCATCTTGGGCTAAACTGGTTATAACTGGTTATACAAGTGTAACTTGTCATCGGGCACTTAAGAAGTGCAACTTAAGGCTATGCCTACCCCTCTGCAAGAGGCCACCCCTCTGCAAGAGGCCACCCACACTCACTTCCGGTCCACTTCCGGTCCACTTCCGGTCCACTTCCGGTCTACTTCCGGTTTGCCTACTTCCGGTCCACTTCCGGTTATACAGTGTAACTTAGAATAGACAAGATTGGACAAGACAGGACAAGAATAGACAAGATTGGACAAGACAGGACAAGAATAGACAAGATTGGACAAGACAGGACAAGAATAGACAAAATTGGACAAGACAGGACAAGAATAAACAAGATTCAACAAGGCAGGACAAGAATAGACAAGATTCATGAAGACAGGACAAGAATAGACAAGATTGGACAAGACAGGACAAGAATAAACAAGATTGGACAAGACAGGACAAGAATAGACAAAATTGGACAAGACAGGACAAGAATAAACAAGATTCAACAAGGCAGGACAAGAATAGACAAAATTGGACAAGACAGGACAAGAATAAACAAGATTCAACAAGGCAGGACACAATATTACAGGTTAGGACCAATGCAAATAAGATTGGACAAGACAGGACAAGAATAAACAAGATTGGACAATTAATAAACAGAAATTTTGATTAGCTAAAACAAACAAAGTTTTGATTGGCTGAAGCAAGCAAGGTTTTGATTGGTCCGACAAAACTATATAAATCAGTGCACAGTGCAGATTCTTCACCATTGCTGGATCGGCAGTGGAACCCACAAGTGGGGGGCAGAACCTGAACAGGCTCCACCAAAGTATAGGAGACTTGAAGCATATAATTTGGCGGAATAACCCAAGTAAGGTCATAGAAACAATATACACTGATACAATAAAAGCCAATTTTTGGCAGGGGGGCCAAAGTGGTTCCTAAATACAAAATCTCAAGAACTAATTGACATAGAGCTATGCAGTTTTTTTTGTCTGCCTGGTACTCAAGTGCTCTATCATTGTAGACTATAGTCGAGAGCCCCAACTCAATTTTCTTCTCTGATTCTTGTTGTTCTATAGCTGGTCTAGGAGGTTTTTTAAGTGCTAAAGGTGTGTGAATATAAAGCTCTGTTCTTAAACATTGTATATTAATAATTTATTGCCTGAAATTATACAATTTGAAAAAGAAACCTATAAAAATAAACATATACCCCAGTATAAACTCTATTTCATGATATTTGTTGTTTTTTCTATAATTTTTATTAACATAAAATTATAACAATTTTAGTTAAGTGTGAGTTATTCCAACAATTTTTTTTAATTGTATATAAATAAACAATAGGTGAAAAAATGAGTAACAAAAGAATTAGATCAAACCAAAAACAAGAAATCTTGTATAGAAATGAATATACTACAACAGACATAGATGATGATCTCTCAGATATTCCAAATTTTCTGGCTAAACTGAAGCAAAAAATTATAGATGCAATTCAAAGCATGCTTTTGAAATGTTCCCTCAAAATATACTTCACTCTATCCTCACTGTATATAAATCCTCGTGGTGAACAAGAACAATATTCTCATTGTACCCGTGTGTCAATTTTACACCGTGATGATATCACTTGTTTGAATGATATTTATGATAAAATGTGTGAACAACTTAAACTAAAACAACAAGAATTTGAAGGCAGAGGTTCAGGATGGCGATTGTGTAATACTGATCATAAACTTGAAATTAAATTAGCTCGATATACTCCCCTTGGTGGTGGGTCTAGTTATATTGAGCTGCCCAAAAAGATTAGAAACAAACATGCTGTGTTAAATATTCAAAATGAAGATGATATGTGTTTTCTTTGGTGTATTATAGCACATTTTTATCCAGCACCAAATAATAAACATCGTGTCTCTCACTATATGAAATATTTTGATGAGTTTGAACAAATAATGTTTGGTATCCAATATCCAGTAGGTATTTCAGCTATCCAGCAATTTGAAAAACAATATGAACAGCACCACAATCAACCATTAGCTGTGTTTGTTTATGGCTATGATGAAAAATTTCACATTAATGTACTTAGACACCATCCACCAGCTAATGATGCACATATTATTAGATTGCTGTATGTTTCTGAGGGAAATCAAAAGCATTATTGTTTGATACAGGATCTCCCAAAATTAGTGAGAAACCAAATAACATTACATCATAATAGAATTACCATATGTGATTGTTGCCTATCAATATTTCATGGCACAAGTATGAAAACAAGAGAAGAACAATTAAAGGAACATATTGAAAAATGTTACCTCTACCCTTGTGTGACTTATAAGTTTCCACTCAAAACTATAAAATTCAAAAATTTTAAATCACTAGTGCAGCATCCATTTGTGATCTATGCTGATTTTGAGACAATACAGAAACCAATGGCAGTATGCCTCCCAGATTCAAATTCATCATACACAACACATATTGCTAAACATGTCGCTTGTGGTTTTGCTCTGAAATTGGTAAACACATATCACACAAACAGTCCACCCCCTTATATTTATCGAGGTGAAAATGCAGCCCAAAAATTTATCCAAACTCTTCGAGAGTGGGTGGAAACACTTGCTCCAATTTTACATAACACAGAACAGATGAATGATCTTACACCAGAGCAACAAGACCAACATAATAATGCAACACAGTGTGCATACTGTAACAATAAGTTTGATTCACATTGCCCAAAAATTCAACATCACAATCACTATAGTGGGGATTTCATTGCCAGTATTTGCAATCCATGTAACTTGAAAATACAGAGATACAAATTTATTCCAGTATTTATTCACAATTTGCAAAATTTTGATGCACACTTGTTTATCTCAGAATTGGGATATGATGCAGAGGATATTAATATTATACCACGCAGTAAAGACAAATATATCACCATAGAGAAAACTATTAGATTAAAAAATGGAAAAATTGTTTCTCTCAGGTTTCTTGATTCATACCAATTTCTATCTAGTAGCTTGGCAACTCTGGTGAAACAATTAACTGATAGTGAATTTGTTCACACGAAGAAATATTTTGGTGATGATAACATGAAATTGCTGAGGAGAAAGGGTGTCTATCCTTATCAATACATGGATAATTTTGATAAATTTAATGAGACACAGTTACCACCACGAGAACAATTTTATAATCATCTTCAAGATGAGGAGTGTAGTGAGGAAGATTATCAATATGCCCAGAAAATTTGGAATACACTAGATTGTAGAACAATGGGAGATTATCATGACAAATATTTGATTCTGGATACCCTCCTATTATCTGATGTGTTCGAGGCTTTTAGAAGTAGGTGTTTCCACATATATCAACTAGATCCTGTATATTATTACACAACACCTGGTCTATCCTGGCAGGCTATGTTTAAGTATACAGGAGTTGAAATTGGTCTTGTTGACAATATTGAACAGTTCATGTTTATTGAGTCTGGTAAACGTGGTGGTATAGTACAGTGTCCTTTGAGGTATGCAAAAGCCAACAATAAATATCTAGCTGATTACAATCCTGGCAAATCTTCTACATACATACTATACATTGACATGAACAATTTATATGGTTATGTCATGACCCAATCACTCCCAATTGGGAACTATCAATGGATGACTAATGCAGAACTTGAAAACCAGGATTTTCTAAATTGGGGTGAAGATCATCCAGTGGGTTGTCTATTAGAAGTTGATTTAGAATATCCATCTGATCTTCATGATGAACACCATGGATTTGCTATGGTTCCAGTTTCTCAGAAGATTCCAGGTACAGGGGAAACAAAATTGGTGTTATCTTTTGAAAACAAATATAATTATGTGCTTCATTATCGACTGTTACAATATTATGTCAAGCATGGTTTGAAACTCACCAAAATCCACAAGGGATTGAAATTTGAGCAAGAAAAATGGTTAGCCCCTTATATTCAAGAAAATACAAATCGTCGCATACAGACAAATTCCAAGGTTGAGAAAAATTTGTATAAATTAATAAACAACTCTATTTATGGGAAATGTCTAGAGGATAAAAGAAATAGGGTGAGATGCTCTTTGGTGTCTGATCCTAAAAAAATCCAGAAGCTTATTAATGACCCCACATACAAGAGCTTTAACAGCATCACTGATGATCTAACTCTTATTGAGAGGAACCCTGTCAGTGTAATATGTGATGCACCAATAGCTGTGGGTGTTGCAGTTCTAGAATTAGCTAAATTGGAGATGTATAAGTTCCATTATGATGTTATGAGGCCCAAAAATAATATTCAGATAGCCTACATGGATACTGATGCTTTTGTATATGTAATAAAAGTAGATGATTTATACAGTGATCTGTTTTCTATGAGAGAACATTTTGATTTTAGTAACTATCCAAAAGATCATCCACTGTACAGTGTTGAAAATCAGATGATCCCAGGAAAAATGAAAGATGAGGTGGAAGGGTCCATAATATCAGAATTTGCTGGCCTCAGGCCAAAAATGTACTTCTTAAAGATAGATGGCAAAAATGAAATAAAAAAGGCCAAGGGTGTGAGTCTAAGCTGTACTGCTAAACTCACAATAGAAGATTTCAAACAGTGCCTATTGAAATATGAAACCTTATTAATGTCAGCTCATCATCTTACTAGTAGATTGGATGGTGTCCATACCACTATAAAAAACAAAATAGCACTCAATGGCAATGATAATAAATTGCAAATATTAGATTGCAATGTTCATACAAGAGAGTATGGACACTATAATACAAGCAAATCTTGCAACAAATGTTCATCATAGATAGATGTAACTTAAAAATTGTTATATCTCCATCCCTAATTGAGCTAGGAGGATGGTTGATAACTTGTTAAACATATAGAAATTAAAATTGTTCTATTATTCTTTCATTCTTCACATCATATATGTATGACTTCTCTACAATTAAAATTGCACTGCATGTAGTGTTCTCTGGTAGTGCATCATGAAATTCACATACTATTTTAATATTAGTTCTATCATTTATAACTACTAATTTTCTTTTTGAAGCATTTATTAGAAACATTGGCCTATGAGCTATGAATTCATCTGGATCATAATACATATTCATATTTCCTTCAGTAACTCTCTTAAAAGCAGAGTATCCTTCATACAATTTTAAATAATCTCGATTTGCTATGTTCAAATTGTAATTTTCACGGGGAAACACTTCATTTCTACCATTCTTTAAATATATGTTTTTAATTTTACAGTCATCAAACTGGCTGCTGTCTTTTTCTTGATTGTCATATCTTGCTGTTTGGAACAGTACAGCTACAAACTCTGGCATGTCATATCTTAAAGATTGAAACTGTGTTGTAATATCATATTCAAAAAACTTGCCTTCTACAGCTTTAGATATGCACTGGTAAGTATAAAAAACTAAAGGAATTTTTGGATTCTTCAAGATGTTGGATTTATACTTGAGAGAATAATTTGCTTCATATTCAACAATTGGCATTCTTAGTTCCATGGACTGTATAACACATTTTGCAGCCTCTGGCAAGCTAGCATCATTTGCTGTACCATCTGCATTTAAAGTTTTGTACCTCATGATGGCATTGTTATCATTGGGTGCTCTACGAAATATGATGCTAAGACCTCCTTTCCACATGATCTCTTTGTAATCACTAAAAAATCCAAATAGCAACCTCATAGGGAACAACACTGTGTGAGATTTTGTTTGAATTTTTGTACCTGCTTCGAATCCAGCAGCTTTGTAGTAAGCACTTTCTGCTTTAGATAGTTTCAAAGTTCCTATTGTAGTGGATGTAATACCAGGGTAATCAATTCTGTCTATGACTGTGCCATGCTTCTTGACTTCAACTTGTGAGAACAAGAAGGGTACAAAGTTATTTATAAGTTTCACATTAGCAGTAGGAGGAAATTCTTCACCAGTGCTCTTCTTAACAATATCAAATTTTATATACAAATCTGATCTGTGTGGATGAATAAACCCATCCCCTGCTGTGATTTCAAACTCGATCTCTTTGTTGGGTTCATTGAGGTTTGCAAAGGTCCTCCTGTTTGGAGGGAAGGACTGTAATTCATAACACTCAATATTTCCAGTTTGGGTATTTATTTATATATTTATTTATTAAATATTTATTTCAATTACTGCAGTGGTATTGGCACCAGCAAAATCAACTATCTCATTCTTCTCATTTGTAATTGTTATCTCTATGTAATTAACTTTGTCATGTGAAACTGGAAAATAGATTGGTGGGATGGGGGAATAGAAAATTGGCTCCATGAATTCAGAATTTGGTTTGAATGTAGCTATAATACCTGTTTCCTTGTGTCTACCAACTGAATTTTCTTCAGCTTTGATAATCATCCCTTTAGCAATGTTGCAGTGAATGTTCAATGTCTCTATAGCCAAGAATTTTGGTATGAATTTACCTATGTGTCTAATACCTGGTTCTAGTTTGGTGTTGTTGGGAAATCCTAAAATCTCACCCATGCTAGACAGGTCTACCGTTTCTTGAGCAGACACAATCTCCACTCTGTGTGTTACAGAATTCTGAGATAGGAGTACACTGTTGCCAAGTTCTGATTGTAAAGTAGATAAATTATACTGTCCAGGGGGAATAACAATTTTCTCATTGCCCACAACTATAGAATTATTATAATTTGTTACATTTGGAATAAGATACATGCTGTAGAAAGCTCTGAGAGCTATGGATTTTGGATATATGATATCATCATGGAGATGTAGTTTCAAGATCGATGTCTCACTAGAAAGATGAAAAATTCCCATGCTTAATATACCACACAGCTTTTTGAAAATCTTCTAATTTGATGTTATGTATTTTATTCAAAATTCTGAGCATGGTAACACAAACATGACCACATATAATTTGATTGAAATTTTGTATACGCTCATCATTGTAATAAATGTTTACATGTTTTAAATAATTAATTAATTCTGTAGGGGGCACCCCACCAAAGGAGTCAAATATGTAAGCATTGTTATTCTGTTTATAATAGCATATCCAGTGTGTACCAATATTTTTGGACATATCCAAGTTAACCACACCACATTCTCGAGCCCCCCAAGAGGGGGGAGAACTATTTTTAGGGAGAGCGTCACTCATGAAAACACCTCTGAAATACTTAATTTTAAATATTTTAACTAAAGATTCAATATCTTGGTTGGTGAGTGCTTCTTCTTTTTTTTAAATTTTCTGAGAGCTTTGGATTTCATACCACTGAGTACCCTAGACTTTACACCACTACCCCCTCGTAGGGGGCTCTCCATAGCTAGATTATGTCTTTTCTGTTCTTCTAGTTCTGCTTTATTCTTTTTTGAATCTATTACAGTTTTGGCAATAGCAGCGCTCCCGCCAGCCAAGCTCCCGATAGCCCCTAGAGCAGCTAAGATGGCAGGGATGCTAAATATGAACCCACCACTATGTGATTTTTTTCTTCTATTTTGCAACCTTTTTAATTGTGATGAGCTAAGTAATAATTTCATTCCATTCCCTTTGGCTATACATTGTCTCTTCTTCTCTTGTTGTTTTTTAGTTAAAATTGGATTAATTTTTAAATTTTTAAGATTATGATATGGAATCTGGTAGACAACACCTTTAGGTTTCATGTTGTTTATTATTATTATTTAAGGGTATTTATATATATTTATATTACAAACCCCACCCTAACTTTTGTTTTGTATTCATAGCAATTGTTGTACCCAATGCAGTTATTTTTTCACCCAACGAAGCATCTCTGCTGGTTAATCTTCCAAATGCTGCTTCTTCTAATTTTTGATCAGCCACATGTCGAGTATCAAGATCTGCATGTCTATTGTAAGCAATGTCATGTTCCTTGCAGGCTGCATCGAGAGGATTAACTCCCTTATCTCCCCTCTTCAATCGCTTGTCAAGTTTGGTACCTGGACCACAGTACTGATAGCCAGGAACATGTACCTCAAATGGCAGTTTATTAATAATATCATTAACTAAGCCTTTACCCTCTGCCATGTTCCAGAATTTAGGTGGTAGAGTATTGATAATTTTAATCAAGTATCCTATGCCTTTAGGATCATTTGCAATAAAAGTAGCTAGCTTGTTACTAATCATATCTACAATACCCATCTTCTCATTGTAAAAATTGTTGTTTCCAGCATTCTCTTCCCCTGCTATCACCAACAGCCTGTCTATAAGTTTTCTTACATCATTAATCCACACAAACTCTTTAGCTAAAGTGTTATATTGCTTGATACCACTTCCAGTCTTGAGTTGGTTCCAGATGGGCTTGATAAGGTTCTTGTACTTGTCTCCACTACTTGATTTAACTCTGTTCTGACTAGCATCGTTGTTTTGATACAAGGCATCAGATAGTATAAGAATATCTGAATAACTTTGATAGTCTTCTTCAGTAAAATGTTTTGGTTGCTTCTTGGTTAAGAGCTCCCATAGACCAGGGGTACCAGGGTACCTTGACCAACTGTTTTCATCACCCAAATTGACTTTTATGTTGTCCCCCTCGAATGTCACTCTAGACTTCCCTATTTTCCAAACTGCTCCTTCATTAGGTTTCATAGTAGGGTACAGTCCAAAAACCTCATCTTTCTCAAACTTGCCTGTACTCAAATAATCTCTTGCCAAGGGCCCCAACTCAATTTTCTTCTCTGATTCTTGTTGTATAGCTGGTCTAGGAGGTTCTTTAAGTGCTAAAGGTGTGTGAATGCTAGATAAGGGGGTAGGAGGGAAGTCTGCATAGTTTTTAGCAGTGAGAGGCACCAAATCATTGATGAGATCTTTATTTTGCTCTGTGATGCTTTTAATTTCCTTACCAAGACCACTGATAGCATCTATAATAGGCTGATCTTGATGCTTGCGCTGCTCATAAAAGCCTCTGTTCTCATCCTTCCACCCCTTGAAGCGTTTAGCAAGATACTCATGTAATTTTAAATTATCTTCAATTTTATGTTTTGACATATTTATATTTTTTGATTGATGGTTATTTATAATGTTTCGACGTTCAAAAAGTCGTTGATTTTATTTCTAAATTTCCCATTGCTAGGTTTTCTTGTCATGTCGATCGTAGCAAATCCAAAATCATCGCTGTTCCAGCATGAAGAGCAGAATTTTGAAAATTGATTATAATTTAAATCTCCCCCAACATAGTCATCGTAAACATGTTTCAGATTAGTATGATCTTGGCGAAATAAACAAATTAAATTTGTATTATCTCTTAATAACTGCTTGGGAATCTTGGAGTAAGTTTGAGCTAAGTAAAAGCAATCTATTTCCCTATGTCTACCCTGTGTAAAGAAATTTCTTATCTCATTCTGATTTTCTAGAATCACATCATCAAAAACAACAACAGAATTCTTCAAACAGTGATCGAGAGGTTTTACTTTTGAATCAAATGTAGATATGTTAAGTCCCTCATACACCTTCATGAGTTGCTGGTATTTTGGTTGTTCTAAACTTCTTGAAAATACATACAAGTGTCTATTTTTCCAGTGTAACCAGTTAGGGGCCAGCAAAAAATTATCTACAAGCAAGGTAGTCTTCCCACAACCTGAAGGCCCTACTATGAAGCATCTTATGTGATCAGGCAGCAACTCACCATTTCTCTTAGTAGTTTTTGCTATATCTGGCAATCGCTGTACAACATTCCATGTTGGTGTCAAAGAATAACTTTGTCTGCATCTATCCAACTTTTCTCTGCTAATCCAAGCCATTTAACATAAAGTTTATTATTCTTTTTAAGTAATACTTTTTCAATTAGATATGTGTCTGGATATTTTGTTTTACTGAGCTCCTCTTCATAAAATCTCCCTTTTAGTATTTTATTGCTACTATCTTTTATCATATAGGTATTTCTATTCCCTGGCAAAACTTGAACTATAGTGAATAACTCTGTAGACCAATTCTTAGTAAATCCCTTCTCGAATAAATGTTTAAATTTACTAATTCTTACTTGTTCTCCTATTCTGAATTTTGGTTTCTTAATTGTATGTTTATATTTATTACAGTAAACAGTAGACATCAATCTTGCCTCATCAGCTTTAGTTACCTCAGCTGGTTTCATGTGAATAGTACTGTGTACTGAGTTATTATAATTATGAACTAGGCTAGGTAAAATATCTATCCACTTGTAATTACCCTGTAGAGTAAATTGCCTCCACATTAGATGTTTTAATGTTCTATTGAACCTTTCCACTATACTTGCTTTGAGATCACTATATGTAGAATAATGTTTAATATTATACTGTTCCATTAACTTGCTAAATGTAGAATTATAAAATTCTTTTCCTCTATCTGTCTGTAGATATTTTGGTGTCCTGCCTTTGCTAAATATCAATTTAAAAGCTTCAACAACACAAGCACCTGTTTTGGATTTTAGGGGAATTGCCCATGCATACTTACTAAATGTATCGATAACTGTAAGCATGTACTTGTAATTATGATTTATCTTATGTAAATTTTTCAAAGTTCCTGTTGACATTTCTATCAGATCTGCTTGAAACAGATCATCTACACCCTTTGTTACCACACTCAATCGCTTGTAGTTGCGACGAGCTGGCTTATGTAATTCATAAACTATATCTTGTCTTGACATCTAATGGTATAAGAGAATATGACATAAAATGGATTATCCTCTGGGTATAATTGTTTCAATTCAAATAATAATTGATCACCTGCTTCTACATTAAAAACAGATAATTGTTCATCCTCATGTACTTTATATCTTTTTGCAGATTCATCCCAGTATGCAACAGGTATCTGAAGTGCTCTATGAACACCATCTTTTCTTTGTATGGTGAACTGTGGTACTTCAAAATGCTTACCACTCTTCAAGTAACCAAATTTGAGAAATTTAATATTACCATCGAGGAAAAATTCATGAGACTGATTGTAAGGGTACAATTTGTAAACATTGCCTGCATTGACATATGTTCAGCGACCTCTAGTATTTGGAATACTCTGTAGTCTAACAATATCAACAGTAAAAAAATGTTTTAATTCTTGTTCCTCCAACCTGCTTAATATTTGTTCCAGGTGTTCCTCTATGGTTTGTACTACTTCACTGTAGCTAGGTTTGATTCTCACATCAACCAACAATCGTTTGAACTCTTCCTTGAGGTTGTGGAGTTGTGTGGTGAAATTAGATAATGCTGATTCTTGAGTAGATTCCAGAGTAGCAAGCTGTAGCTTGATGTTTGATATAATCTCTTGTAAACTCTCTACAAGTTTCAATTTGGTACTCTGGCTTGCAAGATCGTGCACTTGATTTTTGATTTCCGCAAATAATGCATGAAGTTCATTGATTATCTGGTTGGTAGGTAAAGTATTAATAGTATTTTGAATTACACCAATCTCTTCCTGTATGTTTTTGATGTCCTCTGACTTGAGAATTCTATTCACTGCTCTTTTTACAGATCTTAACTCTTGGGAAGTGGGCAAATTAGCTACAGTGTTTTGAAGTGTGGTCAAGGCTTCTTTCACAATATTTAACTCGCTGGCATCTGCAACACTGCTCAAGGCATCCTGAAGATGCTTTAAGTCATCTTGGGTTGGTGTAGATTGCTGTAATATTTGCAATTTGTTCTGAATGTTATCTATGAGATGGTGAAAATGCGATAATTCAGTTTCGGTATTCAGATTTTCCAATTTGGTGATTTGTTCTTGAATAATGTTTAAAGTTTCGGTTATACTTGGCAACTTGAATTCTAGAGTTTCTTGTACATTTGTTAATTCATTTCTCATAGTAGTCAAAGTATCCTCAATGTGAGCTATGGTACCCTGTATCTTACCAAAATCTTCATAAGTTTCTAACTGTAGCTTGATATTGGCAACGCTGCGTGCGATAGCATTTAATTCTGAAGATGAAGGAAGATTATCGATAAAATTTTCTAATGTTTGTAGTTTAGCTTGAACTTCTGCTATAGCTGTATGCAACTGATCTGTTTGGAGTTCAGTTTTAATATTTTCCAGTGAAGGGGTCTCAAAAGATTGAAACTGCTCTTGTAATTCTGCAATACTGGCATTGAGCTGTTCATATTGCCCCTGAGTTTTGATATTTTGAATAATAGAAAGCAGTTCTGTGCGAAGAGTATTCGCTTGATTGTTTAATTCTTGTTTTAATTGCTCTGTAGCAGTTGTTTGTATTTGTCTAAATTTCTCAAGTTCAATTTTCAATTTGCCTACACTCTCCCCCAAGCTTTGAAGGTTGTCTATGGATGCTAAATTTGTATATTTTTCAAGTAGGGATTTGAGTTCACTATCAATTTTCACTATGGGGTTAATCAATTGAGTTTGGAGATTAGTAATCTCTGTTTGTATGTTTAAACTTAGTGAATTCTGTAAGATTAACAAGTCAGCTTTAAGCTTTTTTAATCTTTCATCTAGTCTGGCAATGTCACTTGAATTATCTGGTATTTCTTGTCTTCTTCTGTTTCCAAATATATCCATTATGTATATTAATTTTCGAATATGTGTTATTTAATTTTATTTTTTGTTCACGGTATTTTTATATATTCATGAGAGAATAAATTAATTTAATTTCCATGAAGAAGGGGATTAGCTTGTCATACTCGCCAATAATTTCTGCATAGAGATAATCATCTTTCTCTACATCGTATGTGCTGTCGGGGTTCATATTATTGTGTTTAATTCTATACAGATTTCTACCTATATGTATATTTACCCCCGTAGGCGGCCTCCCTTCCCCCGTGCTAGAAGAAACAGATATTTGAATTTTACCTGTGACAGGAATTCTGTAAGATGCAAGATTATTATTGAACACAAGCAATTGTTTCCCTGTATCCTCATCAACCTGATACCAGATACTATTCAGATGGATGATAATTATTCCTTTTAATTGGCGATGAATTTCTTTAATTACATCCATGTTTACAGCTGTTTTCTCTACAGGTTGAATATGTTTCTTAAATCCAAACAGGTTCATTGGCATTATTTTTCATTGGGTTATTTATTATCATGAAATAAGTATCAGAACTTTATGCCCAAGATGCAAAAATAGGTGTGGGTAAACTTGGACCAAGATGCAAGAAAGATCACGCGATACACCCTTGACACAGAGTCGCGTGATTGCACTTGATGTTAAGTGCCCGATAGGGGCAAGTTACACTGTATAACCGGAAGTGGACCGGAAGTGGACCGGAAGTGAACCGGAAGTGGACCGGAAGTGGACCGGAAGTGAGTGTGGGTGGCCTCTTGCAGAGGGGTGGCCTCTTGCAGAGGGGTAGGCATAGCCTTAAGTTGCACTTCTTAAGTGCCCGATGACAAGTTACACTTGTATAACCAGTTATAACCAGTTTAGCCCAAGATGCACTGTTCCCTACTGGGAAATAACATGTTCTAACATGCATGTTCCAAGATGCAAGATGACACATCCCGACACAGGGTCACCTGATTGCACTTGTTAAGTGCCCGATGGCACATGACACTTGTATAACCGGTTATAACCGGTTTGTTTTTAAATGCCAGATGGCACATGACACTTGTATAACAAGTGCCCGATGGCACATGACACTTGATGTTTTTAAATGCCCGTTTTATATCTACTATTGTCATTTGTTTTAGCCAACCAATCAGGTATAGCCTTACAAATTAATCTCGGATCAGTTGAACGGAATCTTCTGAACGTCGTTTTTCGTTGGTGCAATGCAAATCTTTAAACCAAGTTCATTTAGAGTGGATTAAAATTAATCTCGTTCATCTGAACTTCGAAATAATCGGCGTTGGTGCACGCGGCCATCAAACAGCCTACTGTACATGTGAGATTTAAGACTATCATAAATGTATATTTTGAGAAGTTAGTCAAGCGTTTACTTTATAATAGGAACACAGCCCATCCTTGGATGATTAACAGATCCCATATTATTCATTATTCTTAGAAAATAAGTCTTCTTGGCATTATGTTTTAAACGTTTTATTTGTTTATAACATGTTTTTTCGGTTCTTGTTTAAAACACTGTTTAAAATATTAAAAACATGTTTAAAAAAAACTGTTTATTTTGTTTCTTTTAAAAAAAATTGCCAACCCTGCTAGGAATGCATCAATTGCGAAGATCAAACGCAATCATTTCAAAGAAACCAAAAGTACATGTTTATCTTTATCAAAAAGTGCATCAAACTTGATTTGTTGCACATCAAGTTCTGTTCGCAGTATCGAACCCGGAAGCCCTTGACCACAAGGCGGAAAAGAAACAATTAAGACCAGATAATCTACAACTTACCGTCCAGTTCAGGCAACAGTTCCTAAGAACTACTCTGTACGGTCAATTCTCCGAGAAGTTGAAAGCCAAGTAGATGAGAAACTGTCAAGAACCAGTGACAGCTTTGTTTTACAGTTTCCTTATCATGCTTCAAATTCAGGTTAACTACTTTCACGCGGTTTATCTTCTTTCCCAATAGTGAGTCCCCCCTCCCCTTGTCGCCACGGACTTGACAATGCAGACTTCAAATTAATTGTCTTGCAAAATACTGTATTTAGACTTCCTCATTACTGTTTGCCTAACAGTGTACGGGAATTCTAGCTACCAAGTGTTGTCTGCGTGATCCCACTACATCTGATTATGTGTTTTTATTGGTCATTTTGCGTCACTTTTTGGCTAATCGCGGCGATGAGGATGAGCAGAAACTAAATCGCGTTTGGTCCAACATGTTACCTTTCCCGTGTTAGCCAATGTGTCAATCAGAAACAAGAAATATGTCAACCAGACAGCAAGAAGCTTTCCATGTTGCCACTTTGTAGTTTAATTCCCACCTTTTTTTAATCTTAATAAAAAAAAGTTTGTTTTCACCAGATTTCGTGGTAGTGGTCAGTGTGCTGTATATAACCTTACCTCTTATTCCCTCCAACAAGGAGTTGGCAATACATAGCGACAACCCTACGTTTCTGTGTATAACATTGCTTTTCGCGATGAGTATTCAAGATGAACAGCGACATGCCATAAAATATTGTTGGCGTTTACGGAAAAGTGCTGCGGAAACATATGCAATGTTTCAACAGGCATATGCCGATCAAGACAGACTGAGTAGAGCCACAGTGTACCGATGGCACAAGTTGTTCGAAGATGGGCGCGAATCAGGCGAATCATAATGCACCACGATAACGCACGCCCGCATACCGCGCGGGCTTTTCAGGATTAAGTGACGAAGAGAAAAATAAAAATTTTCCCGCATACAGCCCGGACCTTGCACCCTGCGACTTTTGGATATTTCCACTTTTAAAGGCCGCTTTACGTGGTCGTCATTTCATGATGAACAAAGAAGTGATCACCGCAGCGCAAGTTTTCTTCAGTTCCCTGCCTGACGACGAATTTTCAAAGACATTCACAAAGTGGCAGGAGCGTATGGACGCTTGCTTAGCTGTCAATGGTGCCTATTTTGAAAAAGATGTACGTCTACTCGATATGGCTGATTCTGAATAAAAATTTTGTGGTTTGTAATTTTTTTGTTTCATTTTAATGATTCTTGGAAGGATCCATGAACATGCTTGTCTTTTAACTGCTACGCAGTCACGACTTTTTGACCTATTGCGCTCATTTTGGTCTCAATCGGCAGCTAATGAACCAAATTTTCACCCTAGTACAATTGCTAGCCAATGGAGGTCGCTGCTTTCCTATACAGGAATTAGTCTCACCTTCTCTGCGACAGCCTTTGTACATTTTGCAAAAAACTCAGAAAGATGACTAAAATCGACTAACAGTTGATAGGATCAGAAAAAAGAAGAAGAAGAAGGATTAAAACATAAACTAAACGTTACGTTTCAACCTTCTAGCAAGGTCTGCTTTAGACTCTGTACCAAATACAAAAAAAAAAAAAGTTTTATATGAGTTTTGGTTATCATGGAAACAAGGCTTCATGGTGTTAAGGTTGCCTAAGAGACCATAGTTGTCAGCGGCAGTTCAAGTGTGCAAAACTTTGCATCAGGTCAGGTTATAAATAAATTCATCCAGGACTGTCGTTATGAATGTCTCTCGGGAGTTGCAGAAATATTGTAAATATTGTCCTCAGTGACTTAGCGCAGTTTTCTCTGCCCCCTTCCCGTAAGTGAAATATTGGATGGCCCTGAGTGAAGAAATTATCGATGACGCCACATGGGGTAGACGGACATACAATAGTTAACTAGTTCCACCGCCCGACAATTGTACAAGAAATTAACTCCTGCCATGAAGAAGAAATGGGAAATATTTTCTGTTACTTCAGCGCAAGCCCGGATTCTTGGAGGAGGGGGAAATGCTGCAAAATTATGTAGTGCATTATATTTTGTATTTTTTGGCTGATACATTTTTTTTAAAAAATAGAATTAGGTTAGATAATACATACACAGATATTTTTTTAAATACTGTTTTAGGGAATTAGGATAGTATACTCTTCTTTTTTTTTACTTCGAAGTGGATGTGGCTCCAGAAACAAATTCAATGTGGCTTTTCCGAAACAATTAATATAGTTGGTTATTAATGTGCACTATTTTATATCTCTACACACCATATTTATGTTAACACTGTTGAGCAGCCTTGTTTTGATGTTAATAAAACATTGAAATGCTGACCAAGGCGAAATTTATTGTATAAAAAAATATACACTAAACACGTAACGTTTCCACCCTCTAACAGACTTCTTCAGACGAAGAATCACAATAAATTATTTTATTATATAAATTTATTTAGGGTGGAATCGTTTCGTGTTTAGTGTATATTCTTTATATACAATAAATTTCGCCTTGGTCAGCATTTCAATGTTTTATTAACATATCTATGTATTTTTCATGAATTTTTTGTAGTGTTAATGTACATTTTCTTTTTCTTTTTTGCAGATGCATACCAGGTAAAGCAAGGGAAGAGAAAAATGGGGAGCAGGGGGTGATTCCTCTACAGCCAACAACAAGAGTGAGTGAGTACTGTAGATATTTTGTAAAACAATCTATTGTGTAAAGTTATGTTGTGTCATGCTGGGATAGCAATGAAAATGGGATGTATGTGACAGTTCGCTTCGCTTTTGATACTTTCCTGGTTTATGCTTGTGTTCAGGGACGTACTGATTTCTCCAGCGGAGTCTAGTGACATGGAATGTGGTAATAACTTCGAGTCTCCTGGAGGAAGCATAACAACGTTTGCTGAGATTTAGGCCAGTGTATGGGACCGGTGGTCACCCACCATCGTGAGGAAATTGGGGAGCTACGAATGAGTAGCGTAACCCGACCATGGAAACCTACAACGACTGGGGGTTCGTCGTGCTGACCACACGTCACCCTGTAACTGGTTGGTTGATCTCCCACTTCCGTTGGGTCATGTGGGAGTTAAGCCGGCAGTTGGTAGGTAAGCTTTGACCCTCACGGGATGTCACGCCATAGGTTATTATATATATATGTGGGGGGGGGTGGAGAGAGAGAGAGAGAGAGAGAGAGAGCAACTACCTATTACTCGAAACGCACTTTACATGCCATAATGAAGAAGGAACTATATAGTGTTATCTCTGGCATATTATTAATTTCTTTTTACATCTTATATCTTAGAAAATATATTATTTTTGAACACAATCATGGTTTAGTAATGGTATTAATGGATAATATCTCTTTAATAGCGGTTACATGTCGTTCATCTGATAAACTTCGAAGGATTTTAAAAATCTATTTCAATTTTGTATCATTTTTCCATTAGCATATAGTTCAATAGGACACCAAGTATTATCAATGAACTGGGGGGGGGGGGCGAGGGACAAATTCGGCCTTGTCCTATGTGTCAGTACACCCATGTCCTTGGGAGAAAGTAAAAGAGAATATGTGAGTGGGGAAAGATTGAGAAATGTATGACAGGTTTCTAAGGAAAAATGAGTATGAACGAGCTATATCAGGCGTTAGAAATACTGAACACCGTAACTCCTGTTGGCAGAATAACATATGATTTAATTTTTAACTCGTCAGAACATCACCTGAAAGATTACTAATGCTAAATAATGCGGGAATCTATTTTGATATAATTAATAAGAGTATTTTATTGTTTAGACTGGTTTTGGTGTACAATGCCCAAGTTTTTACGTACTAGGTACATATTTATACTTACAATATACGGGGTGTCGACATGAAACTTGCACAAACTTTCACAGTCTGTTGTGGTCCTCAAGGCAAATAAGTATTTTTAGTAATGTTTTGATCCTTAGGGCGATTTTTATGCTGTGTGTGTGGTCATGCGATACAGATTCTTAAGGTACAGATTCAAGGTTGCCACTAATAGGTATATTGTCTGTCAGAAAGCAGCAAAACTTTTATTCTGCAAATGACAGACATTGCAACTAATGCATGTAAGGTCCACTCTTTGTAATATCATAATATATTTAGACAAAACTTACGAAACCCTTATCTTCTACATATATAAAAAAGGTATGTGTGTGTGTGTGTGTATATATGTATGTATGTTTGTTCCGGCATAACTCTCGAACGCCTGGAGCAATTTTAACCAAACTTGGTACACATATGACTTACAACCTAGAAAGAAATACTGTAAGGGTAAGACACCCCTGGCACCCCTAGGGATGGGGTGGGAAGGGGTGACAAGTAAAAATAATCGAAAACGACCGATATTAGTTTAATATAAAAATGAATGGATGTGCGGCATGTGCTATAAGGGGGAAGGGTGAAATCCTGTCAGTTCACCTTTAATGACCTCTGCTGGCATGTTACATATATATATGTCATATAGCAGAAAAACGGAAGCTAGTGGCAACCATGAATTTCTACCGCATGGTTCCGTATATATAGGATAGAAATCTCGTTTTTCGACGGCTCATAGCGTCTAGACTACAGAGCGAGAAGCGGCACTGCACATTTGCAAGAGGGGCGGGAAGGAGGGAGGGAGGGAGGCAGGAGGCTTCGTCTGTCGCGTTCGTGCCGCGGGAAACCTCTCGTCGCCTGATTCGTGAGTAACAGTACAGTTTGATATTCCAATCATGCTAGAAGTAGTATGCGCTAATCTCTAAAAATTCCTTGATAAATGTGCCCAACATATCTGCCTGTTTTCATCAGCAAAATACACTCTACGGGCTGTGAAAGTTTGTAGCTGTTATATGGGGACACCCGGTTTATACTCATATATTCATGTGTTCGTGTGTGATGGTATGTGTGTATGTGTGCTCGCTCTCGCGCGCAGATATTTTTGAGTGAACACAATAGAATCGGCATGCCTTTGAATGTCATGCCTAATGTGATGAAAGCTTCTAGTGTTCCAAGATTCCAACTTCACACGGTTGGATCTATGACAAAGCCTCCACAGGCTAGGTGACGACGTTAACGCTCCTCCCATTCAAAGGTTGGACTGGTCTGATATTTCTCTTTATTGGATCGCCATTGCTTTCCTGCAACATCCTAAACTCCTCCATCTGCGAATAAAAGGAACAATTAACTATTTAATTTCCCCTTCTCCAGAGCAAAAGGCATAGCATTTTATAAATTTATTAAATAAATAATATTAGCTTATGCGTGTAGAGAAATGATTTTCGCCCACGGAGAGTCAATTGAGGAGGAGGCCCTTGAGTATGGAAAATGTTTACATATTATTAATGGGAGAGGAAATAATATTTTACAGGATTCTTGTTGGGAAACCTGATGGTAAGAGACCCGCAGGAAGGCCAAGACGAAGATGGAGAGATAACGTTGAGATGGACCTAAAGGAAATCGGTAAGGATGGAAAAGATTGGATTGATCTTGCACAGATAAGGACAAAGGCGCAACAATCCGTAGGATCTCTTAAATGTAACATTCAACGAACTCTACAACCACACACATTTACCCATCACCTTTTCTATCAGGAAATTGTTACAACCACGTAAGGAATGTCTTGTCAGACATTGCCAGGCTTCCTTGATCGCCAGCATTGTAAACGGGTGTCAACAATCGCAACCAAGGAAGAGGCCTGAGGTCTGACTCGGCATTATTAAGTAAATTGAATCTGAATAAATATCTGTTGGAAGAGAGGTCAGTGGTCAGTTCTAAGCCAGCAGTCAATTGGAGATTATTAGTCAGAGAAGGAGAGAGGAGTTTGGGCTTGCCAGACTTGGATTAAAAACGGACTCCTTGTTATAAGTAGTCCGCGGTTCGACGCTACGAAGGAACACTTCCACAGCGAGAGACAGGTATTTCTTTTCTGCATGCTGATCCAATCTGTAGGGGTTTAAACTCAGGTGTTGTGTTTTGCCATTCAAGTGTATGTAAGTGACCCTCTTCCGTCTTACCATCAGGCTTGCCATGATAGAGAGTACTTTACATCAACCAAGTAAGATTCCCCATTCCTGAGGGAATGACACGAATGGAAGGTTCGTGTTGCTGCAGCCGTAAATCTTCGGGTTTAAGAAAGGCTAGAGATTTAGTTATTAATTTTTATCTTGTTGCTTATTGTCTCTTGCATGAACGTCTTTTGTGAGTGCCCCTTCATCAATTTCACATCATCCCTTCTCCTCATCTTCGAGATTAGTGAAAAGTGGCAGAAAAGCGAAGTAAAACAAACCAAGTAGATATTATTTTATTTAGCCCTATCTTTCTTTCTCTTCATTTGTTTCTTTTCTTTCCTATTTTCTCACGTCATCCTGCCCTTATTTCTCTGTGATGTAAGCAATATTTGCGATTGGGTGCCGAAATTTGAGGAGAAACGACAGCTTAGTTTCTCGTGGTAGACGAGTCTCATTCCCACACAGTAGGCTCCGGTAACTGCATGTGACCGATTGTTAAGTTGTCCGAAAAGACTAAAGTAAAGAACTATAAACACCCCTGAAAATGGACTAGGTCTCGGGGGAAACAGCAGTGCCAGTTACTTTTTGGCGCTAAGAACAGTAGAGAGTGAGCGTGGGAAGTCCTTGGAAGGCCGCGCAGTTTTCTTCGCGCTCGCATTGACAAAAGAAGCTCAGAATCCTTTAAGTTCGTTTTGAGTTTTCGGAATCCACGACAATAGTTCTTTCCAAGTTGATCGGTCCGGAAACTGCAGCGAGGACGATGGAAACGTGTGCCCAGAAGCATGGGTCTGATCTGATGACGTGATCATCTCGAAGAGATTTTGTCAGCTGTTCAAGAGTTTTCTTCAAATTGGATCCGAGTTTGCAGAAAGGAAAGTGAAGTGAAAATCTTATGGCTAAAGTGAAACGTGATTAGTTTGATAATAATGAGAGCTCTCGTATTCAGTGATTAAAGTGGTCACAAAAGGGTGAAGGAAAAGCGCTATTCAGAACGAAGTTAGAGATCTCAAAACAGGCTAGCCTTTGGTTATGTAAGCAAATGTAGTAATATTCAGTAATTATATTGAACTCAATCATTACAAGAGTTTGTAGCTACAGAATTTTTTTTCAATACAATCCAAAGCAGTAGCGTACGCAGGATTTCGTCAAGGGGGGGGTTATCATAAACTTTCTCCAAATTCACATTACCTTTGATTTATTATACTTTAATTAAATAATAATAATCACAATTAATTAATAATACTTATAATTAATTAATTAGCTGAATTACTACTAATAATACTACTAATACCACTACTACTATTATGTAGTAGAGATCTACATAACTATACCATTTATGAAAACAATAGAAAGAAATTACTTTCTAATCATTCAATTTTTATCAAATCGTGGGAGCATTTTTTTGTTTTTGTTGTTGTTTTTTGTCTGGTCAACGAGGTGACATTTTAAGGGTGAAGAAAATCCATAAAACAAGAAAATATATTAAAATAAATTGAAAGAATTAAAGTATGGAACTCATCCAAGAAGCTGCGGTGGTCTGGTCGGTAGAGCATCTGACAATCACGCGGGAGATCCGGATGAGATTCCCGAAATTGGTTGAAATTTTTCCGGCTTCTTCTCCGCATAAATGTCCCCGATAATTCACATCTTGATTGTCTCACTGTTCTTGTAAAATTTTCACTTTTAGAGAAATTGTATTGATTTGAGTCAAATCATTTGACATGGAATGACCCAACTATCTATATATTATCTTTAAATAACGGCCCTAATAACGGGTACACAGAAATATTCAGTTATGTCAAGGGGGACTCTCAGGCAAAAAGTTTGAGAAACACTGCCTTAATGGCATTTCGGATCTTATATATTTCCAAATTTTCGGATCTGGCACCCCCCAAAATACCAAAATTGTTCACTACGAAGTTTTATTCCTGTATAGACGAGTCCATTTTTGCTTTTCAAATATTTACAGCAAAATTAATCAATTTTCCGTGAATTGCATAACACACAGGATACTTCAGACTTCAGAAAGTGTCGCGTCGGTATATAAACTGTAAATTTCGTGTTTAAGAGTCTATTTCGCATTTTGCAGTTCATTTCGCATCATTTCGTGACAAAACAGGGTAGGAAAATGCACCTCACACCTTTCAGAAACCTTAAAAATTAACATTGCAATGTGTTATTTCAAATTTCGTTTTCTTTTTGTCAAAAACGAAATATGCATGCCTCTACCGATGATGCTACAGCCCCTACCAAAATTTTGAGAAAATCAGAATTTTCAAATAAAAATCCGTTAAGATCTTTAAAAAATCAAAATTTGTAAATACGAAACCTCTTTTAAAGTGAGTCCCGATTACCATTTTTGTCTTTGAATACAATTTTAATAGACTGAAAAGCTTCAAAAATACGAAATATTTTATTATGCATCCTGCCCACCAAAACGAAGCCATGTGTTATCCTCATTTACTATTCCGCCCCCTCCCCCCAAAAAACTGCGTACGCCAGAGTATTGAACATTGTTGCAACTGAAATACAAAACATTTTATTTCTCTATTAAATCATAGTTACCCTCATATTTCACTTTCAAGAACTTGTGCTTATTTTCAAGGCATCACTCTGAAAGACGCGTGTGCTTGGAATGCTGTGCTTTTCTCCATGCTACATATAAATAATAATTCAAATTATTATTATTATTATTAGTGGTAGTAGTAGTAGTAGTAGTAGTAGTAGTAGTAGTAGTAGATGTAGTAATAGTAATAGCATTGCCCCAGATCTTTGACTGTGGTAAATTGACCATTTAAATTTTTTTCCACAGCATTTTTCATAATATTTCACAAGCTCAAGGGGGGGGTTTAAACCCCGTAACCCCCCCCCCTTGCGTACGCCACTGATCCAAAGTGCCGCTAGAATCCTCGTATTAAGTTGACTTTTATAAACCGAGGACAAGCGGAAATTCGCCGGCCTTTCACTTTAAATTTTATAATTATTTACTAAAAGGTTATTCTTTAATAAATGTAATTTTTATTGGATACGCAACTTGAGAGTATTAATAAAACCTGAAAAGGAATTATTTCCCGCTGAACGAAAGCTAGAAACGACGCAAAATGCAGCCTTGCTGTTACATGCAATGTTGCAGACAAACGAGAGTCTGCCATCCGGACCCACATGTACGACTTGGCCGAGGGAACCAAAGTTATCCTCACAAAGTTCATAGCCACCAGCAAGCTTTGCCAGCTAAGGCATTCCTTACTTGCGAGGCGGCGGCTGTTAGTTCCAGATGGAGAAGTCTGGAACTTCTGCAAGGAAAGCGGAAGAAGAGAGTCATCGAGGGGTCGTGGCAGACAGAGGTGCGAGTAGAGAATCTTGCAGTAAGTCGGTAGTTTGTCTTTCTTATATGTTGACTGTGGTCAGGTGCGGAACGTTGAGCGGTGTGAGTTTAACCACAGATATACAAGGGTTGGATAAAAAGTAATGGCAACACTGCTGTCCCGTGAAAGGGGCGAGTCACAGCGCCACAACCGTTTCGTGGTTGATAAAGGAATGTCAGACGAGGAAGTATAGTGAGTGGGGGTGCGATTGTATGTTATTCAGTCAAAAACAGCAGTGCTCTGAAGCAGATGACAAGAGTGCAAGCGCCCTAACAATATGTTTAGGCAAGAAGAACAACGTCTCTTAGGCAGACGGTCAACGCAGCCTACTACTGCACCTTCTTGCAACACCACCTTCGTCTCGCATTAAGAAGGATGCGACGGCACGTTCTGGCACGGTGCCCCATCATCCTGCTTGACAATGCAAAGTGTCACACTGCGAACACTGTGACGGCGCTCCTGCATAACTGGTAGTGGGAGGCACTGGAACATCCGCCGTATTCACCGGTATGAGACCGTGTGATTACGACCTTTTTGCCAAAATGAAGGAACCACTGGGCGGGAAGCACTACGACACGCGCGAAGCCATCATACGTGCTATAGGGCGGTCACTGCGGGACATCGACAGAGATGGACGCGCTGACGGTGTACGACGCCTTCCATACGTGTGGCAGAAGGTCGTAGAGATGGGGGGGCGATTACATTGAAGGAATGTAACACGTGCTCCTCTGCCAATACAGTCAAGTAGCAATTATACCAGTGTTGCCATTACTTTTTATCCAACCCTTGTATCTTTATATGTAGTTTAACTTTGGTGTAGGTAAGCCCTTGCATGGCCAGACATCGCCCAACTTCGGAGGGTTCGCTCCCGGTCTGTGGGTTAAGGAGAATGTAGCGAGTCAGTTAGTCGTTCAGATCCCCTTACATCTCTTAAGTTCAATAGCATGCTAATAAAGTAAAGACAAGACCTTAACATGGTGGAGATACGATATAGACCTAAGTGGGGCCCATGTTCTATTTTACTTACCTGAGACCCGCCTATGTTGAATGGGAACGGATAGAGCAACCACGTGACAACCTCCGTGCACGGTGGGGTGGTGAGTGAGCCATTGTAATTCAGGTACAAGTAGTTGAGTTCTTTCACAAACGTGGAAAGAGGCCTTGGCTCAATGGATATGGTGGTGTGAGCAATTCTGATTTTCTCAAATTCCGAAGTCAGATATTCCATGTCGGAATTTGGTGCGGATACCTGTCGAAGAAACAATAAGCATATGTTAGTGCGGTACTATTTGTATTATTGTTTCTTGTATGTATAGTCACCAGCAATAGAAACCTACATCCTGAAATACTCACTTCCCTGCGATGCGTTATGTATAGCTAAGTGGCGTGGCGTGACTTTTTTAAAAGTGTTACCAGCTATCAGTACGATAATTATGCCTGCTAGACGTTATTACACCCGCCTTCCCCCTTCGGTAAAGAAAACATGTCTTCGAGGTAGATATTTGTTCATTTCGTTCTTGTTTTGCAATCAGCACAGTGATTTAGCCACAAACACTCCTACAAAGAACTACCACTCATGAGACAGTTACCACGAAAATCCAATGAATAGTGGTAGACCTTTGTCAATTCTTCATCTGTCTCCGTTTCTTTGAAATGAGCTGCGAAGGGGAAGAAGAAGAACCACACTTTTCTCGGGTCAGTTTGACGTTTGTGTGGTGAGCACTGAGCAGACGACAGACCTCCGCTCCTTTGTGGAAGGGAAGCCCAGCTGTACGTAACTACTGTTGTTGCCAACTTAGTATTTTGGAGCAAGGTTTGTACAAATCACAAATCACAGCAAGGAACTATATTTTCGTCTATTACCTAACTGGTCTCAGTTGTAGTTCAATCCAGCCTTGGCTCTGCAGTCTACCTCTAGTTGCTTCACAGAAATTGTATTCCTATTTTAGGAGGGATTTAGCTCTTTTCTGCCAATCCGATGTGACAACACTGGCTGCTCCGGTAGGTCTGAACGGCAACAGGGCCCCTTAACAGGCATATGAATAACCCCATAGCACACTACAGGGTGGGAAATAACCTTTTGCTAGGGGTCCACAGTAAAAAGTAACAACAATTAAGAAATTATGGTAATACCAAATGTTTACTGCGACAATTGTGGTTACAAAAACAAAATTAAAAGTTAGTATGTCCGCCGCTTGCTTTTCTCACAGCACGAATACGATCAGGGTACGAGCTCAGAAGATTCGTAAACAGTCCGTATTCCATTCCATGTCACGGAGGACTTGTTCCAGATGTGCAAGGAGTGTTGGCCGGGAATAGCGGTCCGGTCTGCGTTCCACTATCATCAAGGACTCAACTGCGTC
Source organism: Lepisma saccharinum (assembly GCF_977018435.1). Lineage (NCBI taxonomy): Eukaryota > Metazoa > Arthropoda > Insecta > Zygentoma > Lepismatidae > Lepisma > Lepisma saccharinum. The sequence goes on from NC_139252.1 coordinate 40,838,289, forward strand.
CTTCAGAATGGCCCCAAAGTGCTCAGCTGCATTCAGGTCCGGTGATGCACCCGGCCATTCAGAACTGCTGAAGAAGTCAATGCCACTTCGCCGAAGAAGGTCTTGGTTTCAGCATTTGTCTTGAAGCAAGGTGCTTTGTCGTGAACTAACTTTTAATTTTGTTTTTGTAACCACAATTGTCGTAGTAAACATTTGGTATTACCATAATTTCTTAATTGTTGATACTTTTTCCTGCAGACCTCTAGCAAAAGGTTATTTCCCACCCTGTATACCCCAAAGTCCTTCCCCGCTCTTTCTCTGCATTGGCGGCCTCTTCTCCCGTGTTGCCTCTGCAGGGTAGCGGAACGGCCTCCCTCTTCGCTTCTGTCGGCTGCAGGAAAAATGTCCTAGGCAATATCTACTCGACGGCAACGGTGTTCATTAACGTATTTAACAATGTTGTCATTTTATTGAAACAACTGTTTAATTCTTTACATTTTGCTGTTACCTGCGTTAACACCGGCTACATGCACGCCACGCCTCTGGTATAGCTATATATAACTCACGGTGATAGCAGAACTTGCTATGGAAGATATGATAATCAGTTCACTCATCGCCGTAGAGTTAGGCAACACACACAACGCATTGCAAGGAGCTAGTTGTCTCATTATTATTGCAGATGACTGTACATATTGCTTGCATTGTAGATTTTTCTTCTAATTTACGGCTGAGTAACAAACCAAACTTGTGAATAGTAATTGAAGAGATGAATTTAAAAACAGGGATTAAGCTTTACCTAACGATTAGTAATAATAACGATTAGTATGTAATATTAAAAAAAAATCAATAACAAGAAGTAGATTTTAGTATATAATACAAAACAATTGACGCAATAAACAAAAGCTTAAAATAAAATATTTTGTATATTTTTCTTCTTGTTCGACTCGCTTTTCTTGGCTAATCTTGAAAATGAGTATGAATGGTGATTGGATGAAATTGATTGAGAAACGCTCACAAAGAAGCAGCCACACGTTATTTTTAAGGAGTAGAATAGCTGACCGCTGTCTGTTCCTCTACGTTATTGCCTTTCTTTCAAGGGAATAATTTGCGTCGAGTTGGAGTGTGCTCACTCGAATGTGGTGGCCCATACCAAAAACTGTTTCCTACAAAATTTTGATTGAAACTAAGACACCTACCAAAGCAAATATCCCAAGATCTCCTTTACGAGTATCATGTGAGGCACAACCTAGGCTCAAAATTCCGCCTCTCGACTTATCCAAAATTTTCCTATGGGTTGTCAGGCCTTGACATTACAATTGAATTGTATAATAATAATTATGATAATAAGAACAACAATTATCAAATAACACACATTATTATTAACTAATAAAAACTATTATTTTTATTGTTAATGTATTGTTATTATCAAGGTTATTCGAGTAGAGCTGGCCCACCTAAGAATCAATTGGCTGAAAAACCTATATTTTTTATTCTACTGATAGTGTTATATTTTTAACCCAACCCTAATTTGGTCTTGTTTCAATGGATCATGTCACAATTTCTGAAAATGGAATATAACGTGAAATTTTGGTAATTTCTGAAACGATGTGTGTGGCCATCTCTCCTGTGAATTAAAAACGAGTACATAAAAACACTCAAAATAACATTAATAGTGTTTGTTTGGCCTCTCTAGTTGTGTTCAAGTTCCATATTAAAACATTTCGTCTCAGAACCCTCCACTTCCCCCAACTTCTGGTAGTCTACGTGCTGTAGAGGTTAGCAACAGAAGAAGAAAATAATAACCAAAGTTCAGAATAGCAATGCAAAGTGAGCAAAGGGATGACCAAATGTAGATAATCAATTTAAATATATTAAAGGCATAAACGAAAACAAAATAGCAGCGATACAACGCAAGTAAAGTAATAATCAAAGCCTGAAGTGTAGTAATACTTCTTTATCTGCCCATTATGCCATTACAGCGTCGGGGATGCCTTGACCCACTTTCTCAATTCTCATCTGTTCTTGGCCATCTTCTTTATTTCTTGGAATGTCTTCCCTCTTTTCCTTCCTATTTCCTGCACCATTGCACCATATTCTCATATGTCTTCCTTGGTCTGCCCCTGTGTATTCTTTCTTCTGGTCTTGCCTCCAAGAACTGCTTGGGTTTCCTTTCTTCCTCCATTCTGGTTACGTGGCCTAACCATTTCATCTGTCTTTTGATGAGATGGTTTTCAGTTGATGTTTGCTCCAGCTCTTCTCGTCTTGTTTTTTTCCTATCATCATTCGGTAGCACTTAATTTCTACAGTTCTTATCTTACTAAGTTCCTTTCCTTTCATTGGCCAGCTTTCACTTCCATACAATAGTATTGGTTCTATCACTGATTTATATATTTGTAATTTGGCTCTTGTTGCTATGTCTCGTTTTCCAAATATTGTCTGGTTCAATTGATAGTATGCATTATTTTCTTTTCGGACATGATTTGAGACTTCTCGCTCTATTTCCCCATTTTGATTAAGTATTGTTGCAAGGTATTCATAGCTTGGGACCTGCTCAAGTTGTTTTCCATTACAGTTTACGTTTAGGTTTTCTAATTCATCTTCTCTTCTGCTCATCTTCAATACTTTGCTCTTACTTTGATTACCCACCATCCCTTTTTCCTTTAATGTTTCTTCTGTCCATTCTAGTACAGTGCAGCTTGCCCTCTGTATTTGCAATGAGCACTATATCATCTGCGTACAGCAAAGTTTGACAGTACAATGGTAGTAATACAAAGCGAATAAACTAATAACAATGGTGATTATGGTAGCTATACAAACAGAACAAAAGTACTAATCGTGAGCTGATAAGAAAAAGAAAATGTAGAGAGGGGAAACCGAAAATAGGGATGAAATACAAAGATATTAAAATAATACACCAAATCAAGAAATTACCAAACTGAACTAAACAAGTTAATGACTAATATTTTTAGGGGAGTTGGAATATACAATGAAATATTTAGTTTTTTACCATTTTTAACCTTCGTTTTGAACGTTGTTCAAAAACAAAAACAAAAATGGTAGTTGTGTGTGATTTTTAAGTGCAGTAGCATTCACCAATTTGATTTTCCAGATTTCACTGCTTTAATTTGAAAATTTAGATTCTCTAAAATTTCTGAGGGGTTTTAGCCCCATCAGCTCTCCCCTTCGTACGTAATCGGAAAAAGTAATAACCGAAAGCTGAAAGTAGAAAACAATGTGAAGAAATGCAAAAAGGAAATTAGCGATTCAAAGGCTACCGTGTGTAGCAACTTACATCGTAGAAGTAACCAACAACAACAACCCCGTCTTTGTAGTTGAGAGCATTGTCGAAGCTTCCATACTCCATCTTGTAATGCACTGCATGCCCTTCTAACGCTGAACTGAAAGAAAGATAGGTTTTAATATTTCAGTTTCACATAAAGACAACACATCTTTTCGCACCACAGAGGAACTGCGGTGACCGATTCACACTTGCTGTTTTCTTTAAACTGTTAATTTGGTTTAAAATGAACTTAGTACTAAATATGCATATTATTTCAGGAAGTGATTTAACTGGTTACTATATCTTAACCACTGATTTAACACCTTGCATAAATAACTCAGTTACGCAGTTAATCATTTTAAAAATATTACTCTAGGGCCTACCCGATGGCGTAGTGGTAGCATCGTCGCCTTGTAATCAAGGGGTCCCGAGTTCGATACCTGGTAGAGGCACATAGTAGTTCAGATCCCACTTTAAACTGTAGGTCCAGTCCCGATTAAGTGGACTTAAAACATCAACTCAATCAATCAATCAATAAAAATATAACTCGGTTACAGTTAATCATTTTAAAAATGTAACTCAGTTACAATTAATCATTTTGAAATGCAATTCATTTACAGTTAATCATTTTGAATTGTAACTCAGTTACAGTTAATTAATCATTTTGAGACTAACTCATTTATGTAAGCCACAGTAGCGGCGATTGGCTGCCAAAAAGTGGGAGGGCAAGGACAGTTTACTTTTTCTTGGTGAACAAGGCTTAACATTAACAGACCATGGTGCGGAGGCAAAAAGTGACCAAATTGGGGGCCAATGCCCCGCCCCCAAGTCCCCCTTACTTGCCGCCAATTGTAACTGATATTAAAACATGATTAAAATATATAAAGATTTAGCTGTATATGGGAAGTCCTTCTATCTTCTCAGGCTTGGGGTGAAAGTGTCTAATTTCACTAGGCTAAAGTATGTTTAAAGAAACGAATACTCACCTTTTCATTGAAAATGTGTGCTCGCTTCCATTGGTGTTGGTCTCGCCCCAATGGAAATGCAGATCATAGAATGTGTAGACGCCATTAAGAACTCCCCCTGTGAGTGCATATGGAGGGTCTGGATTCGGTACAGTTAACCTTACTGTAAGAATAATTGCGGTTATTGCTTTCCTTGTAAATGTATACTTTCATATATGTAGCCAGCAGTGGCGAAGCGTGCTGTCTCTGGAAGGGTAGGCACAGGACGGAGCAGGGATTGGGGGGAGGGGAAGATGTGATTTTTTTTTTTTAACGGTAGTATGTTAAAATATAGCCCCTACAAAATAAAAGATAACATATTGCCTGAATCTCGTCTACTACTGTTCGAAAAAGTCGGGATAGTGATTGTAAAGGATAATGTAGTGATTAACGCTCTCGCCTTATAATCAAGAAGTAGAAGGTTCGATTCCTCCTGGAGGCATTGGTTCAGATTCTACTTTAATCTAGTCTCGATTAGATATCTGAGAAAAAAGGCGCTTCTGTCTCGAAGGTCAAAAAACAGTGACGATGGGACTCGATGTTCTGACCACGCGTCACCCAATGAAAAAGCCGTTCTGTCAGGCCCTAGCAATCTTACATTTGTTAGATTAAAGCTGCTCGTAAAAATTATTTGCTACTTCAATAACAGTATTGTAAATGTTTCTCGCATTAAAGAAATGGATCACTTCATCGTCACTTAGCGTTTATTTCTTTTTAATGATGACCTCCGCGGCGGATTGGTTATAACAGCGTGCTACGACAAGGACCTCAGGTTCGAATCCCCACCTGGGCATAGGTGTTCTTTGTGAGTGTCCCTTCTTCAATGTCATCATATTATCGCTCATTCTCATCTTCCCAATTAGCCAAAAATGGCAGAATGCCAAGTTCAACAAGCTCTGTACGTCCACTGCCTGCTTCGTCACGCGCTCGTACATGATCGGCACTCTTCGGAAGTCAGGGAGAGAGGGTGAGAGAGAGAAAAGAGGCCGGCCTCTCAGGTTACAGTACAGGCGAACGCGCCCCTGAAATTATGCTTTCCCGCACGAATCACATAGGTTGTTATGGGACCAGCTGAGGCACTCTCAGGCGGGCCTCGCTGAATGCGCAGATACGGTTCCAGGCAGGGTTGCAAACTTGCGGTAATTATCGGAAGACCTAGAATTTCAGTTTTCTTTTATTAAGCGTCGTTTAATGAAATTTATAAGTAATAAAATAATCCGTTATAGACAAATATATCCGGGCCTCATAGGACGCTTTGCCACTGGTAGCCAGCCTGTTGTACAACTAAAGTTTTTACTTTTTAATAGGCGGGTGAAGAGCACGCTCGCCTGCCATCCGTTTGTAACCATTGCTTTCTCTGTCCCCACTCGATGCACTACCTTTCAATATTGCCATTGTTTCAGTATCTAATTAATACCTGCTATATTTTGCATATCCGAAGTAATCGGTGGACAGAATTTTAAGAAAACAAGAAGTATTTGTTGTGAGCATCTTCCAGTGTAAAATTGATCAGATTTTTTTTGTCTATATAGAGCGTTCGTTTTGGCTATGGGTCGAGATAGCGCGTGAACATCTTTGAACAACTCTTATAACACAGGTTAGTACTCGTTATGCAATATAAATATAATTGTCTACATGCTAAAGATATATGCGTAAATAAGCGAGACGTTACGGGACGAAAATGCCGTACAATTCAGGTTTGGCAGAATGCGGAGAGAGGGTGGCTACTGGCAACACTGTAACCATGCCACCTTACTCGGAGGGTGGAAGGGACCACCTCTTGAAGCGCACTCGCGTAACACGGTATAGGTTATTTGCATACCTGTGTAGCGTTTTGAACGTCATTTAGTGCATTTTGTGGTGGGTGATGATAAAAGACCTAAATTATGGTCAATAAAATTTCATTTCTACATTCGTTAGTAATTAGGGTATTAGCATAGCACCAGTTCCGTTTTTATACGGAGACAGAAACTCATTCTTAGCAGTGACGGCTTTTGACTCTGAAGTTAGGTGAAGGGCTAGTAGACTAAAAATGTGATAATGTAAAACATCATTCTTATCTTCGTTCATCTAATAAGAAAATAGAGTTTCTAACAAAACGCACACTAAATCATAAACAGGATTCATATTTCTATTACAACTACACGAAAGGAAAAGACACATATAACAATACACACTCAGTTTAACTCCTCGAAGGCAAGTGCAGTAGGATGCTGTGTCTGCCCGTAGCTCTGCTGTCGCGTAATAGCAAAGCTTGAAGCCGGAGCAGTGACGTCACGATTGACATGACAACGAACGTAACACGGCTACATTTGTGCGCCTGAATATTTCTTCCCCAGCTAAAGCTCTGCACTTCCGGGTGGATCGGTGCGGCAGAAGCTGTTGTCGAGGGTGTGCGCCGCGAAACAGGCTACAACAGACTACAGTGCACATATAAGTTTCTTTTAATACTAACATACGCGATAAGGATAATTTAATAAAAACCTTTTATACGTATATTAATATGTGCTGGAGTGCCACTCCACCTATTGCACCTGAATAACCGCCACTGCATCTCAACTACAAAATATTGCTCGTGGTAGAAAACAAAATGCGTCTGGATTGAAACTCATCTTTACCAGAGAGTAAAATATATCTGAGAACAAAAATCTACATGCAAAAAGATCGAAGCTCTATAACGGTACTCAACACAGACGATTACAGTTTTTGTGCAGTACTAGGAGTCCTAACCTGCAAAATCTGAAAGAATTCAACTTCCAGTGTGTACTGTGCGGATTAATACGTTTACACTTTAACGTATTCCCACTTCTTAATCATCTTGTTGTTATTGTTGTTGTTGCTATTAGGATTAGAGGGTGTGAACAGTTTCAAGTGAAATCTTGGGCATTTGTTTTGATACAGTGATACATATAAAACAGGATAAATAAGTCTTTCGAATATAAGTTTTAATTTTTGGATCCAGACACCTCTCTCTTCTCTCTCTCTCTCTCTCTCTCTGTCTGTCTGTGTATGTGTGTGTGTAATGATTATTTTAGTTCACACACATCTGTGTTCCTACCCTACATTAAGAAGACCCTGTACTTTTCACGCGCAAAGCGAGGAACTTAAAAAAGTGCTCCGATTGGGCTGAAATTTTTACACGTAATATACGTCGCAAGTATACTGGGAATCTGAGTGTGGCGTTGAGAGGAGCCCTAACACACCTGAAACACACGTGGAGGTACAATTCTCCGGAAAGAGGAATAATAAAAAATGCACTATTTTCTAGCATAACTCCGAACACAATTGTCTACGTGGTTCTACCATGTATCAAAATGTAGATCCCGTTCCCCTTCGTCGACTAATACCACGAAATTGAATTTTCCTTTGTCCGTTCAGCCATAATATTAAATAATATGCTTTCTCGTTCCAAGGAACCGCGTAAATTACCTCGCAATGAAAAAGTTCCTCGTAATGCTGGCAATTTCTTTCAACTAATGATGGATATACCAAAGCGCGCGTACACACACACACGTCTGCCCAGCCATAACCAAACGTATTGAGTGGGTCGTCTCACGATGTCCCCACGGTATGTTCCAGGTTCGAATCTCGGCCTGGACATGGGAGTTCCTCTGTATCTCTTCATCAATATTATGTATTCATCACTCACCCTCATCGCCACTACTATAGGTCTTTTTCAGTTCTTACGGCGGGCGCTATAGAAGTTGGCAAGGGAAGTGGGAAGCGGAGAAATCGCCAGAGACCAACCAGACTACAGCGGTGACGCCGAGAGATACGACATGGCGGAAATTAGTACTACGCGTACCTCGTTGTACAGGTTGCTGCGTTCCTTATAACGCTGGATTGGTCGGATCCCCACTTCATTTGCCAGCTTCTAGAGCGCCCGCCGTGAGAACTGAAAAGATCTATAGCTAAAGTGACAGAAGAGTGACCCAAAATAAATAAGACACAAATACCTGTATGTCCGTTGTTTTCCAGTTGCATGGTTTCGGGAACCTGGTCGTAGTTCGACCATTGCAGAGGTTGTTCGTGAACCATTACCAAATCCCGAAAGTTGATGTTGATTGGTGATTGATTATCTCCACCACATGCATCATACATTTGGGGCCAGTTATCCGGTCCTAGTATTAAAAACAACATAAATCACTTCTTTATTTAAAAATGGTATCTAAAATTAACGCAAGCACAATTTTAGTATATTTGTGGAATGTATACTGTTTAATAAATTCAATTGCCAGCAGTATGCTATTATATTACTTTAAAATATATGCCAGGATAGTTGGTATTACAGAGTTAAGAGTGTAGAGCAGGATGCATAAGTATAACCATGCAAATTGTCCACCGCCAAGTTCATTTCCGTTATTTTTCACAATGAGAGCTTCAATAATTGAAACAGAATGTTAAACAAGCTGCTGACAATCTCTGCACAAACACACACAAGAATCTATTCCTTAAAAACACATGGTATGCAAGAGAAAAATAAATTAATTATAGTCATGGAAAATTTACCAAGCAATATTGGTGCATTCCACTGTACACGTTGTGATAATTGTGATCATATTTGTGTAGAAAGAAGTGCTTGATAAAATCTTGTACAGTGGGCTACATTCCATATATAGGTGTGTGCGTGCGTGAGTAAGGCCCTTAGGAAATGTGTTTGAAATTCACGCAAGTGCAATTATTTTCAGAGACTCTATTCTACTCTAATAATTTGAATTTTTTAAATCCAAAATTACCATTTTCTCCTTCGTACGAATATCCTTCATCTTCTTGACCTGCAAAAGTTAAAAAAAGAACAAAAAATAGAATAATTATGAAATGCTTTAGCAGAGAAACAATACGCAAATACCATATTATATGTTTATTTTTATTGCATTGCAGTTAATATTTCATATTCCATATTAAATCTTTCTGGGTATTTTATGTGAAAATGAAAAGAAGACATATAACTCTTATAGGAAAGAAATGTTCATAGAAAATTGTTTGAAGATGCATTGTAAACAACCTATAGTTGATTTTCTGTAAGAATGATATAATTTCTGAGTGTACTTCACCGTAATTAATCATTTTTAAGGTGGAATAAGAACAGGGAGTTTAAGAAAACAAGATAAAAGACAAATATGAATAATTATGTACAGCAAATTGCTATGTTAGAACCTGGAAAGGGCGGTAACCCCCAAGTAAATGATGATGATGATAATAATAATAATATACGTGTTTAGCACTGGAAAAGTACTAGATAACTTCGTTCTAATTTAATATGATATGTAGTTATTAAACTGTTATGGAAATACGTTACTTGTTCGTAATAGTTGCTTGATATTTAACTCTAATGTAAAAATCTAACAATTATCACTTTAATGTTGATATTAAAATTGCTGTAAATCTAAATGCAATTAACAAGTTAAATTTTCCCGTGCTTATTGACCATAAGGGGATATGGAGGTAGAGCCCACATTCTCGATGGAAACCATGTAATCAGCAACATGCTTCGGCCGCCTTTACTCCTCCCCCGATTGCTCACAGGTACCCATTAATTAGAGGCTGGGTGAACGCCACAGCCGCTTATGCAGGAACAAGGTCAGAATAATTCCTGCTTTAGATCACCCACCCAGAAATCGAACCCGTGACAGTCAGACAGTGCCACCGCGGGTCCTTACTCCACACATAAGAACTGTAAACAATTCTCGATGTTCCTAATTCATTAATTTTTCAATGGGTGTCTTTTGTTACTATGATGTTTCTCGCCCAAGTCACAGTAAAATTATGATATATTTTTTACAGGGTATAAAACTAAGAAAACAAGACGTAAATTAATAAATGTTATTAGCAAACATTGGTTTAAAATTATCTGACATCATCAACTTACCTCTGATAGAGAGGACTAGCATCAAAAGTAGAAAGGAGTACTCAACTTCCATAGTAACCCCGGCTTCTTGTAATAGTTCTTATGCTGAAAGTAAATAATTCGAAAACTTTCGCTTGAGTTACGTTTTCAAGTATTAACATTTCTTGTTACGTTCTTGAAGAACTGTGTATCGTCATTATTGCTAATATATTTTTTTCGATATGTTTAAGTAATAATTAATATGTCATTACCACCAAGACCAATCAAGTAGTTTGTCAGGATGTAGATCTACCTAGATGTACCATACCAGGAGAGGAGCTTGACTTCCAGTTCCGGTTAAGGGAAATGCTGTTGGAATGATTGATAGTGGGGTGACTAATTGCACTGGTTAAAGTGTGAAATGTGTTAATGGAAGGTTGGTTCCTTCCCAGCTTAGTTCTATCTTGTGACGTCACCTTGTCAAAATTAACTACCGATCTCAATATTTCGGTAGAATAATAAGCTACGATGACTCTCTTCAGATGCCTTCATTCATAGAAAAAATAATGACATTTGCTTTCATATAATATATTCCACTTTCACTTTTCTACACTATTTAATTATACACTGAAACAAGTTAATGAATACTCTCTGTAATAACTAGGGACATTGAATTTTCGCGATGCGCGAAATCGCGAAATGTGAAAAAAGATTCAATTTTGAACATTCTGCACGTAACTACACCCCCAGTGATGAAATATGCATGAGTTTTATTCGCGAAGTAATGCGAAATGTGTGCTTTTCCACGAAATGAACGCTTTTTCGCGAAATAACCGTGAAAACGTAGAAAACGCGCAAAAACCGGCAATCGAGGTTGCGCGCGCAAACTGTCGATTTGTAACGAAACGTTTGCCTAAAGTTTCGTACCACTAGCAGCTGAAGAACGTTTTATCTTCGATCACATCAGGAAGACGCTGCAAATTGGAATTTCCCATGCACATAATCTCAGTTCGAAAACTTCGTTCCCTGTCAAGCTGCATTCCTTTCTTCCCCCGAATGTCTACTCAACTTCCAGTTTCATTGAACTTGCTAGCTGTAGCAGCGATAAGATTAGTCTGTTCCCGCACATCAAGGGAAACAGTGGTGTCATTGGTGTTCAGTCGTGAATGAATTTTGTTTATCATCATGTGATTTTTAACATGTGTTTGTGTATGTGCAGTAGTGATTATTTTATTTGTTGGACAGAAAGGATATCCTTTAAATACATACAATGAATAAATCACTTGAGATATGCAATTTAGAAATGAAGTGATTTTGTGTTGATGTTTTCTTTTTGGTTGGACAGCTAAGTACTTGTGCATGTGTACAGTATATAAAAATGAAGTAGTTTATCAATTTATAGCTCTTTTGTATGTTGTTTCCTCTCATAATGAAAAAGTGTGTGCAATTTTTTTTTCACCGCTGGTATATACCGCTGAACTAACATTTTATTTACCGCTCTCCTCTGTTTTTATTTACCATAAATTTGTGTCCCTAGTAATAACATTCTTGGATGCTCTTGTAGACACACACTGCTCGTCTGCTTCATCGCAAAAGCAGACCAGTTCTTCGTATGGTGCTTATTCTATTTGCTTTTCAACCTTCGTCACCATCTCCCTCGCTCTTTCATGCCGAAAACCTCCTAGAAGCACAATATCTCCTCTCCTGGGATGGTGCATTCAGGTAGTTCCATAATCTAACAAACAACTTGATTGGATCTTGAAGTAATCGCATTGTTGTATGATGTAGCACACAATATACATTATATGATATATATATATACACAATATACATTTTTTTTAAAATTATTGAATGCTCATTTCTAAAAATAGACCTCTTTAAATGTTATAATGATCATCACACTGTATCATTCAAGGTCGTAACTATTTATTTCAAACAAGACACGATTGCGATCAAAGAATTTGTAAATATACACTAGATCTTGATTGCAAATATGAATGGAATATTGAAAAGATAACGATATTTTCTTCAGGAAAATGAAATCCAAAAAAGATGAGGGTGTCTCCCATATCCGCCTTTTTGTAAGCTTTAGCCATTATCTCAAGAATATCATAGTAGTCGTGTCATCCACTCATGAATTAATCATTCGTCTTCGCCGCCACGATATACTTACAAAGAAGAAGAAACACAACATACACTAAAGCACTAATTTTAATCGAAAGTATAAATTTGTCCAAAGTTTGGATGACACGGTGTATTTCCCGAAACTTAGAACAACTAAATTCGTGAAAATGTCGTTATTTTTACTTCCTATCAATTGCTAAGTTCAAAGTCTTGTTATGAATGGTATGGAACATTGTTGATTAATTGTGCAGATATTTAAGCAAAGGTGTGTGATGTGTGCACGTACATATTATGGTAAGTCAAGGGCTCAGTGATCCCGATACTTTAAGCAAAGCCGTCCAGAAACCGTTGGCGTTACCGAAGTTCTTATTTCCATCGAAGTTCTTCAGTTAACACGTTGTTATGAAGAACTTTGTTGTTCATAATGATAAGAAAGTGTTGTTTAAAGTCTACTTTCTGTACAGACGCAGACACTCCTGAGTCGTAACGATTCTAATGAAAGTCAATGGGATGTTTACAACCCAGCAATGTCCGTGATTGTACTAGCTACTGCTTAAAGTGGGATACGAAGACTTGAAATATGCCTCCGCCTAGCATCGAACCCGGTAGTCTCAGACCATAAAGCAGAAAGGAAAAAAATAATAATACCAGACAATCTGAAACCTACCGCCGTCTTCTGGCAAGAGTATCGAAGAACTGCTGTCCAGTTGTTAACATTCCGAAAAGTTGAAAATCAAGTAGATTATAAACTGTCACAAAGTGGCTACAGTTTTGTTTTGCGTGTTTTCTTATCAAGGTGCAAACTCGTGTTAACTACTTTCTCGTTTTTATCTTCTTTCCTAATAATGAGTGCCTCCTTCCCTTGTCGCCAGGGGCTGGACACAAACGCCTTCTAATAGTAAAATAGCATGTGTTTATTTTGACCTTACTACACTGTTTACAATTCAATGTATGGAAATACCAGCTTCTATCTACGTGAGTTCGTACTACATATAGAACACTGAAAGATAAGGGTTATTACACGTGAAATCAACAAGGTAGTCAACCTTACACTTTTATATTCATTTCAGATTTGGCATATTGAAAGGGCCACCTGAGGGACGAAAGTATTCAAAGTTGCAGATCCATATCTTTTGCATTTCCAAAACGTGAGATTTTGACCATTTCTTTCTACACCTTGTTAACTTTATGTTGCAATATTTCGGCAATCAGGGGATCTATAGAAGTGATTCAGACGGCGTTGGAAAGGTCTTGAAGGGCTCCATCACACGAGATATATTACATGCCTATGTCAGGGTAGAATACAATTAACTGTGTTTTCAAAATTTTGGTAGTAATTTTCTCAAAACGGGTCTTATTTTTTCAAAAAATTATATGTTATGCATACACTATTACTCAATAACTGTACAAATTTTAAAAATGGGATGCCAATGGGATCCGAAGTTATGTTAGACTTAGGTTAGGTTTAGGTAGATTATGAGAACATATTTTGGTAAAATTTATAACAACAAATGAAAAAATAAACACAATATTGTTTGACGTAACGTACACAAGTTTGATATCCAGCGAAGGTAAATAGTAGTTCCGAGCCAACTTTAAACTGTAGGTCCAGTCCTGATAAACCTATTTGTTCATAACGTGGATATAAAAAACAAACTGAAACATCCATGAACGTATAGTCACTGGCAACAAAAATGGGACACCTTGCAATGCGCTACGTGGGTTGCCTAACTCTGCGGCGAGGAACTAATTTTAATACCAAATTTTCAATGGAAAGTTCTGTAACCGCCGTATAGTTATGCAATACGCAAAGTGCCTTGCAGGGAAGTGAGTATTTCAGGATATCGGTGTCCATTTTTATTGCCGCTGACTGTACATGAAGCTCAGTGGCGTATTCTCCCATGTTACCTGGTTTACCGCCGGTAAACCAACTGTGTTCATTCATATACGTATGTACAAATTGCCGAAAAATTTGAGGTTGTTTTTGGGCATCTGTTTTAATTTTATACCTGTATTGGTGTCTTATTTTTATTCTAATTAATATATAATAAATATATACAATAAATAAGAATTGTTTTGGTAAATTAGGTCAAATTTTCTAAATATGCCACTGATGAAGCTGATATTTACATTCCTAGTTCTTAGAAATACAGGATGATCGAAAAGTTCGCTCCGGTAGCCAACTCAGTTATTAGTGCACATAGCGAGAAATGGGAAGAGGGGAAACTTGTTGGAGTTTCAATCTAAACTGCTTGAATTATCCAAAAGTGAAAGCTGATTAAAATTGCACGGGGACACCCTATATTTGTATAATCAGTAAATGTACTTACCTGATTTGAGTCACGTGCGTAGTGTTTTCTTGCTGTATCTTTGACCACATCACATTTCTTCAAGGAAGCTCATTGTCCACTGGAAGACGAAAAATTGACATGACGTAGCAAAAGAGTAGGAAATTTGCAAATGCTCGCTGGGTGTTTCATAAACCTGTGTGTGTAGCTTGCGTGTTCATTGTCAGCAGCTCTTGAATTTTGCAAAACCACGCACTGGGTCAAGGTAGACAATGCTCTTCGCGTGGGTGATATGGTGTTGATAATTTTAAAATAAATTCATCAAGGAATGCTGTAAATCAGTTGTTGGTAATGCGTTCCTGTGAGGAGTTGCAACAATATTCTAAATATTTGCTGTCGGAAATGCACTAACCTCTGGGTGCATGGACATAAAACTAATCTCTTACTAGAAAGATAGTTTTAATCGCATTCACACGAACAGGAAGTCTTTTCACCAAGTTATTCTTTGCTTTAGTGCCGGCCCCTGTGGCGGAGTGGTTTGCACATCGCGCTACGACACTAGGGGTCCAGGGGTTCGAATCCTGGCCTGGGCATGGATGTTTCTGAGTGTCCATTCATCAATTTCATCATATCATCCCTCATAGCCACAAGTGGCACAAAAAGCGAAGTAAAATAAAGCAAATCAAATCAAATCTTTGCTTTAATGTTTCTTCAATGTTGTCCAAGCTTCCTTGACATATTTTTGTAGACCCAGAAACTGAACGGATAGTATCATATGTATGCTAAGTGGTAATTTAGTTTTAATTTATTTGTTAATACCAGTGATATTACAACCTCTGTGGTCTAGTTGATTGGGCGTGCTACACGTAGGACACTGGTTCGATTCCCGGCCTACGTGAGCTCAGCTGTGATTTTTTAGTTCATCTTCCTAAATAATAATCAGTTCTGCGACTCACCCAGCCTCTGAGGAAGGTAATGGTGGCCTGAACGTGGTGCTAATCACACCAGCATCAGTGTGGCCGAGGACGAGAACGTGTGGAGACCTACCTTTGCACCCTAGACTTTGACACGTTCTTTATTCAAAAGAACATGATTTAACTAAAAGAGCAAATAATCAGTTCACATGAAAGACTCGAAAGCATTCGCGTGATGCCTCTCAGGGTATGGGGTAATATATCTCTGTTAGTTCGTCAAATAAAAATCAAAGTTAAGTTTGCACTAAGAAAAAGGAAATCGATTTTACTTCTTTGCAAACTAAATATTTATATGCTTAACATATAATCCATTTCACTCCAAGAAATTTAAATTCTTATAATTCAACTCGATCACTCTATTCAAAAACCGAGCCCGAACTTTAAAGTCAAGACTAAAGACAATCGTAATTGCCATGGTAACAGCCCTTACAAGATAAGTATACAGGTTAGTCACTATCCCGACATTATCAGTGATAGGTAAATTTCAGAAATTAAGATTAAAGAACAATAAACATTTGTACAAGAGAAAAGATAATTAATAACAATAAATATTAGTGCAATGGGAAAAGGAAGGTAAAGGCGGCCTGAACGTGGTGGTAATCACATCAGCACCAGTGTGGCCGAGAACCAGAACGGGTGGAGACCTACCTTCGCACCCTAGACTTGATGCAATGTGTAGGGGAGTGGTTCCATTAGTGTTAGTAGTGTTCTGGCGGGGTGGTCATCGTAACATGTTGCGAAGCGAGATGTCCTTGATTCGAACCTTGATTAAGGTTTAAATATATCATCGGATATATCATATGTTTACTACATCAATTAGTGATAGATTGATTTTGATTGATTGATTTGGTGTTTAAAGTCCACTTTGTGCACAGAAAGGCTAATTGGGACTGGACATAGGGTAGATCGGGGCACGTTGAGACGGAGGCAAGTTGATACATTGCAATTTACGAGGGAACGCGCATGCGCTGGGTAATGTCCGTTAAACAGAAGACGCCTTTCACCAGTCCCTATTGTCTGAGCGTGTGCATGGCTAACGAACAATTTCGTGGGCGAAGTTATCCGGCCAAGTGTATTTTTCAGGGTGTAAAGTAACTTTTTTGGATGTTGTTTGAAGTCTCCTGGTGGGCTTACATGAACTGTGAATTATTTTGACTTGGTGGATGTGTGTTGTGCCACTAAAAGGTAAGAAAACTCGGTTATTGTTGTTTGGTTTTCTGTTGTCTGTAGTACGTTATAGTTCGTTAATCGAAATGGCGCCGATTGGGGAAAGTTGATACGGCTGAATTGAGGCGGGTTGATACACCGTATCAACTTACCCCAGCTGCTTCTAATTTTTTGTTGTTTGTTTGTTTACAGAAAATGGTGAAATACCAATTGAAGCATTTAAGAAAGCTTACGCCGATGTCAAGAACGGTACCTTGTCACTGAAAGAAGTCGCAAAGACATATGGGATCGACAAAATGACTCTTATGAGGTACACCAAAGTGAGGATACCAAAATACGAATGGGTTACTCCAAACATCGTCAGGTCTTCATTGAAGATTTGACGATTGAACTTCAACTAAAGGAATACATTGTCCACTGTTCAAGGATCTACTATGGTTTGACGCCTAAAAAACATCAGAGAGTTCGCATGTGAATTAGCAGTAGCTAACAAGGTGAAAAATCCTGACACTTGGATAAATAATAAAATTGCGTCGAAAGAATTGTTTACTGCACACATGAAAAGGCATCCTAGACTGTCTCTTAAAGAGCCTGAACGCACGAGTCTAAGCCGTGGTACTAACTTTAACCGACACAATGTTGCATATTTTTCAATAACTTAAAAGCTGTTCTGGAGAAGTACAAATTTGAGACTATAGATATTTGGAACACCGATGAAACAGGTATACACACTATTCAGCGCCCTGGGAAAATCGTCGCAGAAAAGGGTGCACGTCAAGTAGCCAAAGGCAACGTCAGCAGAAAGGGGCACAATTGTAACACTTGACACTGCCGTAAATACGATTGGAAACTCCGTGCCCACAATGTTCATATTTTCAAGGGTCTATTTTAAATATCACTTTATTCAGAGTGGACCCCATGGTTGTATTGGAACTTCAGGATGGATGACAGCGTCTTAATATTTGTTGTTTATGAAACACTTTCAGAGCCACGTGAAGGCAAGTAAAGATCACCCATGTCTATTGATACTGGACAATCATGATTCTCATTTGTCGATTGAAGTGTTCAATTTCTACAAGGACAACGGGATCATTATGTTGTCATTTTCGCCTCATACTTCCCACAAACTCCAACCCCTGGACAGATCGGTTTATGGACCTTTTAAGAAGTTTTATTTTGCAGCAGTTGACCGTTGGAAGACCAGCAATCCAGGGAAGACCTTTATTATATACGACATACCAGGAGTCGTTAGTAGTTCACTACCCAATGCTCTAACACCAAAAAATATTATATCAGGCTTTCAAGCAACGGGAATCATGCCATTCAATCCAGATATTTTTACTGAAGAACATTATTTACCATGTTCAGTAACTGATCGACCAATGACCGAAGAACACGAGCAGGATCGATTACCTGATGGAAGTAGAATATCTGAAACCAACGTCTTAGGATTGAAAGCCACCCCTTCCACCAGCAGTGACAATCAAGAATTGCATCGGGTGTCAGTAAGCCCAGAAGAGTTACGTCTGTACCTACCCTAAGGCTGGAGAACGAAAAGCAAATCGAAAAGGGAAACAACGAATGATATCGTCAATTCTTACAGACACGCCAGTGAAGAACAGATTAGAAAATGAAGCTCGAACAAGAGTTAACAATACATTATTGAGATCAGAAAGAGTTGAAAAAAGATTGTGCCATTCTTTGAAAAATAGGAAAAAGGGCGTTAGCAAATAATAGTAAGAAAATAAATAATGGACCGACCGAAAGAGAAACTCAAGGTAAAAAGAAGAAAATACGAAGCAGGAAATATCTGAAGAAGAAGAATTCAGAGTCAGAAGATGAAGACAGCTTGTGTCTAATGTGCCTCGAACCATTTCCAGCTTCTAAGCCTGGTCAAAAGTGGATACAATGCATTTTCTGCAGTAGATGGGCTAACTTAAAATGCGGATACGATAGTTCTATGTACACCTGTGTTCACTGTAAATCAGATATGTGCATAACAGAAAGTGATAGTGACTGACTGCATGTAGGCTATCCATCATGATACGATATTTTGTTCATGTTTGTATGCTTTTCCTGAATACTAAACTTTATTTCAAAATTACTTTCTTGTATTTTGTCTTATTTAATCAAACTATGTCCCATCGTTATCAACCTACTTTAAATTAGTATCAACTTGCCCCATACCAGTATCAACTTGGCCCACGACGGGGCAAGTTGAGACGTTGCGTCCTGCGTTACTAATTAGGTTCTCGTCAGCTTACAAATTACATCTGTGAAATTGTTATGTGCTTTTTATAAGCGTAAAGAGTTAAGCTATCGAGTAGTAACATGTTTTATTTTCTTGCTAGCAACATAAAAAAAAAAAAATCAAACACTCAAATTGTATCAACTTGCCCCGCTCTCCCCTACATTTTAAAGTGGGATCCGAACCCGAGACCCCTTGATTACAAGGCAACGATGCAACCACTGCGCCATATGATAGGCCACCAACCTATTCGACATTGTCAGCACTTGCGTATGTTATTGTATTTTGCTCTAAGGGAGGGGGTTGAACAGTGCTAACCTGTGCGTTACACCGTGCCATTAAAGGACATAGAAGGTGTGGAGGTCTCCACCTCAACCATAGAGGAGAAGGTCTAAATATGGGCGAAGGTTTAAATATGGGTTTTGGAGTTATCAGCCCTCCCGGGTGCTGCAGCCTGGCAGAGGCTATTGGAACTGGTTATCTGTGAAGGACAAAGGTTGCGGCTAGTGGTGGTTAGTTTCGGCCTTTGACGCTGTTATAGAATTGCGACCTCCGAAAACTTTTTGCAGGTATGTTTTAACTTAGCGTTTTCTGAATTCTCATCTGCTTTGTATAGGTTATGATATTAGCGGTACATAAAACAAATGTGGGCTTTTATAATGCCATGATTTGCTTGTGAAATATGTACCATAGAGAGCGAAAATAAATTGAAGAAGAAAAATAGCGTGGTGGTCTAAATATGGGCTAGGACATGAGGTCTAATGTTGAGATCACATTTTCAACAAATATTTGGATGTTTTTCTTAATTTCGATTCTTCCCATTCCGCGTGGTTTTCAAAACAACAGATTATTCATACATATGAATTTTATAATGTTTTTTTTTTAATTTTAATTGCTTTTTGTGATATAGCCACTAGTAGCCCATATTTAGACCACAATTTTGAAATATATCATTTTACCATTTTTTGGAAATTGCTTTTTCTTTTAAAAATGGACACCTTCTATTCTTTAGCATCCTATTACGTACATTTAGGTATATATTTCATAGATATGCATTTTAAAGACAGGTGCTTGATATATTAATTTTTCCTCCGAAAATGAAAAAATAAAAATATTTACACCTTTTCCTGTACTAGAGGTGACGTGATCATCGCTACTCTGCGATCGCCTTTACCCACAGGGTTGCCTACAGTTATAGGCTGGGAAGTTTCAGAGAACCCGTCTCTCAGCTTTCTAATCGGCTGGACTATACCGCCGCTCTCTACAAGAGAGAGAAGGTGCACAAAAAGTATCGGTACGCAAGTGATTCAATCATTTCATCATTCCTTCATCATAGACGTAGAAAAACGACGCGACAAAGGCGGCGATTAGTGTACCCGCACTGTGCTAAACTTTATCTACAAAGGTAAATAAACCGTCTTTGCCCCCCCCCCCCCCGGTTTCGGAACCCGATCGCCGCCACTGCGACGCGAATTTACAAAATATCACTGTACCCCCGCAGAATACTCACCCTCTACTTTTCGTTTCTCCCCTCACTTTTGTTGTGAAATATTGATGGCATCGAGAATCGAGACAAAACGAGACTTGGTGTCCTCTCGTCCTCGTCGCGAGCTGTAAATGCCTGCTTTGTTATTACTTTCGTCTCGTCTCGTTCTTGCCTCAGTCCTGAATTGTGTTTCAAGTCCACAAGCCCCTTTATGCACAGATAGGCTAATCGAAACCGAACCTATAGTTTTAAAGTGGGATCTGAATCACTGTGCAATATGGCTCCACAGGGTTTCGATCCCGGAACGTCTTGATTTCAAGGCGACGACATTAATACTACACCGTCGAGGAGGCTGGATCTCGAAATTTAAACAACGTGTCACCTCAAAAACATTCACAGTATGTAGAAGCCATTGATGAAAAAAACTTTGATACGCACCCACTTATTGTATCATTTTAAGTGTTTGATATGTTTAATATGTTAATTCTATTATGACGTAATTTGTTTTGTTCAATTGGGTAGTCTGTTATAGTTATGGACTAACCTTAAAGCATTTGATTGTGGGTTGTGAGGTGAGAGATATTATGGATGTTGCTGGAATAATTGAAGTGATTTTGGAAATGTGAATGTTTTAATTTATGTAGTGAAGAAGTATTATGATCTAAATACACTTTTCTTTGTAATAAGAAGTTTAATTGTGAGTTCAAGTGTAATATATTAACATTAACTGACTTCTAAATATATTTTTGTGTGCGAGAGTTAGTAAGGTTTACGTAAGCATATCCTTATCTGATTTCCCACAACCTGAGGGCTTCATAGTAGGCTGGTAAGTCTCAGGCTCGCCGTTGAGGAATAAACGTAAGTAGTTCCATTGAGAATTATCCGGGGAACGTAGCAACTTTTCTTAGCTTTTTCTGTTTGTTTGACGCCTCGATTGAACGCTATAAGTTCTCGAAAAAAATAAATTTTATTCCAAATGTATGCAACCACGCTGCACAGGTTCAGAAATGTCACCAATGAGGCCTAACAGTTACTATAAGGAAAATATATAAATTATCTGTAATTAATAATCACTTGGTATGTCTGAAGAAGTAGTATGATAAAGTAAATTTGGTTTAGGTTGATATCAAATATCGTATCAAGGACTCTGACACTAAGTTTGTGTCTTGACTCTTGACTCGATTTTACGGAGGTGTATCTCGTCTCGACAACTCTCGAAGTACCTTGCCTCGTTTCGTTTCTTTACCAACCCTATTGCTGAAATCGGCTCATGGGAATATTGTTACTATGACGAAGCTTTGCTTTTTACATACATCAAAGAACTAACAGGGATATGATTAGTGTGACCCAGGAGCGAATATTCCAGGCTAGATAGGCTATCTGCGAAGCCTGAACCTAGAAAGTAAAATGCTTAAAAAACTGTGAATTAACCTGATTTCAAAAATAAGATAATGGCGATTCTGAAGTTGGCAACCTGAATTTTCAGGAGTTGGCAACCTGAATTCTCAGGAGTTGGCAACCTGAATTCTCAGGAGTTGGTAACCTGAATTCTCAGGAGTTGGCAACCCGAATTCTCAGGAGTTGGCAACCTGAAATCTTATGAGTTGGCAACCTGAATTCTTAGGAGTTGGCAACCTGACTGCCGTTGGGATGGCAACGTGGCTTCCTTGAAGACGTCAAGAATGAGTTTAGCCTTCTCCCTTCCTCCATAGCCTAGGACCAGGTGTCATAGTCAGCTTGTCCAGGTTCAGACTCAGCATACGCCACTGGTGTGACCATACGTCCCTGTTTTGACCGGGACAGTCTCGTTTCAGAGGCGTGTCCCGGTCGTTCCGTCCGTATTATTAAAAAGCCACTATTTCTCCCGTTTTATAAAAGTCTAGGAGTTATCTTCAAAACCAAGTCTAAATTTGAGACATTTCATGCTAAAAAAGAAGGATTGTTTTGCATGTCTTCCGTTATTTGTAGAGCAGTGAATAAGCATGCAGTTTCTCTACGGAGTTGCAAAAAGAATTTAAAGTCCCTACTTCTTGACACCAACTCAAAAGAAATGTCTTAAGAGTTGTGTGTCTGATATGTGGCGTAAGGTTTTAGAAGAGATTTATAAACGGTGAAGAATGAAGCTGCTCTCAAGAAGGCTATGTCTTCTGTTAAATACTTCTTGTATTGTTCAACTTCAGCATAGGCCTAACATCAAAGATTGATCAGAAAGAACGATGAACGCTATGTAAATTATACCGAGATATTTAATTTATTGGTTATGATGTACCATTTATGCGATTCGTCCTTTAATAAATAATAACAATAATTTTATAATTAAGTCTAACCTATTTTTCAGGAAAAGAGGGTAAACATCCTTGAGATGTCCCGTTTTTGGGTCAAAATATTATGGTCACCTTAGATATGATATCTGCGTCGCTGCCTCAAATTGTGCGTCGTTTATACTTGAAAGACATAACGACAATCTGCATATATGGACAGCATTGTATCGCGTGTAAACAACATTACGAAATAGGCACAGTTTCTTCTGTCATAACAATGCGTTAACATGATAAATGGTAACTGGAAGATAACAGTTCTTTTGCTGATGTTTCAAGGTTCGTGTTTTCCCGATGTGTCAAGCAAGACTTCAGAAGTTACACGTTTGCTTTACTGTTACTTTGTTACTGGAAACAGGTCTGAGAGATAAGAGAAAGGAAGGAAGGAAGGGATGGATGGACAAGTAAAATAGTGAAGCGAGGAAAACACACTCACGTGGGGAGAGAGAGGAATAAAAACTCGGCAGAGAGAGAGAGAGAGAGAGAAGAATTAAAGAAGTGAGGGTGAGAAAGAAATGGAGAAGCGAACGAGAGAGAAATGGAAATAGAAGAGACAGAGAGAGAAGAGACAGAGAGAGAAGCACCAGAAAAGAGAGAGAGAGAGGAAGAAACAGAAGAGATAGAAAGGAATAGAAGAGGTAGAAAGAAATGGAGAAGCGAACGAGAGAGAAATGGAAATAGAAGAGACAGAGAGAGAGAGAGGAAGAAACAGAGAAGAGATAGAAAGGAATAGAAGAGGTAGAAAGAAAGTGAGAGAAATATAGAAGACACGTAGGGAGGGAGAGGAATAGCAGAAACATCTATCAATAGAGAGGAAGAATATAGAATAAACAGAAAATAGCGGGAAGGAGGAACTAAAACTGAGAAGAAGATTGGAATCTAGAAAAAAATACAAGAAAAGATAGAGACATATGAGTATGACATAAAAGTTAGGGAGAAAGTAGTAGGCAACTTTTCCTTATTCCAAGGGGGATCAACTGGAAACCCCCAAGACCCTTCCTACGAGCACCCATGAAATAAACGGATTGCAGTGGGGTGCATCCACATCATATAATTAGAGTGTGAAATTGTTTACTGGTTAGTAAATTTTTCTTTCATTTTGCACTGTAAATACTAGCAATGTTCCCATGTAAAATTTTTACCGATAACAGAATACAATATGTCCCATAAATATTGAATATTTATAAAAGCAATGCTTATAAAGATATATATTTTTTTATGATCTAAAGTGATGGCCATTCTGATCCTGGCGCTGCTGATAATAAGGATGAATGAAATTAAAACATCACAAAAGATGTCGCTTGCTATTTGAGCTCATTTTCCTCTTATGGCTGCTTTCAATGGAGTCCATTAGTGGTGACGTCACAAGCAGATGACGAGCTGGAACTGAGTCTACACAACGAGAGAACGTGTTTTCTTCCTATCCAATTCAATGCTATTTTCCTTCGGAAGGAGTAGCTTTAATTATTGCCACAGCAGTTATGAAACCAAATTATCGTACATCAATGTAAAGATGAGATTTCGGAGAATACGTCTATATATCACACATACCTTAGAGAGAATAAGGTAAAGAATAACCAGAGTAAGAAAATCATGCATTTCCAAAACATTCCACTTCCGAGCACAGCCGAAACCGACCCGAAGTTCACCCGATCTGAAGTCGGCCATGCTGCCGCTATGGATGATGGGAAACCAGCAGCCTCAGGCGATTGAACCGACGACGCCCATTGGCTGAGATTTCTTTTGAAGCATTCGCTTTACTCGATTTCCTAGTCCATTTATTCTTTACATTCTCATCTGTAAGGTATATGTTATATATATAGACGTATTCTCCGAAATCTCATCTTTACATTGATGTACAATGCACATCACAATTTTGTTTCGTAACTGTTGTCACAATAATTAAAGCTACCCCTTCCGAACGAAAATAGCATTGAAGTGGATACGAAGAAAACACTTTCTCTCGTTGTGAAGACTCAACCCCAGCGCGTCGTCTGCTGTGACGTCACACTATTGGACGCCATTCGCAACGTTTCAGACGGTTTTGTGCCATAAAAGTCATCTTTTATGTGTCCCTCCATTCCCAAACTTATCTCAGATACCAATAACAATACATTTACACCACGTATGTTAAAAGATAGGTATACTAATAAATCAGCATTAACTGTTATCAGGCGTCTTTGTTATAATAGTAATTAATTTGATAGTCTCCTTCACTATTTTCCGTGACGACAGTATAAAAAGTGACGATAGTATCAAAATATAGCCCATAAGATCTATTGAGGATTCCTATGACGACCATTTTACTAATGTCCCCTCACCCCCTCTTATGGGGTAGCCTATTTTCAGTGTCTCCAATAACACTTTCGTTGATAGGTTTAAAAATGCGGGGAAAGGCGCCCTCCTTTTCACTGAAGCCTTTTCTGTTTCTTCTGCCACTATTACAATGTCACACCACAGGTATATAAAGGTATATAAGGATAAATAAAACAACATATAAACGATTTATCTCGTTGCTACTTCAGTGTTCCTTCTTCAGTAACCTCTTGTCGGTTAGGAATAAGTATAATATTAAGGTATTTTCCAGAATCTATTCTTTATATAGATGTACATCATTCTATTGTTTCCTGACCGCTAGTAAAAGCACGCCTCCGCGGTAAGTTTTCAATACCGAAGCACTGAGGAAGAACTGAGGCTTCGCAGGTGAAGGTTTTCTCGGAATCCATCGCTTCAGGGTAATGGTTACGGTGACGTCAAGCTTGACAGCTGTTGAAATTTAGCAGTGCCATCTCTTGTTCTGTTTGTTAGAATAAGTGGAAGCAAGATTGCGAGTCGTGCCTCTCAGCGCCTCTTAGCGGATTATTACAAAACTTCTTGTGAATGGGGATTCTCAGCAGGAGGTCAGTGCACCGGTTTCCTGCCTTCGTTCTGCACTGTCGCTCACGAATGAACCGCTAACGCGACCGACGAAGCCTTCTGCCTCGCCACTTCCTTCCTATCAACCGTATTTACATTACGACTCGCTCTGGTGTCCACACGAGATCGCTCTTCCACAAATGCCGTAAGGTTCATCAGACCTCTATTATATGTTTCGGGAGCAAACAAGAAAGGTATCATATCATATATTTTCGCCATTATTCTATTTCAAATTTAATCAGCTCATTTCACAATCACCATAAGTGACTTCTAATAAATGTATGTTTCGGAACATGTATTTTGGAAATCTGAAAAATCAACTAAAGATTTTACACCTGCATTTTTATATTCCTTTATTTGTCTTAAAAATTTACGTCCACTTTTAAAATTTAGAGAACTTACTCGTAAAAGTAAAATTAAGTTTGTAATTGTAGATCAGCTCAAAAAAGTAGAATTTTTCTGAAAATTTTAATGATGTTAATATTTCCAGTTCAGTTTTCTGCTCACACAACTCTACAATCGTTGTAGCTCTCGAAGTCGCTACAGATTGTATAAAATCCTCCGCCCGTTGAGAGGCTGTGTAGGCCTGAAGTTGTGTTCAACGGGTTGGCCTTCGTTATCCCTTATTTTCCTGAACTCTGCTACCTGTGGATATAAATTAAACATTTTAGTTGTTACTTGCAGAAAAACGGCATTTATGTTCATAGTGAGATCAATCGTTCCTAATTTATCCGGTTTTATTGTTCTGAAATATTATTTCCTTTGGAGGATATCAATATGGGCGTTTACTCTTTTCCACCGTTTACTCTTTGCTTGTGCCGAACCGATCAGGATACCTTGGAATAGAAACTAGCATCGTTCAGCGCCGATCAAGACACTCTGAAATAGTCTCTAACATTCCTTGTTCAGCGCCGATCAGGACACCCTGAAATAGTTTCTAACATTGCTTGTTCAGCGCCGATCAAGACCCTGAAATAGTTTCTAACATTGCTTGTTCAGCGCCGATCAAGACACCCTGAAATAGTCTCTAACATTGCTTGTTCAGCGCCGATCAGAACATCCTGAAATAGTCTCTAACATTGCTTGTTCAGCGCCGATCAGGACACGCCGAATAGAAACTAACATTGCTTGTTCAGAGCTTATCATGACACCCTGAAATATTTTCTAACATTTCTTGTTCAGCGTCGATCATGCCACCCTGAAATAGTTTCTAACATTGCTTGTTCAGCTCTAGTAGAGGAAGTGGGGGAGTTGAACGTCATCAATTGAGGCTCGGTGAGGCTCGCCTTAATGGATTTGTCTCGTAAGGCATGAGCCTCATTTGATGGCAGTGTTGCCAGCTGCTTACTCGAAAAAATCACCAAGGTTTTTTTTTGGGTCTAACGTAGCCTAAAGCAAGGAGCTGGCAATCTTGCTTGAGGCTTGCCTTAATGGTTTGTTTTTGTAAGGCATAAACTTTATTTTCTCGCAGTGTTGCCAATATTTTACTCGAAAAAATCACCAAGGTTTTTTTTTTTGGGTCTAACCTAGCCTAAAGCAAGGAGCTGGCAATCTTGCTTGAGGCTCGCCTTAATGGTTTGTTTTTGTAAGGCATAAGCCTTATTTTCTCGCAGTGTGGCCAACACCTTACCTGAAAAAATCACCAAGGTTTTTTTTGGTCTAATCTAACCTAAAGCAAGGAGCTGGCAATCTTGTGTGCTCGCAGTATTGCCAACATCTTAGTCGAAAAGTCACCAAGGTTTTTATTTTGGTCTAACTTAACCTCAAGCAAGGAGCTGGCAACCTTGCTTGAGGTTTGCTTTACAGTGCATAAAGCAATTTGCCAACCTACTAGTACTTTTGCCATAGCTTTTTACAAAAAAAGAGAGAGGAGAGAGAGAGGGAAGAGTTAAACAACTGACAATGTCGCTAATATTTACCTACAGTTTTTTTTTACTTGGCAAGGGGGTTTAGCCAATTTATATACTGGCGTAACATACATACACTGGGCAAGGAGAGCCGGCAACAAATATATACTGCCGTAAAAGAGAAAGAGATGGATGGATGGATGGTAATATAGTATGCGTGTGCGTGTGTGCGTATAATATGTAGCATTATTAACTAGAGTGTGTTGGCAATTTACTTGCAACTAAAAAAATAGAGATGCCAACATTGCTGTAAGATAAAAAGAGAGACCTATCGTGATTTTTGTAAACCTCTCTCGGGGGAAACACGATGTGCTATACACACGTGCGCGCGCTGGTGCTTCTTATTATTTTTGTATTGTGACGCGAGCAAAACAAATAATTTTTTTTTATTTTTTTTAAGATTCCTGGCCCCTAACCCCGCCAGGGTGCGTGGTGCCCAACCCAAAAAGGTTCTAACGGCTACGGCTCTAGATAACCGCACCTCTGTAGGGTTTCACGTGTTTTTTTTTTCCCCAAACTTCCATGAAACCCTACAGAGGACCTCCGTAATGCATGCAACGTGTACTAACGACTCTAGTGTTATTTGATGTTGTGATATTTTTGGATATAGAGTTTTATTGTGAGATATAGATAAAAATAATTATGTTTATTATAATATTTTCTTGATGAAGATGGAGAATATGTGTGTGTTACAAATAAAGTTGCATGCTTTTTTTTCTAGTGTGTGTATGTGTTTTTGATGTTTCGACAGCATCTGAAACGATAAAAAAAGAAATTTTATTGTTAATTTTCACGTGTAAAAACAACAACAAATTTTGTGCAAATTTTCTGATTGTCTCGTGCTATAGTGCAAAATAGATA
Organism: Lepisma saccharinum; assembly: GCF_977018435.1. Taxonomy (NCBI): domain Eukaryota; kingdom Metazoa; phylum Arthropoda; class Insecta; order Zygentoma; family Lepismatidae; genus Lepisma; species Lepisma saccharinum. The sequence goes on from NC_139252.1 coordinate 40,866,668, forward strand.
TTGTAACTGATAACTAATAAAATTGATATTTGTAACTGATCTGAACTAGTGAAATTCGTATTGTGCTATTGTAACTGATTGTGCTAGTACAAAAAATTTCTTATTTGTGCAAGAAAAGATGTTAAAAAACTTGTTAAAACTGCTCTGTGACCCTCTCGTTCTTCACGTCGTAGGCGAAGGACTTCTCTGCAATCAGGATGACACTGCATAGGGTATCCTCGGGCAAGGCATCGTGGAACTCGCAGACGATCTTGATGTTGGTTCGATCGTTGACCACAACCTTCTTTCTCTTAGATGTGTTGATGACGGTCATGGGTCTCCGTGCTTTGAACTCGCTGGGCGTGTAGTACATGTCCACGCTTCCCTCGGTCACGCGTTTGTAAGCCGAGAACGCTTCGTAAAGTTTGAGGTAATCGTTTTTTGTCATATCGAGGTTGTAATTCTCGCGCGGGAACACTTCGTTGCGTCCATTTTTGAGATAAATGTTCTTGATCTTGCAGTCGTCGAACTTGCTGGAATCTTTTTCCTGATTCTTGTCCCTCCCGGTCTGAAAAAGCACTACGACGAAATCTGGCATGTCGAACTGTATGTTGTTGAACTGCGTCGTCACGTCGAATTCCATGTGACTTCCCGATGCCATCTTCTGTACGCACTGGTAACCGTGAAAATGAATCGGCACCTGCGGACTTTTCAAGATCTCCGCTTTGTACTTGAGGGCGTAGTTCGTTTCGTATTCCACCACCGGCATTCTCAATTCCATGCTCCGGATGACGCACTTGGCCGCTTCGGGTAAAGTGTTGGGCAGCGGCGTGGTGCCGTCCGGACCCAAAGTAGCGTATCGCATCAGTGCGTCGTTGTCGTTGGCCGCTCTTCGAAACGTGACGCGCAGTCCTCCCTTCCACATGATCTCCTTGTAGTCCGAGAAGAAACCAGGCAGCAGACGCATGGGAAAAAGCACCGTGTGACTTCTCGTTGATATTTTGGCCCCGGCTTCGAATCCCCCGGCCTGGTAGTACGCTGCGTCCGTTTTGGATAATTTCAATGTTCCCACTGCCGTCGACGTGATGCCTGGATAATCTATTCTGTCGATGACGGTGTTGTGTTTCCTCACCTCCACCTGCGAGAACAGGTGAGGCACGAAGTTGTCCACGAGTATCAAGTTTGCTGCTGCAGGAAACGCGTCTCCGCTTTCTTTCTTCACCACGTCGAATTGAAGGTAGAGGTCCGCTCTGTGAGGATGAACGAACCCGTCGCCTACGTCCACGTCGTATTCGATCTCCCTGTTGGCCTCGTTGAGATTGGCGAACGTGCGACGGTTGGGAGGGAAAGATTGCAATTCGTAACTTTCGATTTGCTCCATTTTATATGTATGGTTATTTATTATACGTTGATCTCCACGATGGCCGTCGTAGTGGCACCTGCGAAATCCACCACGTCTCCTTTCTCATTCGTCACCACCAACTCTATGTCGTCTATGCGGTTGCGGCATACTGGAAAATAGATCGGCGAAGAGGGCGTGTAGATGATCGGTTCCATGAACTCGGAACTTGGTTTGAAAGTGGCTATGATTCCCGTCTGCTTGTGACTTCCTAACAATCCGTCCGAAGATTTCGTGATCATACCTTCGGCCACGTTACAGTGTACGTTCAGAGTTTCTATGGCCAAGAATTTAGGAATGTTGGTTGCTACGTGCTTGATGCCAGCTTCGAGTCTGGTGTCGTTCTCGAAACCTAAAAGTTCTCCCATGGTGCCCAGGTCCACGGTCTCCGTCGCGGATAGGATTTCCACTCTGTGCGTGACCGAATTTTGAGAAAAGTACGTGCCTTTGGGTAATTGAGCTTGCAAAGTGGAAAGATTGTATTGGCCTGGCGTGACGACGATGTGTTCGCTTCCGACGCTAATTTTGTTGTTGTGCTGCGTGACGTTAGGTATGAGGTACATGCTGTAGAATGCACGCAGAGCCACGGATTTAGGATAGACGATGTCGTCGTGCAGCGTGAGTTTCAAGATTGAAGATTCGCTCGTGAGATGGAACACGCCCATCCTAGTGATGCTGTTTGAGGTTCCACAATGCTTTCTGGAAATCCTCGATCGTAGGGTTATTTATTTTAGAGAGAAACGCGAGCACGGAGAGGCAGAGATGACCGCAGTTCACGTCTCCGAAATCTTGAATGCGTTCGTCGTTGTAGTATATAGAGGTTTTGTTCGTTTTCAGATAATGAATTAAATTTGTAGGTGGAACACCTCCGAAAGAATCGAAAACGAATGCTTTATTATTGTTGTTTTTGTGGTAACATATCCAATGCGTGCCTGGATTTTCTTGACCGTCCAAGTTGACTACTCCGCATTCTCTTCTTTTCACGCTTGAAGGTAACGAGTCGGACATGAAAACTCCTCTGAAGTGTTTGATTTGTAACGGTCCGATCAGAGATTCAATGTCTCGGTTGGTGAGTGCCGTTGTTTCTTTTTTTTAAACTTTCTCATCACGCCCTTGCCTCCTTTTTTCTCCATGGCCAGGTTGTGACGTTTCTGTTCTTCCAATTCTGCTTTGTTCTTCTTCGAGTCGATGACGGTTTTCGCGATGGCGGCACTTCCGCCAGCCAAACTTCCAACGGCCCCCAATGCTGCTAGGATGGCCGGGATGCTGAATATGAAACCTCCGATCTTTTGCTGTTTCCGCGAACGCTGCAACCGTCTCAATTGAGGTGTGCTGAGCAGCAATTTCATTCCATGTCCTCTCGACAAGCAAGAACGTTTCTTCTCACGTTGTTTCTTGGTGAGTAACCCATCGAGGGCACCTAGATTTTTCAGATTGGAGTATGGTATCTGGTACACGACACCCTTGGGCTTCATGTTGATGCTCTATGTGTTATTTTCACGGTATGTTATTTATATATATATTCTGATATTTTTTTCTTGTGTAGTTTTTTTACGGTATGTTATTTATATATAAATATTCTGAGATTTTTTTTTTCACGGCCCCGCAGTCGCTACACAAATTCTATTACGTGCTTCGTTTTCTTGCCAAGAAGTTCCTTTGTCCCCTTGTACACGATTTGAGTTTTGTTCTCGATTAAAATAGATAGCTTCTCGTCCGATAACATGTTAGCGTATCGATCTGGTAAAAATAGACTGTATTGTGCGTTGAGCAACAGGCGTACCTTGGGACCATACTGGGTAGAAACAATTGAACCGGAAGTTATCGTGTAAGGTTTGTCGACTTCCAATTCCCGAATTTTTACATACTCGACTGACAAATTTAGCATTTGTTTTAATGCTTGGAGGTCACACATTTTTTCAGTTGTCATATCGAAGAAGAGAAATTTTCAGTGTGTGTGTTAGAGAAATTTAATTTTTTTTTTTTCACGATGTGTGTTATTTATACCGAAGATTATTTTTTTCACGATGCGTGTTATTTATATATATTTTCTTTTTTAACGATTTGTATCGAAGATTTTTTAACAGAGGAAGAAAGTTCGTGCTTCGGAGAACGCGATAATGTGCGTGATGATTTCTTCAGTTTCCTGTTTGGACTTACGCCAATCATCAGTATACCGTCTTCTTCCCTGCCTCGCCTCGTGCAATTCATCTAACCTCTCGTTCAATTTTTCCCCTGCAGCCAAAAGCAGAATGTTGAGATCACCGCACCTCAGGCCGCTGATCTCCCGAAGATGGTCCTTGAGAACTATTTCGCATCCCATGCGAAATGCCGGCGTCGTTCTAGCTATGATCACAAGTTTATTAACATCTCCGTTAACTACCTTTTTGAATATTTTAGATAGTAGTTCGTGCGGCAAATCAGTTATGCAAGCCATGTTGTTTTTTTTACTGTATGTTATTTATATACCCCACTCCAATTTTTGTTTTGTGTTCATGGCGATGGTGGTACCCAGTGCGGCGACCCGTTCACCCAGCGATGCGTCTCTGCTCACGAATCTTTCGAAAGCTGCGTGCTCTAACTTTCTGTCTGCTTCGTGACGTGCGTCCAGATCCGTCTGCGTGGTGTTGTAGGCGATGTCGTGATCTTTGCATGCCGCGTCCAACGGATTCACACCCTTGTCTCCTCTCTCCAATCTTTTCTCGAGTTTGGTACCTGGTCCGCAGTACTGGTAGCCAGGTAAATGCATCTCGAAAGGTAACTTGTTGATGATGTCGTTCACGAGTCCCTTTCCTTCGGCCACGTTCCAAAATTTCGGAGGCAGCGTGTTGATGATTTTGATCAGGTAACCTATGCCCTTGTCGTCGTTCACGATGAAGTTGGAAAGTTTCGTGCTGATCATGTCCACGATGCCAACCTTCTCGTTGTAGAAATTACGGTTGCCTGCATTCTCTTCGCCGGCTATCACCAACAATCGGTCCACGAGCTTCCTCACGTCGTCCACCCAAACGAATTCTTTGGGTAACGTGTTGTAGCGTTTGACGCCGCTGCCTGTTTTGACCTGGTTCCAAATCGGTTTGATGAGATTCCTGTACTTCTCGCCGCTGCTCGATTTCACCCTATTCTGCGAGGCGTCGTTGTTCTGGTACAAGGCATCCGTCATGATCAGAATTTCCTTGTAACTCTGGTAATCTTCGTCGGTGTAATCTTTCGGCTGCTTTTTGGCGACAAGTTCCCACAGTCCCACCGTACCCGGATACCTGTTCCAACTATCCTTGTCGCCTAAATTGACTTTAATGTCGTTGCCTTCGAAGGTCACCTTCGATTTCCCAATCTTCCACACCACACCGCCGCCTTCGTTGGTTTCCAGGCTGGGATACAATCCGAACACTTCATCCTTGTCGAATTTCCCCGTGCTCAGGTAGTCTCGTGCCAAAGGTCCCAACTCGATTTTATCCGAAGACGTGCTACCAATAGCTCGACGTCGTGCCGGTGCATCCTTCAGTTCGAACGGTGTCGAAGGAATGCTCGAAATGGGCGTGGGTACGGCGTAACTTTTAGCTGCGAGCGGTACGAGTTCGTTGATCAAATTTTTATTTTGTTCCGTGACATTTTTAATTTCTTTACCTAGACCGCTGATGGCATCGATCACAGGTTGATCCTGACGTTTCTTCTCTTCGTAGAATCCGCGATTCTCGGATTTCCAACCTTTGAAGCGTTTCGCGAGGTAATCGCGAAGCTTGAGATTTTCGTCCTCGATTTTTCGTTTCGTCATGACGTAATTTATACACGTCGTTTCTCACAACGTTGCAACGTTTAGAAAGTCGTTGATTTTGTTTCTGTATTTTCCGTCGTTGGGTTTCCTCGTCATGTCGATCGTCGCGAATCCGAAATCGTCACCGTTCCAGCAAGTAGAGCAGCAGCGTTCCGAAAATTGATTGTAGTTCATGTCTCCGCCTACGTAGTCATCGTACGCATGCTTGAGGTTGGTGTGATCTTGGCGAAACAAACATATGAAATTAGCGTTGTCGCGCACTAACTGTTTTGGAATTTTGGAAAACGTTTGAGCTAGGTAAAAACAATCCATTCCTTTGTGACGACCTTGCGTGAAAAAATGGCGAATTTCATTTTGATTTTCCAGGATGGCGTCGTCGAACACAACAACTGAATTTTCACGACAATCGTCGAGTGGTTTTATTTCCGAGGCGAACGTTGCAATGTCCAGACCATCGTACAGTTTCATCAGTTGCTGGTATTTGGATTGCTCCAAACTTTTCGAGAACACGTACAGGTGCCTGTTCTTCCAATCTAACCAATTCGGTGCGAGGAGAAAATTGTCCACGAGCAGTGTCGTTTTCCCACACCCCGAAGGACCTACGATCAGACAGCGGATGCTGTCGGGAAGCAACTTGCCGTTCTTTTTTTTTCTCGTTTGACATTCCGGATCCGGTAGACGCTTCACCACGTTCCACGTACTCACAAGATCACTTCGTTCGCGTCGATCCAACTCTTTTCCGGAAGTCCCAGCCATTTGACAAACAGTTTGTCACCTTTCCTACGCAATACTTTCTCGATGAGGTACGTGTCGGGGTGTTTCGTTTTAGAGAGTTCCTCTTCGTAAAATCTTCCTTTCAAAATCTCGCCGCTACTATCTTTTATTATATACGTGTGTCGGTTTCCGGGTAGAACTCGAACCACCGTAAAAAGTTCCGTGCTCCAATTTTTTGTGAATCCCTTCTCGAAGGTGCGTTTGAATTTGCTGATCCTCACCTGGTCTCCAATTTTGTATTTAGCTTTTTTTGTCGTGGGTGTGTACTTTGGGCAGTAAACGGTAGAAATTAAACGCTGCTCGTCAGATTTCGTAACGTCAACTGGCTTCATGCCTATCGTTCTGTGTACCGTATCATTATAGGTGTCGACGAGTTCCGGTAGGATGTCGACCCATTTGTAATTTCCCCGAAGCGTGAATCGTTTCCACATGTGTGTTTTCAAGGTTCGATTGAATCTTTCCACGATGCTGGCTTTGATGTGACTGAAGGTCGAATAATGTTGAATCTTGTGTTTTTGAATAAATTTTTGGAATACAGCGTTATAAAATTCCTTCCCCTTGTCTGTTTGCAGAAACCGTGGTCGTCTGCCACCGCTTTCGCGAAAAATTGTCTTGAATGCTTCCGTGACGCATGTTCCCGTTTTGGCTTTCAAGGGTAGAGCCCATGCGAATTTCGAAAACGTGTCTATGACGGTGAGAAGGTACTTGTTGCCCTTGTTCAATTTATGTATGTTTTTCAAATTGCCGCTACTCATCTCCACGAGGTCACTTTGCCAGAGGTCATCGATGCCCTTGGTTACCACAGCCAAACGTTCGTAGTTGCGGCGTGCAGGTTTATGCAATTCTTCGACGATGGCTTGCCTAGACATTTTTTTTTTAGAGATTACGTTTCAAGAGAAGCACAAGCGTGATGGGATTCAAAGAGGGTGGCACTTCGCTCGTGTTTTGAATGATCAGCTTATCGCCGGCACTCACGTCGAAAACGGTAAGATCTTCGTCTTCGTGTATTTCATATATGTTGCGCGTTTCGTTCCAACGTGCCAGAGGAATGTTTCCTGCTTTCTGGACACCACGATTCGATATCAAAGTCATGGTGGGAACGCTAGCTTTTCTACCGTGAGACCAGTACGAAAATTCGTTTATCTGAATCGTGCCATCGAGGAGAAACTTGTAGTACGGATGATAAGGATGTAACATGTACAGTTTGTTACCTTCGACGAACGTGGAGATTCTCTGTTGATTGGGTACGCTGTTGATTTCGATGGCTTGCAGAGAATGCAGTTTAGCGAATTTAGTGTCGACGCCGAGCAGATTACTGTGAACTTGTCCGAGTTTATTTTCGATGGGCAGCAAATGCTCGACTATGGTATCCGATACGGCAGAAAACGACGGTTTGATTTTCACTTTCACGTTCAACTCCTTGTAGTTTTCATTGAGTTCTTGCAACTTGGCACCGAAAGAGGCCAGCGTCGATTCCTGCGTGGATTCCAGCACTCCGACTTGATCTCTGATGTTGACGACGATGTTCTGAAGGTTCTCGACTTGATTCAATTTCGAGCTCTTCTCGGTAAGATCGTTCACGATGCTTCGCATCTCTGTAAACTGCGTGTGAAGGTCGGCGACGCTCTGCGAAGTGGGCAGCGTCGACACCAGCGAACTAATTTCGTCTCGAATCTGTTCCACGTTCGCCGTTTCCGTTTCTAGTCGTTTCAGCATTCGAGATATGTTTCTTTTCAAAGCGTGCAATTCTTTCGAGGTGGGGAGATTGGCCACCCTACTCTCGAGATCGCTCAATGAACTTTTGATGTCGCTCGAATCGGATAGTGCCGTCACCGCCGTTTTCAATTTTTCCAAATCTTCGCTCGAAGGCACGCTCGTCCGTAACGATTCCAAGTCACCCTGTATGTTGTCGAGTACGTGATGAAAATGAGCAAGATTCGTTTCGACGTTCAAATTTTCTAAATATTCGATCTTCTGCTGAACCGTGCTTAACGTGTCTTGAATGCTCGTCAACGCTCTTGTTTCAGCGTGAATATTTTTAATTTCTTCGTTGATCAATTCCAAGGACGCCTGAAGCGTAGCGATGGTGGTATGAATGTGTTCGAAATCTCGATACGCCTCCAATTGAATTTTTATGTTCGCGACGCTTTTACCGATGACCTGCAGTTCGTCCGACGATGGTAGGTTCGTCATTGTATCTTCCAAAGTCTGTAACTTGGATTTAATTTCTTCCAACGTGCCGGTGAATTCTTCTTGTAATTTGGAAACGACGACATGTAAGCGTTCTGCGTCTATATCGTTCACGGCGGTTTGAAGTTCGGAGAAATTCTTTTCTATTGCGGAAGTTCGTTCTTCGATTTCGAGTTTCAATTTTTCCAAATCTTCATTTTTCGATTGAAATTGCTGTAATTTGGCCAAATCATTTTGAAGCGAATCCACGCTCAACTGTATATTTTGAACGCTGTCGTAAGAAGGTACGTCGACATAATTTTTTATCAGCGTCTTCAGTTCGGAATCGATTTTCAGAATGGGGTCGAGACATTGTGTTTGGAGCGTAGCGATTTCCGACTCTAAACTTTTGTTTAAGGTTTCCTGCAAAGCGATCAAATCGGTCCTCAACTTCTTAACTCGAATGTCCAACATGAGAATCTCTTCTGCGTGGTCTACACGCTTGGTGTTGCCGAAAATGTCGTTAGGCATTTTTGGTTAACGGTTATTTATAATAGGATAAACGATTCGTAATTCTACGAAAAGAGGAATGAGTTTGTCGTAATCTCCGAGAAGTTCCATGTAAAAATAATCTCCTGCAGACACATCGTACGTAATATTAGAAAGCATCTTGTCGTGCTTGATTCGAAAAATGTTCTTGCCGGTAGAAATTTTGATTTCGCCTGCGTTTTCCGGATTCACGGTGATTTGAAGTTTCCCGTCGATCGGAATTTCGTAGAAATGTAAATTGTTATTAAAAACATAAAACATTTTGCCCACATCGTCATTCAGTTTCGTCCAAATGCTGTTGAGGTGAATGATCAACAGACCGTTGAGTTTAGGTAACACGGAAGGTAAGACTTCATGATCTGGTATGGTTTCCATAATGATCTGTTTTTTGAAACCGAACAAATTCATAGGCATGCTGGTTATTTAAGAATACGGTCAAAGTTTTTTGTAATGACAGTCAAAATGTTTTTTTTTTTTGTTTTGTTTTGTTTTTATGAATCTTTTGTTGAAGATGGACATATGTTGCAGGTTTTGCTTTTTGCTAAGCGATAGTGCCCCCACGACAATGTGTGAATACCACACTCGAGGACGTACTTCTTATCGTCATTAGGATCCAGCGCAATTTTTCTAACTTTGTTTGTGGTCAACACATGGTCGACGCTCTGGATGCGCTGTTCTGCTCTTAGAACCGACGACCTGGTCTTGAGGCAATCGACGAAGTCCTCGAATGTGATATGCTTCCGAACCACCTGTCTGCTGACACCCTTGGCCTTCTTGGTAGCGCCGCCCTCGGCTTTGATGGCATAGGCCTTGGCGCGAGGACCTGCAAACTCGAGACTTAAATCACTTTTCTTCTCGTCTTTGACTTTGCCAGGCACCAGGCAGTTGCGAGCCAGGATGCCGTATCGGTTCGGCTGGGGATAGTTTGAGGTGTCGAAGATGTCAACCAAAGATGGAACCGTGGCCATATCCTTGTACGCGTCGGCTGTGCGAACGTGGTACACCAAGCTGTCCGTGTCCGTGTAGAGTAGGCTAATATTGTCGTTAAAGTGCTGGCGTAGTATCCCATAATATATTTGAAACATGTGCAGCTTGCTCAGGTCTAATACTGAGGCGCCAACATAAATTGGCTTGTTGAGCTTCACCTCGCTCTTCCTCATATGCACCAGAGCAAGCTGTTCGTTATAAATAGTCCCCGATTTGAATAACGGGTTTGCTACGAGCCTGCGACATTGTGCTTTGTTTGATATTAGCCTCACATCTACACGATTCCGTACATTCTCCATGGTTTTCCCGAACACCGCATTGTTCATAAGCTTGAAGAAATCCTTATCAAGCTCGGACGTGGCTGCGGTGCGGTGTTTGGTGTTGACTTCAATATATGGACGCAACCACGGAGAATGCTCGAACTTGAGGATGCGGTGAACTGCGTGGACCGCGACCCCTTGCTGCATCAACCACCGGAGATTCTGGTAGTGTAGGACGTAATTCTTCTTGGGCTCGAAATCCATGATGAGCTTCTTCTGGTTGGAATTGGGTGGACACTTGAACTCGGGTGCAGGGGGGAGATCGTTGAACAAATCCTGCAGTTTCTCGGAGAATTGCAGATCAACCTCGGCGAAGAACCCATGTTCTGAATCGTCGAAGCTTTCAATGTTAAAGTTGGAGGGGTCGGCCCACTCGAACCCTCTAAAGGGGAGTGGCTGCATCATGGAGTGTCCGTACAAGTTATTCACGTCCGTGTGCATGATGTAGCTGGACGGTTGTGAGGGGTCGTAGCCAGTAGCCATGTGATGGTTGTTGGCGCGTGCGTACCGTTGCGACACCTGGACCATGCCACCCCGGATGCCGCGTTCCACAAACAGCACCATGTCATAATCGGAAAGAAGCTCCAGCTCGATCTTCGTCACCAGAAACATGGCTGACCACGCCAGTCCGGGGAGACTATAGAAGTAGGCGGGGTCCAGCTGGTAGATCTTTATTGCGGTCGCACGGAACGTCTGGAACACGTCGGCGAGGAGCGTCACATCAAGTCTGAGGTAGGCGTCGTGGTAGTCCCCGAGAGTTCGACAGCCCAGCTCGCGCCACATGGACTGGGCATGGTGATATTCTTCGTCGGTGATGTTCGAGCCTCGTAGCTGACTGTAGAACTTCGCCTGGGGAGGTAGCGACGTCTCCGCGAACTTGGAAGGGTCTGTGACGTATTCGTAGGGATAGACCCCCTTACGCTTGAAGAGGCCGGCGTCCAAGTTCGGAAAGTTTGCAGAAGTGATGAGCATTTGCTCGTCGCTAAGCTTCCCCACGAGAGCATCGAGGCTTGCCGGGAGGAACCTCAGGGAGTCGAGGAAGCGAAGCTCGACGGTAGAGCGTGATCCCGGGATCGACACTCGTTTGCTCACACTGATGTAACGCTCCTCGTTCTGGGCGAGAACGTTGATTCCCTTGTTGTCGTATCCAAGATGCTTGATCAGGTGGTGGAAGTCGTATCCCGAGCCATTGTGGAAGAAGATCGGAATAAATCGAGGGTCCCGGGCCATGAGGTTGCAATCGTTGCACCAAGGACCAACGTACCTACCGTTAAAGTGATCGTGGTGTTGGACTTTACGGTTGTTGGCGGTGTACTCCTTGACGCAGACGGGGCAAGCGATGGCCTCGTCGTGTCTACGTTGATCGTCGGGGGACAGTGGGAGCATAGGCTTGAGGGCCAACAGTATCTTCCCTATCTCGATGGCCTCGACAACCATCCTCTCGAGGAAGTGTTTGGCTGCGTCGGGACCGCGATACACGTAGGGCTCGGGGGCGATGTGCTGGTCACGTCGCACCACAACGTATTCGAAACTGGATGCCTCGTGGAGTTGGTAAGGGGTGGTGGAGGAAACTTCGGGATCGGGATCGCAAGTGGACAGGGGTTTGAGGAAGGCCTCGAAATCTGCGATGATGATAGCGGGGTGCTCCACCATGGCACCGTGCATGCGGAAACGCTCCACGGTGCCAGGTTTGGGCAAGACTGCCACCCCAGGCTCGTTGGCATCGCAATAAAATTTGTGGCGAGCGAGCTTCTCGGCAGCGATGTTGGGACCTCTGATGCGCTGGTAATCTTGCTGTTCTCGATTATCAAAAGTTGACATGCACCTGCGACACACCTCTATGCTACCATGATGCTTGCTTTTTTGGCTCGACACCAACCGGGAGAGGGAACGGATAAGGGTGTAGTGGTGATGGGTCTCGTCCTTGATGAGCAGAAGGTGAATTTCCTGCGCACCATCGTCCTCTACGTCGCTCACCTGGATGGGGTACACCACATTTTTGTCAGTGAGGCCATAAACGTTGATAGCCAACCGCGCACGAGCCTCGAACTTTTGAATGTCCGGGACCTCTACGGGATAGTCGATCCCAACCATAGCATCTTCCAGCTCTGACTCGTAGGGTAGGTAGTGGTTAACGCGTTTTGGATTATTTTTTGGCTCAACTGGGTGCAACGCTGCCAGAACACACCATACGAAGCACTTGGCGTCACTGTTCTGAATGTTCAGGACGGCCTTCTTTGCCGCGATGGAAGGTGGTAAGGGGACGTAGCTGGAGGCGGAGAGAGGCGTAAACTTGCAAAGTTTGACGCACAGTTCGTGAGGCCCCCCACACAGCAAACCCCCCGAGCCCTCAGCTTCATGTTCTTCTTGTTTCGCCACCAGCTCCTCGGCAAACTTGTTGTAGATGACCTCGAGGTTGTCGACATCCGCCAGATGCAGCGTCTTCGCCTTGGTGTTGTGGCAGAAGCTGTAAATTTCATCAGACGGCTTCTTGTACTGGCAACGTAGCGATGCGTAGAATTTGGTGGAGTGCGTTGCAAGCGCATCACCGAGGATGGAAATTATCTCTGCTCGCTTCTCCTCCAAAAAGCTACGCACGTCGCATGAGCCCTCCGAAGTGATGACAAAATCCTCTAACAAACGCTCGAAAGCAGTCCGGTCTGCTTTCATCGCAGGCTTGACATGTTTGGCGGATGGTGCATTGATGGAGGCTGCTTCTGCCTTCCTCTTGGTGGAGCTGGTCGACGGTTGTGGAACAGGTGTTCCAACGACAATTTTGCATGATGTTATATGCCTTTTTAAATTATTAATGGTAATATGTATACCGCACCTGGGACATGATTTTTTAGCAGCCAAATGCTTGCCTGGCACGCAGGTACGACAATGTCTTGCAAAATTTCTGCTTGATATGCTTATTTTGCACACAGGGCAACTTTTCATGGAGCGCATTTTTTTTGGGGGGGGTATGTTTATTTATATGTGATCTGTTGGTGGTAGAGTGTTTACAAAAAAATGCCTTACGAGAAAAATTTTGTTTTCCTCAAATATGTGCTTTAATAAACCCTGTAAAAAAATTTAAAAAAATATATAAGAAAAATATGATTGTAGATAGAAAAAAAAGCACAATAAATATTGTATGCATGTGTAATTCTATTTAGTTTATTTTTTGCTAGACACGAATCTTCTTCAGATTTTATTGCCCATTAGTATATTTTTCTACCAATCTAGTAGATGTATGAAACTATGAAAATATACTTGTTTATATATATTCTATTGTTTCGGCTGATATAATAGCAAATATAAATATATATATATAGCTATTTTGAAATTCTAAAATTTTCAGGTATACTTATTTTTACATGCAAACATACATCATAAAAAATTACACAATCGTATTTTTTTTCCATACACACATTTTTTTTTATTTTCAGAAAACAAAGTTATTTTCGATTTTTTTAAATCAAACAATAAACATTATTTGTGTTTATAGTATTTGTCGGGCAATAGCAGATAAAACAAGAATGGGTTTTCTACGAGCCATAGTTTACGAGTTACAAAACAACTTAGAAATTACATCTTGAAATTTAAATTTAAAATAACTCGGAAACAGTAAGCACTAATCATTATGTTTCCAATAGGTTGTAGAGTACATTCAATTTTTTATCAAATATCATTAAAATTTTCAAATTAGAGTAAAAACTAAGCCGGCAAATCAAGTTTCTCAAAAAATAAAAAAAATTGTCTGTATTTCCAAAACTTGAGGGGGTGGAATCGATTTTATTTGATAGTCGAATAGTTTTCGTCGAATCCTATCCAACAAACCTAAAAGCATCATCCTAGCTCAATTAGGAGCCGAGAAAATCAATGTCTTGGAAAACGTCTTAAGATTTTTGTCTTAAGAAAATTTTCTTGACAGACCGGAAGTAACATCTTGAGATACCGGAAGTCGACTTTCTTAAAGATTAAGATATTTGTCTTAAGACGTTTTCCAAGACATTGATTTTCTCGGCTCCTAATTGAGCTAGAACCATGTAACTTTGGTCTATGTATATACCAGTACTTGCCCGACCCTGTGGCCGAGTGGTTAACACATCACGCTACGACGCCAAGAGTCCCGGGTTCAAATCCCGGTCGGGTATGGTTGTTTGTGAATATCCATTTTCATCAATTTCATCACTCATCCCCATCTTCGCAAATTAGCCAAGAGGCACAAAACGCGAAGTTAAAATAAACTAAATCAATCAATCAATCAATCATTAAGTTCCGTGTTGCAATCATGAAATTAAATTTTAATTAACTTTTTTTTCTATCCATCTGTCAAATCTATATAGCCTGTTCATATTTGGCATGTCGACCATTTTGTTTACGTAGCAAAAAAATCTCAAGCCATTTTTTTTTGCGAATGCTCGTTGTAGCCATAAGTATATTTGGATATAATTGCCGGATTTTATTTAACTTTAGGTTTAAAAATCAATAAGCGTGCATAAAAAAAAACTAAATATTTTAAATAAATAAGATTCGAATAACTATGTACTTCCACTAGCCTTTGCGATGGCGCAGCGATAGCATTGTAATCAAGGGTTCGATACCCGCACAAGTGGTTCTTGAAACTGAAGGTCCAGTCCCGATTAGCCTTACTGTGCATAAAATAGACTTAAAACATCAAATCAATCAGTACTTCCACTAGCCTTTGCGATGGCGCAGCGATAGCATTGTAATCAAGGGTTCGATACCCGCACAAGTAGTTCTTGAAACTGTAGGTCCAGTCCCGATTAGCCTTACTGTGCATAAAGTGGACTTAAAACATCAAATCAATCAGTACTTCCACTAGCCTCTGCGATAGCACAGCGGTAGCATTGTAATCAAGGGTTCGATATCCGGTGGAGGCATAAGTGGTTCTTGAAACTGTAGGTCCAGTCCCGATTAGCCTTACTGTGCATAAAGTAGACTTAAAACATCAAATCAATCAGTACTTCCACTAGCCTCTGCGATAGCACAGCGGTAGCATTGTAATCAAGGGTTCGATATCCGGTGGAGGCATAAGTGGTTCTTGAAACTGTAGGTCCAGTCCCGATTAGCCTTACTGTGCATAAAATAGACTTAAAACATCAAATCAATCAGTACTTCCACTAGCCTCTGCGATAGCACAGCGGTAGCATTGTAATCAAGGGTTCGATATCCGGTGGAGGCATAAGTGGTTCTTGAAACTGTAGGTTCAGTCCCGATTAGCCTTACTGTGCATAAAGTAGACTTAAAACATCAAATCAATCAGTACTTCCACTAGCCTCTGCGATGGCACAGCAATAGCCTTGTAATCAAGGGTTCGATATCCGGTGGAGGCATAAGTGGTTCTTGAAACTGTAGGTTCAGTCCCGATTAGCCTTACTGTGCATAAAGTAGACTTAAAACATCAAATCAATCAGTACTTCCACTAGATATCAAAAACACGCAACTCTCCTCCATTTTTTCTTGCGTTCCTCTAACAATTTAACACATTTTATTTTTTTTTAAATATGCCCCGCACACATATTTCCTACCTACCAACAACAGCACACGGAAAAAAAAAATATTCCAGCTACCAAAATGCATGCTTCAAATATATCAAAGCAGAGAGAGACATGAAACATCTTCTATATTCTCTCTTTTTTTTTTTTTTTTGCATGTTTTGTGAGTATATTTTCTTCCACAATACATAAGAGCTATTTGGTTTTCAAGAAGTTATACCTTCCTTCCGCAATCTCTTATATCTGTTTGGCTAGTTTCAAAAATCAACTCACAAAAACAAAGCCATACTTATAAATCAAAGCCAACTCATGCAAGCTAAGAAACAAAGTTACTTACTTTTGGAAAATACTGCAGAAATGCTCTTCACTAACGTTCAAAATAAAACAGAACTTTCTACACCAGTGCTTTAGGTTTTATACGGTTTTCTAATGAGGTCAAAAATGAAATATTAGCCATGCAAGGTAATATTGCATACAATACACATGATGTTATCTGTAGGGCAGGAAGTTAACATCAGCTCTGGCAATTGTTGAGAAATAGTGACATCAGTTAGCAGCATAGGTAGCAGTGGCCCCAAGGCCAACATATTGTTAAATTTGTTAACTTCCTGCTGTATAGATAACATCATGTTTATTGTATACGTCAGTAGGGCAGGAAGTTACTTCCGTCGTCCCAAGGCCTATGTATTGTTAAATTTGTTAACAACCTGCTGTACAGATGGCATCATGTGTATTGTATACGTCAGTAGGGCAGGAAGTTACTTCCATCGTCCCAAGGCCTATGTATTGTTGAATTTGTGTCATTGCATCAACATTGATAGCATACGCAGAGAGGAGAGAGAACAAAATTGTAGTTTTTCTAGATGTGTTTGCGTTGCAATACAGAAATAAAAATAAGCATGTGCGCGCTTATGCGTGTGTAGCACATCGTTCCTGCGAGAGAGGTTTACATTGGTGCCCGGGACTTGGAAATAAGGCATATTCGCTCACCACTGTTGCCAGCTCTAGGTCTCTCTTTTTATCTTACAGCAATGTTGGCATCTCTATTTTTTTAGTTGCAAGTAAATTGCCAACACACTCTAGTTAATAATGCTACATATTATACGCACACACGCACACGCATACTATATTACCATCCATCCATCCATCTCTTTCTCTTTTACGGCAGTATATATTTGTTGCCGGCTCTCCTTGCCCAGTGTATGTATGTTACGCCAGTATATAAATTGGCTAAACCCCCTTGCCAAGTAAAAAAAAACTGTAGGTAAATATTAGCGACATTGTCAGTTGTTTAACTCTTCCCTCTCTCTCTCCTCTCTCTTTTTTTGTAAAAAGCTATGGCAAAAGTACTAGTAGGTTGGCAAATTGCTTTATGCACTGTAAAGCAAACCTCAAGCAAGGTTGCCAGCTCCTTGCTTGAGGTTAAGTTAGACCAAAATAAAAACCTTGGTGACTTTTCGACTAAGATGTTGGCAATACTGCGAGCACACAAGATTGCCAGCTCCTTGCTTTAGGTTAGATTAGACCAAAAAAAAAGCTTGGTGATTTTTTCAGGTAAGGTGTTGGCCACACTGCGAGAAAATAAGGCTTATGCCTTACAAAAACAAACCATTAAGGCGAGCCTCAAGCAAGATTGCCAGCTCCTTGCTTTAGGCTAGGTTAGACCCAAAAAAAAACCTTGGTGATTTTTTCGAGTAAAATATTGGCAACACTGCGAGAAAATAAAGTTTATGCCTTACAAAAACAAACCATTAAGGCAAGCCTCAAGCAAGATTGCCAGCTCCTTGCTTTAGGCTACGTTAGACCCAAAAAAAACCTTGGTGATTTTTTCGAGTAAGCAGCTGGCAACACTGCCATCAAATGAGGCTCATGCCTTACGAGACAAATCCATTAAGGCGATCCTCACCGAGCCTCAATTGATGACGTTCAACTCCCCCACTTCCTCTACTAGCTCTGATCACGAAACCCTGAAATAGTTTCTAACATTGCTTGTTCAGCTCCGAACATGACACCCGGAAATAGAAACTAACGTCTCTCAAATTCGTCAACGTCACCCCGCAATTGAAACTTAGGATAGGTTCGATACTTACCTGTCTCTCAGATATACCAATGGGCTGCGTGTAGAGTATCCACGTCACGACCTCATTGCAAGTAGGAGTCGTGAGGGAACCTTGATATTGGAAATATCTGTCCTGGAAATTCTCAACAAACGACGACAGTGGACGGGGCTTCAAGAAAATGCTGGTGCCCGCATTTTGGATAAAGGGAATGGCGCCCGCTATATCCTCGAATGCTGTGTTGTCCAAAATTGATATCTACAATAATATTGATGATTGTTTATTTGTACAGTGCTGTTCACAACCACAATCGTTCATGTAGTATACAGAAATATGTTAGAGAGTATTTTAATGAGTTAATCTACTAGTTAACTGTTATATATATTTCAGTAAAATTAGGTACTATGCTCCGTGGCGGATTGATTAGCATAGCGAACTACGACACCAGGGGTCCCGGGTTGGAGTCCCGGACTGGGCACGGGTTTTCTTTGAGAGTATCCGTTCATTAATTTCATATCATCACTCATCCTCATCTTCGCAATTACCCAAAAGTGGCAGAAGAACGAAATAAAATAAACCAAATAAATAAACAATAAATAAAACATGCATAGGATAATATAATTATATTATTATATAAAGAATAATGAACGCCGTAATTGAAAAACAATAGAACGAATTAAAGCACAGAATGTACAGAATAAAACTGCTAAAACTTGGAACAGCTACAGAGAAATGAGGATGCTGTCAAAAGGCAAAGGAAGAAGAGCATAATATAAATAATTTCCACGTCCACCTTCCTTAAGTACGAACGCAAAGCAACAAGGAGAAGAAAATGAAAATAGGAAGTGAGTAAGGGAAAGGCGGATCAAACGAACATTCCTTAAGAAAAGTAGGAACATTTTCGCGTTGACGCTGGCACAGTGCATCAGTTCTAGTTGTGAGTTGAAACAGAACGTGTGCAAGAATGTGTAACCTGCATGAATTTTGAAGAAATTGCGCTAATCTAGCCTTAAAACCTGGCAGGTTAAGGATTGCTTGGATTATGATAGTCCGGCCCAAGTTCTGCTTTGAAATGTCGTGACAACAGTCCATTCTACCAGAGGCGTCTACTGAACGCATGCGGTGCAGGCTGCGCATGCGTCAATTGTGGGAAAAAGGACAGCTTGCTCTGCGACGACATTAATGAGCATTTCTACATTCTAATTTCTTCATATAAGAGAAGTTTTACACGAGAGCGCTCAACTAGGCTTATATTACATTTCTTGGATCTAAAGTGAAAGAAATTAATAATTATTTTCCCAAAATTGACGCATGCGTCACTTCAGATCCAAGAAATGTAATATAATCTTAGTTGAGCGCTCTAATGTAAAATAAATACTTCTCCTATATGAAGAAATTAGAATGTAGAAATGCTCATTAATGTCGTCGCAGAGCAAGCTTTCCTTTTTCCCACAATTGACGCATGCACAGCATGCACCGCATGCGTTCAGGAGACGCCTCTGCTTCCTTCATAGGTACACGGACATTAACACTTCTGCGGGTTGTAAGGGGTGCTACTTTCACGTAGTGCACCCAATAGTCAACCTCACTTCCACGTAGTACACCCTGGACTGCAGACTAACGAGGCTCTGGCGACTGGTCCCATGGCCAGTATAATTTTGTTTGTGTTGTCCTGTGTGTTTTGTCCTTCTTTGTGCTGAGTGCTCCTTTACAGCCTCAGCTTTTAACGAAAGTCAGAAGATTTTAATATTTTATGATTTTAGTTCTGCAACGTTAGAGTTATGTGTAACGATAAGGGGCTGGACCCCGTATAATGTGACGGGTGCAAAATAGCCTTAGTGCTGACGCACCCAAAATTTTAAATTCAAATTCTATCAAATTAACAATTCTGGCATTTTTAAAATTTAAGGCCAAATGCTACAGGCTGCTGTGTGGTTATAAGGACATGTATGAATTGCACTCCATTTAAATAATAGCAGGGAGTTTTTGAATCATATACTAATGTATTTTACAATGGCACCTATGGAATAAATGCGTGGATAGGTATCTCTTGTGGCATTTTTGCTGAAGTATGGAAACGTGTGGCCACTGTTTGTTTAATTATGTAGTAAATGGGGTTAACGGTGTGTGATACATTCGTTTACCCCCAATCACTGCATGAGCATGTATTTGTTCCTGGAACTGTCCACGAATTCATGATCATTACCATACCCAAAGAGGGATTTGTCATCCCGAGGAAGTTTTGTGGAGCTAACCCCCTTGGGACCTGCAAGATGAAACGAAGAACTGGATATTCGCACATATTAACGGGTTCCTTCTTCATCGTTCACCTCAATGACACAAAACTGAGACAAAATACACACACACAGGGTAATCAAATCAGGGTAATCGTATCACAAGTAGTGTTGGGCGATATATCGTTTAGACGATATATCGCGATATTGAAAAAATATCGACCAGGCGATATGAACAAGACGATATATCGTCACAATAGTTTGGCGATATATATCGTGGAGACGATATATCGCCGATATCACGATACGGAAAAAATATATTCTCGTATCATCTGTGACGATATTTTCTTGACGATATACCGCGATATCATATTACCGATATCGTCCATCCCTAATCACAAGCAATGAGTGTCTTGTGTGCAAAAATGTGTTGAAGCAGGGTCAAAACTTGGTGCAGTTCTTATTGAGAGTGTTTACTTTGTGAATGGCAATGGCTTACATTTAGTGTGATATTTCTCTAACGATCTAGTGTCCATTTGCCCCCATCTGTGCGGGGTAAACGGACATTGCAAGACCATGTGATTGATGGAACTATTTCGAGACAGACAGTCCTTATTTTATTCTCATAGATGAAATTAAAAGAATAGATATTGAAATAATTAGACCTAATATCAATTTTACTATAAGCAAAATACATATTACACTGTAAATGTCTAGTGAATTTACTGGTCTTTTGAACCAAGTTCGGTATTTCTGGTGTTGCCCGTCCATTTTTAATTATCTCATTTTTTCTGATAAAGAACGGGCAGAGAATGGCTTGGACAAAAGTTATTTTATAGTACACATTGTTCTATATTACCAGATACTACCTGGTACCTTCACACACTTTCATATACATTCGGCAATCCAAACCCGTAAATTGAGGAAACCGAAAACAATACGAGTTGAAACACTCTGATACACTCTCTGTCTTTGTATAGAGCAAACTCGAGTAATCTAATTCCCTGTCCGATGCTAGCTTCGGTTGGAGAAGAAATACACGCACACGACCCGTGACCTTGAGGTGCGCGCGCAACTGTCTGCCACTGCTGAACCGATGCAAGAGGGGGATCGCTTCGGCTCAACCTCAGTGCAGGGACTGGTATTTGCTCTATGTGTAGTGAAGAAATGGAACGGTTTTACGAGGGGCGATCAGGTTGCTCCGACCCTAACATAGAAGGAATGACGTCACGATTGATTTTTTATTTTGATATTGTTTAGTGATCCTTTATATGCTTTCAATCTGAATTGCAAGTCTGAGTAGCGTACAGTTTTCTTTTTACAGGGGTTTAACTGAGTGAAGTTGTGTCAATGTGCCAGAATGGAGAAAACTGAGGTGAGAGCGGTGATCAAATATTTTGTGAAGAAGAAGTGAACGGTATCGAAAATTCATGAGGACTTGGTGGATACATTAGGGGACAGTGCTCCTTCATACAGTATGGTGAAGAGATGGTGGCGTGAGTTTAATTGTGGGAGAGAGTCGTGTGAGGATGAACATGCAGGTGGAGCACCAAAAACTGTCATGACGACCGAAAACATTAACAAAGTCCACGATATCGTGCTGAAGGATCGTCGAGTCACTATCCGTCATGTTGCTGAGATGTGTGGCCTGTCATATGGCACTGTGCAAAACATAATTACCCAGGAATTGCAAATGAAAAAAATTGCTGCAAGATGGGTCCCTCGAAACCTCACCCCAGATCAGAAGCGCACCCGAGTGCTCATCAGTCAAGAACTTCTTGACAAGTTTCGTGCTGATATAGACGATTTCCTTGCCCGATTTGTAACTATGGATGAAACATGGGTCCATCACTTCGACCCAGAAACAAAATCACAAAGCATGGAGTGGAAACACCCACATTCTCCACCAACGAAAAAGTTCAAGGTGCAAACGTCAGCCAAGAAGGTGATGGCCTCAATTTTCTGGGACTGCAAGGGTGTCCTTCTTGTGGACTATCTACAAAGAGGCCAAACCATCACTGGCACATACTACAGTGACCTTATCAAGAAATTACGTGATTCCATCAAGAAAAAGAGGCGTAGGATGTTGACCCGTGGTGTGCTCCTTCACCAGGACAATGCACCTGTCCACACCTCACGCATTGCGAGGGCCGCTATCGCAGATGCATCGTTCGAATTGCTGCCCCACCCAATATATTCACCAGATTTGGCCCCCAGTGATTTCCATTTGTTCAAACATTTGAAGAATGACATTCGTGGGCAAAACTTTTCTGATGATTCTGGGGTGATAAGAGCTGTGGACTCATGGTTGGAGGACCAGTCGGAAGAATTTTTTTTGCAAGGTATCCACGCGTTGGAGCATCGATGGGAGAAGTGCATTGGAGTTGCAGGGGAGTATGTTGAAAAATAAAAAAAAAATTGAAACCCCATTGCCGCTCTTTCTATGTTAGGGTCAGAGCAACCTGATCGCCCCTCGTATCTAGATATTATTGAATAATCGTGTGAGTATAATGACATAATATATTGTTACGTTATTGCATTCCGAAGCAATGCTTCGGTAGCTTACATTGTATGCACGTCACTGGTTTATTGGATGTTCAAACCTTGTGTGCCAACCATTATATTCGTTTCTCAATAAAAAGTTTGAATTATTTTTAACAATGTGCTTAGGGCAGAGGTTCCTAAACTTTTTTGTTTCACGGCGCCCTTAGTGTTTCCAGAAATTTCCGCGGCGCCCAAGTCAGAATGTAGCCCTACCTAACACTTGCAACGCTCAGTTAGTGATGTTAGGTTGCTTGCCTGAAGTTAAAAAATTAACACATTTCAAATTCAGAAACATTTTTTGTGTAACAATTACTAAATAAGCACATATTTGGAACTATCATATCATTTCACTGAAAATATTGGAATATTTCGCGGCGCACACTTTGGGAACCACTGGCTTAGGGTGTCCGTTTGCCCAATCTTTACCCTAAAGGGTTGGAAATAACGTGAGCAAACCAAGCACAAGGTTGAGAACTAAAGAACACCGCACACGTGCACAGCAAGTTATATGTAAGAGATACATTTCATAAACCATTACTGTAAACCACTGCAAATGTAATTTTGAAAAAAAAAGAAGAAAACATTTCATGTTTTTATACTGTTTTCCTTCCTAAATTTTAAATTATTAGAAGAGTATATTAGCTACGTGAAATATTATTGAAAGGATGGTTAGTCGTGATCCGCTTTCGCAGACGAAATGCGGAATTGAACAATCTACTATTTTTCGTAAATTAAATAAAGTCAACTATTACTATTGCTCTAACCTACTTTGTAAAACTGTGCCACAACAGCAACGCCATCTTGATAGTTAAGCGCCTGGGCAAAATTCTTGTATTGGGTATTGTAAAACACTGCATGCGCCTCCAACGGGAACCTGCAATCAGAAGAAAATAGTATGTATTGTATTTTTATTAATTTGCGTCGCTTTTCTGTCTTTTTTAGGTAATGACGATGATGTGCTAATGAAGCTGATGAATGGACATTTGCAAGGAACGTCCATGCCGTGACTCGAACCCGGGAACTTCGGTGACGAGATCGAACGTTGACACGTCCTTTCCTTTTGGACAAGTATTTGTTGCCTTTTTCTTTTAATCTATGTAACATTATTTCTGTGTTCATCAATATTTAGACCTATTATACTTATGATCACAGACCAGGGACTGACCTGGGTGTGTACATCTTGTAAAACCTGTTGTCACGGAATTATGGACTGTGTTTTACTTATGGTTTGTCTTTTAGATTTTGGTGGTGTGATATATAGTTATTGTTAAGTTGAAGTTACACGTATAAGCACTTTTCTTGGAAAAAGTGTAATATACTATACATGTACTTATTTTTCTTAGTAATAATATGACTGATTTCATTTGAATAACGAACGAAGAAATATTACCCCTACCTTGAGAAGCATCAAGTGAATGCTGCGAATTCTCACGTGAACATGTTCTTGTTTTTTATTAAAACAATGTTCTTTTGTTAAAAATTGACAAATTACTGCTCTCGGCCACCGAGCAAGCCAAAACGAATTGGAGAATATTTAAATTAAACCTTGTATATTTTAAAATATAGCGATATGTTTACGCTTTACAAAAGGTTTAAAATATTGCAAAACAATATTACGGACAATAGTGAATACAGCACTTGTCTTATGACGTTACACATACCTGCAATTTACAGCTATTGTAGAGACATCTAGACGACAATATAAAGAACGAGAATAGACACTTAGAGACTTGACGAGACCGAGAACGTCATTGGTGACTATAAAATCGAGACGAGATCGAGATTGACGTAAGAGCATGTAAGGCATATGTGAATTAATCACCTAAACCAATATTTCGATACTCTGTCCCTTATTCCGATATAACAAGAGTGTAACTCTCCTCATTCTACCTAATGTATATGTATTATTTAACCAAGAACAAATTAGTATTCAGGCATTTTTTGTTTTTACTGTGCATATAATGGTGTAAATGTGTAAACCGACTTTTGTCCTGCCTGAATAACACATTAAACATTTTCCTTCGTCTGTCGATTAATTGTATATTGATTTATCTTACTTTGCTTCTTGTGCCACTTTTGGCTAATTTGCGAAGATGGGGGATGAGTGATGATATGATGAAATTGATGACTAGACACTCACAAACATCGTCGTAGCGCGATCTGCTAACCACTCCGTCAGGGGATGTCTATCGATTAAGTATGGCGGATCCATAATGAAGGTTTACGAAAAATTTGTAA
The DNA here is from genome assembly GCF_977018435.1 of Lepisma saccharinum. NCBI lineage: Eukaryota > Metazoa > Arthropoda > Insecta > Zygentoma > Lepismatidae > Lepisma > Lepisma saccharinum. Next base: position 40,891,197 of record NC_139252.1, read on the forward strand.
CGCCACTTTATAGAGAAATCTTCATAGAACGTTACGATAAGAAATAAATTGTGTATTTTTCATATACAATTTACGGTACGGAATTATAATTGTAAAATTGTAAATTGTATAACTTAGTTTTAGACATATACATCGGTATAGAATTTCTTTCAGTAAATATTCTGCTGAAATTCCGAAACTCTGTTTTGCAAGACAGCAAATTGTAAAGGAAACATTCTAAGAAGGACCTATACTTGCGACTAATTTGCAAGTTATGTGAGAAATTTGCCTTTTACAGTTTCCATTCTGTTCTTCTTTTTTGTACAGTAAATCCTCGTTAATCCGGACTAATGGGGAGGATAAGTTGACCGGTTTAACGAAAGTCCGGATTAACTGAAATAACCTAAGAGAACAGTAGTAGAAAGTGCATCGAAATTCCGTTTATAGCAACAAAACACGTTTATTATGGTGTGTTTAAAGGGCATAGGCCTAGATACACTATACAGTACAGTACAAAGTCTGCGAGAAACAGAATTTCATCAGTGGTTGACTGCCTTTTCTTTGGGAAGTTCTCTTGTTGACGTCTAGCCACATTTAAAACCTTGCACTTTCCTTTTACCTGTCCGGATTAAGTTAAGTCCCGCCTTATCGGGATTCTGATTAACGATGTTTTACTGTATCTGAGACTTTCCTGAAGCCGAGACTACATTGATACTATACTATGTCCCAGGAGTCTGTGCGCAAGGTCGTACATAACGGTAGAAGAGGGAGGAAAGTGACTGGGCGGAGCAAAGGGATGCGCGCTGTAGCAGAGTTTTTCTCTTCATGCACTAACTCACTTCGCCTATCACGGGTGGCTATCTGTATCTCGCTATGCTTTCTTAGGTCCATACCTTGTCCCGTAGAATGTGTGTTCGCTGCCCTCGGAGGAATTTCGTCCCCAGTGGAAGTGGAGTTCGTGAAAGGTGAAATTGCCTGGTAGTCCTTCACCACGGAGAGTGTACGGTTTGTTTCTCTTCGTGACTGTCAGCTTTACTGAAAGTAAACAATTATAATTTACACACAATTTTCAATGAAAGTCGGACGCAACTAGTCAATATGAGATTAATATAAAGAAAATGCTTTTTGACGACTGAAAATATTTTTATACAAAAAAATAGTAATAGGCTGAGCCGATAGTGGTGTCACGGAAAGTATCGTTTGGATTTTTTTACCGATACCTTCCGATACTTCCATTTTGACCGTTCACGGGGTCCGCATTAAGGTCACTCGACACTTTCGAGTACTGTCAGTTTCAAAATAGTTAGTTGTTTTATGTAAACGAATTCAACAGCGACACCAAATTGGAAAATCTATAATACCTTCTTTTGTCATTTTTAAATTTCTAAAAATGATTGAAAAAATAATTGTTTTCCGTTATTCTCCGCGAATTCCTACCTTATCTCTGTAATAAATTCTGAGGCTCATATTTTGAAATACAAAAATTCAAGCATCAGTTACTCACCGTAGTTTTCGGTGTGAAAATAAATTTCTGTAGGTTCCCTAGCAACGTTCTCTTCCATGGTCAACAACTAATATGGTAAACATGATAATATTGTTACATCTCTAAGCATTTAATTAAATCAGCCACGATATAACTGTTTTTGTATTTTGAGAACTAATAGATATGGGAAAAACTGCTTAGCGGTAATCCCAAGTAAAATGTAAATAATAATTGAGAACTAAATCTTCTTATGTAGATGTCACACTTGTTTGATGTACGTTTTCTAACTTGGAATTGAATCATCTGCGTAGTTGTTGATCTCGAGGATAGAGTGTGGGAAAACAAATGTAGGATTTTTATCTCCTGGAAATGGACGTTGCTAGGGACGTTAAAAACTTTCATTTTCACCCTTAAAAAGGGGGTAAGTAAGTGATTTTTTAAAATTTTCTCCGGTTTTTGGGACATTTTCGTGATGGGTTGTAATGGAGCGTTTTTGCCAAGGTTCGCCAAGGTGGGCCCAACCCATTTTAAAACCCAGTGGGTTTTTTCATTAACTTTGGTATTTCAATGATTTCTGAAATGAAGGAATGTCATAGAGGTGTATACTAATGAAGATTGCATTTTAGATGCTTAGAATGCGATCACGACTGTCATTATAACTCGAGATTAATTTTGCTATCTAAAATGCACAACACTCGTGATATTGATATGAAGTAGAACGAAATATCAGAGCTCAGTACACAAATACAAACGTTTGATCTTTATTAAGAAATTACATAGGCCTATATTAAGCTGTAGATGTAAGCTGTAAGTAAAGCTGTAAATAAAAGTCACTGAACTCAGATCTGAAGTCGGTTTCTTTCGATCTACTATCGGGGAATACTATGTATACTATCTATATTTTATTATGCTTGTGACTGAAGATAATAGTATACACCTGCAATTGATCTCTTGATGCTTCTGATAAAAGTCGTCTTATATCGTAATGTATCCATTATTGATACAACATCTGCTAATATCAATTCAAACATACAAACTTGCTATCCACAGAGGCAACCAGGAAATCATAAGAGAATAAAGGATAAAAAATAAATATTACTATGATTTAGCAGTTTGTTGTGGCCTGCTAGTTTGTGTGCCGGGCGGAGAAGTGCAGTGGGTAGGTTGAGTGGCCGTACAAATGTGAATTATATTACATGTATTCACATTTTATTTATAAAAGCTCGACAAAACCTAATCAAACCCGAAAAAACCAATTAAACACGAAAAAAACGATTGTGGGTTGTTGTTTTTTTTTAAAAAAAACAGGGTTTTTTCAAACCCTGGTTTTTGCCTCTGGAACTTCCCTCACGGAGAACATTTATATCGGTGGTTTAGTCAGTGGTTGGATTGGGGCTATACATACAGGGTGTCTACAAATAGTTGGAGCGGTTTCATGATGTTATTGTATGTGTACTATTGAACATATCGTGAAGTAACTTTACAGCTTTGTAGAGAAATTCGGCAAGTTTTTTGTTACAAGTTACAAGTGTTCGATCGATATGCCACCCCTTTGTGATTGATTGATTGATTGATTAAGTTGGTGTTTTACGTCCACTTTATGCACAGTAAGGGTAATCGGGACTGAACCTAGAGTTTAAAGTGGGATCCGTAAAAACTTAACCTTTCTCGCTCAGCTAGCACCCAAACGGCGCATCCTAGAAGAAAAATGCACAGAATATTTTTTGTAGAGAAATTTATGTACATTATTTTTTGTCATAACCTATTTTGCTATAAAATGTTTTCCAAGCGAGATATTTGCAAAACACTGATTTTGGGCGCCATTTTCCCAAGATGGCAGCCAAGTGGTAGAGGGGGGCAAAATTAGTATGTTGTTAAGAACCCTTTTACGAAGATAATAAAATTTGTTCCAGCTTTCCCTGATTTTTTTCCTTATTGTTATTGGACCCTCTTATTGACTCGCTTAAACCGATTTTACTTTATTCTGAGATGCAGATGAGTCGTATATTTTGTTTATACTAAATTACAAGGCGTCAATCCATTTGTGGCGTGTGCTGCATTGTTGCATGTGTTAAGCATAAAATTAATTTCTTTAAGGTCTCGCAGGGGAAAAAAGGAAGCGTCAAACAGGATAACTTTATTATGAAAACTTGTTTGGCTTCTATTGAGCTCTCTGTACGCTGTGTAAATTTGTGCTGTGACCAAATTGTATATATAGATTCGAGACAAGACATACACGAGAACGAGACCAATGTCCATACATCGAGCCCATCGATTGATTGATTTGCTTTATTACTTCACTTTTCTGCCACTTCTGGCTAATCGCTAAGGTGATAAAATGAGATGGATGGAGAGACAATCGCAAACATATATGGACGACACATCAGAGCCCTATTGAAGATTATACAGGCTGTGAGTCCATACGCCAGAGCTTTGCTGGTTTACAAAAGGCTGACCAGGGTGTACTACGTCGACGTTTGACTGTCTTCGGAAAGGTCACTCCTTACATCCCATAAATCGATACGAGAGCGGGAAACGAGACAGATATTTACAACTCGAGATGAATTCGAGCCTCTATCAAATCTCACCCATTTGTCAACCTCACTTCTAGGTAGTACACCCTGGACTGCATTTTGCAGCCTAACGAGGCTCTGGCGTCTGAACCTACGGCCAGTATAATCCTTCCTAAGGCTGTGTTGTCCTGTGTCGTATCATGCCGAAGGCGTGACTCGAACCCGGGACCCCTGGCGTCATAACTCGATAGTCTAATCACTTCATAAAGGGGCCCGGTTGAAGAATCTGGAAGTAGCTTAAAGGCAAATTACACCAGCGACCTTCAGTGGATGTCAAATCTCCGCTGACACGAGATTCTAACAAAAATCCACAGGGAGCGTTGAAATAACGCAACTTCAGCTTTAGGCAAGAAAAGACAGTTAACGACAAAACGAAACTCGCTAACGGTTTTAACGATCGGAAATTCGAATCCACCGTAAATAGTTCAAGAGAACATTTCTCAGCTGCAGTTGTACTCGGAAACTTTATCGCGTGAACAGTTCTTGTCTCTCCAAGTTATGGGCTGAGTGTCGATTGTTACGAAAAGAGTTACCGCGGGGAGTGATGCGCTATTGAAGGTTCTTTTCAGGGACCGTGCAGGCCCGTAGCCAGGCATGGGCCGGGGGGTGGGGCTCAGTCCCTCCTGACATGGTCGCCAGCCCCCTTGACATTACGTAAAACTATTTTGTATTCTAATTTGTTTGAGGTGAAGAGTGAAAATGTAGACAGAATATATTTTTTTGTTCACAACTTCGTTCGTTCATCTTGTTTATGAACAGAAATCTAAGCAGCAGCAAGTGTTTAGAAGATTCTGTAGACTTTAGAAAGTTCTTTCATAGGTAGCCTTCTTTATCTGTACCTTCCCTGCTCCTGTTGCAGCCTCTCGTTTGACAGAAATCTGTGACTTTGATGTCATCATGTACATTCCTTCCGCATCTGCGTCAAATGTCAACAGATCCCAAGTTTTATTGCTTTGGCCGGGGGTGGAATGTACTGTAGGTACTATGATTGAGGTGAATATTGTACATTTTAACATGTATGATATAAATATGTATCATCAAGTATAGTATGGAGTGTGTATTAAGGGATGGTGTCAGTAGCAGTCATTTGCACTTCAAGAGATGTTTTGGAAGATACAGAAAAAAACTGTAGTATTTGTATGATATTTCTAAATTTTATATTTTTAATTAACTTAATGACCCCGACACACATAATTTACCTTCATTTCATACTATTAAACTTTTGAAAAATGGACTTGGTTTACTAAGCCCCCCTGATAACCCGTGAACCCCCCCAGGAGGTCAGTTCTAGCTACGGGCCTGGGACCGTGTTGTCACATCCAGATCTACAGGTAAACGAACATTCCTTTATTTTCCTTTCTATTATTCTATAACCCTGCCAGACCAGTCATCCCATTTAAGTGTTGTTCTTATTTCACAGGGGCGAGCCCCCTTTGCTTGCTTACGTGTTAACGTTGTTTCTCCGGGGTGTACAGTCTGAGAAAAAAATACCTGGGCCACGGGACGTAGAATTTCGTAACGTCTTAAAGCCTGTTGTTTATGCAACCCAAATAACAAAATATTCGCTTAAGTTTGCCTGGTGATTCTGACTTCTCGGGAAGGATTGAGCTTTGATAGCATGAGTCACATGACTCGTGCCCCAGCCACAACAAACAGCTGGGTGCTACGATGCCTCCAGAAGAAAATTTCAGGAACTGGTTTCTTGACAAGAGCTACTCGTAAGGAAATACTATTCTATCAAGTGATATTAGAGTCATTGTCAAGAAGGTTCGCTGAAATGATGGTTCTCATCACAGACCACATGCCACACGTTAATTGTTTAAGTCTAGTTCATGCACTGGACCTACAGATTAAAATGGGATTCGAACCAAAGCCTCTCTACTTGGTATTGAATTCGGAAGCCTTTCATTACATGGCGAAGACGTTACTACTACGACATCAGAGAGGCAATGGAACCCCTTGAGAAAGAGATAAGCGAAAATTGCTACCTGACAAACCATATTTGCCCGTAAATTTTAAATATAAGACAATATTTTGTACTGACAGTTTCGAACCGTGGGAGAGGCATATATTTTTTTGTACCATCGTCCATTTCACGAGTTTATAATTCTTCCTCACCGACACGAGTAACGCGAGTGGTAGAAGAAAAGCGAAGTAAAATAACTGAAACAGAAATAAAAGGAAAAAGCGAAATAAATTTTATTCATAATATTCTGCAGTCACTTGAGTTGTATTCACGGGATGCTATCTTTAAAGAAAGCCGTGGTCTCTTCCTTGTCTCTTTCGCTTTCTTTGTGCTCTTGCTTCCCCCGTCACGATTGGTCTAAAACTAATTAATGCGACGTTAATTAAACAATCCAAACAACGAAACAATGCACAATCAACTGCACAAGACAACATTCCAAATGTTTTCGAATCGGAAAACAATTGAGATGCTGTAAAATGACTTAAGATGCAGTAATAAAGTGGGAATTCGGTACCGTATAGAATTAAATCGGTAGAGATGTTCGATTTGATTGGATGTTTGTTATTTAGATTTGCTATTCTTTCACTTTTGGCAAATAGCGACGATGAAGATGAGTGATGCTATGATGAAATTGATGAAGGGACACTTACCAAGGACACCCACGCCCAAGTCGAGATTCTAACCAGGGACCCATGGCATCGTAGCGCGCTGTGCTAACCACTCCTCCATGGAGTGGACATTATAGCATATTTTGTGTGCTCAATTGGGATCAATCAATGGAATGAATAGGCATATTATATGATTAATAAATTCATATCATAATACCACGTCATATTATTCGGCACGAAGTAACATCAGAGACATTCAATCTTGCATTTTTGCCTTTCAACTAATTCTTTGAATTCAGGTTAATCACAACAATAAGATAAATTATGAAGAAAATGATAGTGAATGTGGGATATTGACAGTTATTACGAATTTCCTGAGAGAAACAACATTAAGCAGGCTCGGTGGTCAAGCTCATTAAGTGATTGACATTCGATATCGTCGCCAAAGTTCCCGGTTTTGAGTACCGTCCTTGTCGGGGGTGTTTGACTATTTCGTCATCAATTTCGTGTAATGGTCACTCGTCCTTATCGTCGCGATAATCGAACAGGGAATAAAAATTATAAAAATAAATACGATGGAAGAGTACTTATTTCATCTCTCACGAAATCTCCTACAAAACCGGAATATATAAAATACATGTATATTCATTCATATACATTTTCGATTTCTATATTTAACTAGTCGAGACCGAGAACGGGAGAGCAATTTTCAATTCGACAAACCGAGAGGCGGAGAAACTGTCAAGTCTCGTTTCTTCTTGGCACCTCCGTAATCGAGTTGTTCTGTTTGTCATTGGCTTTGTATTGGCAATTATTGTCATTATTCTTCCCCTGCAGGTAAACCATAACGATGAATTATGATGAAATGAAGCAGATAAAAGGGCAAGAACAAGAAAGTCATGCCTGTTCGGGACTCCAACCCAGAACCTTATGTAACGAGATTTGAAATTCTGGAGAAGGCGTCCGTGTTTCGCTTGGTTTTCTCTTTCCTCTACTTCTCTTATATTATCATACATGTATAATAAAAATGGATCTCATACGATATGTTGCGATTCATAATTGTGCTGGTTAGATGCTACAGATGTGAACTCCAACCTGCAATATATTATTCCCTTTTGTTTCGTATCTGGTTGAACATGAAATTTTCTTACACTGTGACAATTTCTTTCTTAGTTTTGGTTTGGTGCACAGATATGCTAATCTGGACTCAACCTTCAGTTTAAAGTGGGATACTAACCACTATGTGCATCCATCGTGTATCAAACCCGGGATCCACTGATTACAAGGCGACGACGTTATCACTACTCCATCGAGGAGGCCCCATGACAAAATGTTATTCACTCGATCTCTACCATAATTTATTTCAGCATTTACATTTTCGTTTTCTTCTTCTTTTTTCCTTTTGTTAACTACTCTTATACAACTCTTTTTGCGTCTTCGAATTTCTTCTTGTTTCAGGAAAAAATAATACATGCAGGCTCTATAAAAATCCCCCGTTCAAATAGATAAAACGTTCACTCTCGAGAACTAATTTACATGTTTATCACTAACGTAACCATTAGGAAACTATTGAAATGTTAACTGATATAACTGCAGATGAAACAATACTTACAGCCACTAACGAAATATCTATTCTTGTGTAGCCTCACAGACAACAAGTATCTGGTGAGTCATTCACTCTTGCTGACTACGGGCGAAGGTCACTGAACTAAAGGGTGGTGGCAAGCAAGCAGGCTTGTGCTCTACCAAAGACGAGGTCACGTGTTCCAGTTATCAATGGCGTACGAAATAAGGAGGAACACAGCTATCTGACGTATGTTTTGGTCCCGTCATTGCACGTAGACAGTGGCGTATGCTGGTTCTAACGAGTGGGTAATCTCCGACCTTTTGATCCTCAAACTCCAAAAGTTTCCGTGCAATTTATGTCACGCTCCATATTGGATTTAGGAATATTGTGTCGGAATGTTTGTCTTATTGCTACGATCACAATCAATTAATTCTCGTTATTGCAGTTTACTATACGCGTAGAATTTCAAATAATAAAACAAGACAGTATTATAAAGCTATAAAAAAACAGCCTGTGAAATATAAAAATGAAAGACGTGCACTAGTGAAATAAAAACCCGCAATATTAATTTAAGTGCAAAATTCAACTTACTCCAGGACCCGATTACTTGTGCTGTACTACATCCAAAGCACGCTGTTTGTCCAGTTGCACGTCAATACGTGTCTGGGCGAAAGATTGCAGCTTAACAAAGGAAGTTATGTGACTTTTGGATTTTTCATGTTTGGCACAAGTGTTGCAAAGATTACAGTCACGCGTCCATACATTCTTTTCAGCCCCGAAAAGTAAGCACGGAGAACAAAAATGCAAAGCTTATTAACACTTATACTTCCTGTCAACCATGGTGTTTTGTCATAATTTGCTTGCGAAAATGCCTCACATATTCCCGATTTTGTCTTTGTGTGTAGAAATAAGTTCAAGCGATGACACTGGCCTACCTGTATTAACAATTTGCAACTTCTCCTGAAAAGATCTTGTTCCAAAAGGTTTCACCAGAAAATCTTGTATCACATCCATTACCGTTTAACACAGCACTATCACGACAAACACTAACACCTAAATAAATAATAAACACGAAGCACAGCACGAAGCCAACGACTACACGCATTCAGTTTCACGCGCCAAACTTCTGTTGTTGTGTTCCTGGCTCAGAATGAAATTCCCTATGAATAATAAAAAAAATCCCTTTCCGAGCTCGAATTGACAGGTTTTTAAAAGTTCGAATCATTGCAGGTCAGAGTCAGAATTTTATTTCGGGATGGGGATCATCCCTTATTATCAGCCGCCACATAAATTTGAAACAGTGGGGTTAGAAGTCCTGAAGATGAATCTCAGATTATTAGAACGTATTAAGCAAAGTGTTTAATCCTGCTAATGAAGTAAAATGAATTACCACTATACACTTTTTAAATTAGATATTTGTAGGATTTCGGGGAGGGGGGTTTCCCTTTAAAAAAATATTCAGTTCCGTGAGATAAGTATTCTCGCTGCTTTTGAAGATTAGAGAGGAGAAACAATCACTATTTTTGTAAATACAAGGATGGGGGGAGTCAGCAAATAGGTGCTTTAATTGCTTAAGCCTTGAATTTTAATTCAGTTTGCTTCATCTTCAATATTTAAGCTTTTCCCTTTTGATAAATTTATGTTCAAGTAACAGAAATCAGCAAGACAGAAGCAAATGTAAAGTGAAAATTAGCGTAGAATTGGTTTGCCCATGTTATTCAGTTTTCCTGTTCTTCGCACTCTACCGGGTATGTTTTCCCTAGTTGAGCGGAGGGAACGGAAAAGGCTCTCAAGGTTGAGAGTGCGACCGGTGGACTCTCACAAGAAGGAGCTTACCCTGGGCACGGAATCACCGCGCCTGAAAAGCAGTGTTTCCTCCCCCTCTTTCCTTTCTCCTCCCTCCTCGCCAAGGGTTGTAAGGAAAGCGGGAGGAATGACGTCAGGGTGAGATTCCCTGAAGTCATTCCACCGGCTGGAGAAAGGTTCCCGGACATTCGGTGGCAAACGATTGGAAGTATTCGCGCGCTGGAAGCAAGGAAATGTATGCATCGAAATTGGTTTGGAAGAATATTGCGAGGAAATGTATATATATATATATATATATATATATATATATTAAAAAAAAGAAATACAGCCGGGTCATCTGCGATTACCTAGATGACCCAGAGTATACGCCGCTGCACGTAGAACACTTTATCGTAGTGGCCTTGAAGTTCCCTCAGGGCACTCCTACGTAAAGGCTTCTGAGCTAGAAGGATATCTTCCCCATTGAGTGGAGGAAAAGTGGGTGCGTATAGAGGTCCCTCAACTTTCGTATTCTGTTTCATTTCAGAACCCGTGCTGTATCGTCGACTTAATCCAATCTATCCGATGTAGGTTTTAGGTTCTGTTTCTGTTCGGTTATTTCATGTTGTCTTCCTGCTTATGTTATTCGCGACGAAGGCTCTGGATTCGGTAATCTGGACAATAACGGGATTGTGTTGGTTGCTTGATTTGGTGTCTTAAGTTCACTTTATGTCCTGTTAGGCTAATCGTGAATGGACCTACAGTTTAAAGGGGGATCCGAACCACTATGTTCCTCCACCGAGTATCGAACCCGGGATCCCTTAATTACAAGGCGCCCACGATCCCACTCCGCCATCGGGGATTGTGTTCGCAACGAATGAATCAAATTTGAGTGATATGATATGCAACCATTGGAAGACTATTGAAAGAAAAGCTACGGGAACCTGTCAGTTTTTCTACTGCAGACAGGAAACCATAAACATGCAAGAGAAGCTTATATTCTATGAAACCTGACGCTATGTGCTCGAATACTGGCTATATATAATCCATAGAGGCATAGCAACGTTAAACAACCTCTTATATGATACATATAGGTTTAAAAAGGTCGAAATACAAAGATTGTGTGCGCCTCACTGATCGCGTAGTGGTAAGGCCTTGTAATCAAGGGGTCTCGGGTACGATACCAGGTGATCGCACATAGTGGTTCGGATCCCACTTTAAACTGTATGCATTTCAGATTAGTCTATCTGTGCCGGTGACTCAGTCGGTAACGCGTCTGACTACCATGCTATAGGCCCCGGGTTCGATCCCCGGCCGGTTCAAGCCCGGGAACTTTTCTAACGTTGGAAGCGGCCCCGGCGCCCACCCAGCGTCGAATGACATGGATACCTGGGGGAAACCCTGGGGGTAAAGGCGGTCAGGGGCGTGATGCTGATCACATCACCCCCCACTCACGAACGAATCAAGAAAGTATGGGGCGGCGTGATGCTGATCACATCACCCCCACTCACGAACGAATCAAGAAAGTGTGGGGCGTTACCCCCACACCCCCTATACGCCTTCATGGCGTAGCGCTAAGCACAGGTGAGAACTTTACCTTTTTTTTTTTTTTTTGCATAAAGTGGACTTACAACAAAATTTAAAATTGCGATAAAGATTATGATAAGGTATTAAAGAATTGGGTCTAACACATTTTTTTATTGTTTACCAATGACCTTGTTAACGGTGGAAGCGGTCCCGGCGTCTACCCAGCGTCGAATAACATGGGTACCTGGGGGAAACCCTGGGGGGTAAAGGCGGCAGGGGCGTGATGCTGATCACATCACCCCCACTCACGACCGGATCAAGAAAGTGTGGGGCGTTACCCCCACACCCCCTATACGCCTTCATGGCGTGGTGCTATGCACAGGGGAACACTTTACCTTTTTACCTTGTTAACTAATATTCTTAATTTCAGTTTCAAGATGAAATCGGCTACGAAATAAAAGGAGTGGGTTCATATTTCTGTTACGAAATTCCACTTTTGTAGTAGACCTGTGCCACACTAAGATGTGACATAATAAACAAATCTGAGACACTTTCAAAGTATTAAATTGCTATCTACGTATTTGGGAACAATCTTTCAATATAATACTTTTTTTGGACGCGTCAAATCATAGTATTTAATTCCTGTTTTAGCAGCTTTAAGAAACCTGATTTTTTGGGGGGGTTACAAATGCCCTTTCTGCTCCCGTCAAGTTACGCCTATGAAAAAACAGGAATTCAAAGTAAAAGACTGTCCCGACTAAATCGGGAGACACGTCTGATAGATTTACAATTGGGAAAATCATAATTAAGCGTGTAGTTGAAAACAACCTATTTTCATATATTGCATGCAGCTCTACTTTTTCTGCAATGTGGATCAAGAACTGGGGACGTGGAGAAGCACAACACTCCACGTAACCAATAGTCACGTGACCCTCTTTGCTTTCCTGTCATGTTGACCTTCGCGTGGAACACATTTCTCGGTGTTAAGACAGGCAAAATCACCCGATCATCGAAGGGTGCAATATGTGTTGCCTACCCTCCTGCATTACTTGCTCCTATTAAAGCCTTATGGGGAAGAACTTTTTTCCATGACTGTACCTCTCGCTGCTTAGACTCACATAGCCTGAGATTCGATCCCCAATAAGAACCGTAGGGTTTCTGTACGATGCTTGTCCTTATGTGTGCTGAGTGCCCCTTTCTAGCCTCAGCTTTTAATCCAAGTAAGAATATTTTAGTCCCACGACATTACATTTATGTGATATTAGTTAAGGGACGGGACACTGGACGTATAACGTGAGGGGTGAGGGGTGTTAAGGCACCCAAAATTTCAACTTCAATCAATCAATCAATCGACCATCCCTATTACTAAGTAAAATAAATAATGATACCGTTATAAATATAGATTCAGACAAGTGTCCAAGACAAGGTGCTTAGGTTATTTTGTTATATGAGCTTGCGAATACAACAGTGCATTCACTTCAACCAGGAACTCACTATAATGTTATTTCAGTGACCATTAGAAAGAAAACTTTCAATACCTGTATGTCCATCATTCTGAAGGTTCATCAAATCGGGTTCATCAAAATTATTGTCCCAGGATAGCGTTCCATAGGACATTATCGTCGCCATGTGTATCTTAACATCTATTGGTGATTGTGAACTGCCTGAGCAGAAGTGTGGATATAGTGTAGGCCAGAATTGGGGTCCTGTCAAAGAGAAACATAACAATATTTTTTATATGGTCACTTTCATACATAGATAGCAGGCACGTATTTAGAAATTTATCTCGGGAGGAGTCCGATCCAAGTGTCTCAGACATAATAATAATAATAATAATAATAATATTAACGTTTAAATTTCAATAATTGTTATAATTATATTCAATTAAGATAATATTAATTAAAATATATAAATTAATATTTTTGTTGCTACAGGTAAAAATACGGTATAAGAATAGATATAAAAGCATGAATTCATTATCTAGCATACTTGTATAGATGCATAAATTTTGTATAAAAGCAACTGTCCTGACAAGCAAATCAGTGCCAAATACATAAGAAAATAATACTATTTATTAAATAACAAAAACGAATGTCGGATCCAGATGACGAAAATTAAAGTTTCAGATTAATATCTTTGGTGGTGTATTTAAAGTTCGGTGGAAATAAATAACCTCGATTATACAACAAATGCTAAACAAGTATATTTCATTATTTAATTTTAGTACTTGATAAGCCTTTCGGAAGGGGGGGTGTCCCGAACCTTTGGGCGTCACCCTTGCCAGATTTTGTCTCGAGTCTTCCAATAATATAATTATGCAAGAAAGAAGTCATTGTACTAAGTTAGCTTTTGTTTAGACAGACACACATCAAATTATTGTTAAATAAAGCAATTATAAAAACTAATTATTTACTGCCTTCAAATAAGTTCGCTGTAAATAAATATCACTCGATTGTACAAGAAATGTTCAACAACGTATAATTTCAATATTTAATTTTTGTAATTGATAAGTCTTTCGGGGGGTCCGGACCCCCTGACCCCCCTTACATACGTCCTTGGATAGAATGTAGTGATATAGAATATGAATCGTATAATGTAGTATTCACACTTCTCAACTCCTTGATTGGCCTGCCAGGGGTCCTGGGTTCGAATCCTGGCTTGGGCATGGACGTTTGTGATGTCTATTCATCAATTTCATCATATCATCACTCATCCCCATCTTCGCAAATTAGCCAAAACTGGCACAAGAAGCAAAGTAAAAAAAATAAAAAATAATTTTAAAAAATTCTTGATTGGTCGTCCCGAATATTTTCTTAGTCCAGAATTCGTAAACTTAGCACCATTGCACTTCAGCACCAACTGCGGTGAAAGGCAGAGTTGTGGTCGAAGTGGGCCTCGCTTCCTATAGTCCTCACACAAAAATTATATAATGCATAGACGTGAAAAGATAGATGGAGAGGCTAATTTTGGGGGCAATAACACTCCAACATTTTGTTTTTATCTAGCTTATGGTTCAGTAAAGCTAAGAAAAAGTTACTTTCGGTAGACACGCTGTCGTAATTAAATACTTTGTGGGGATTGCAATATGGTTTGAGGGCGCGAATGATATGATTTGAGGGGGAGCGCATGTCATGATTTTGGGCGGAATGGGCACCCCTGACTTTAACCGTTTTTTTCACCCAGCGAGGGCGAGTCAACTGTTGTAGGGGTGCGTCTCCAAGATCGGTTACAACAGTAGCTACTAGTTTGAAGGAACCAGTCCACACCTGATGTCATTGAAATTTATAAAGTGAAAACTTATTCAGTAAAAATCGAGGGAGATTGAAGATGAAGGATGATGAAACTATTGGTGTTTTGTCACATTTTATAAACTAGTCCGTCAAAGTCACAGCAGCTAACAATGAAGCCTACCACACAAGCAGTCTGCCAGGCAATTCCCCAGAAACACTTCCAAAGCCTGTTTGATTCGATGCCACGTGTAGCATCACGTGGAGGCTTCACAAGCTGCTGTTTCTTTGCGTGTACAGTATCGGTATGACACCTTAATCATTTATGTCATTACGTGGAATAAATTGCATTCGATCCGCATGATTCCTTCATGGTGTTGCAATTTTCACAAATAGTAGTATGTGTGCGTGTTTGTGTGTATGTGTGTGTTATAATGTGCTTAGGAAATTTGTCTGATTAAAATTCATAGTAAGGCAATTATTTTCAGAGATGAGACCATACTTCAAACAAAAAATTACCATTTGGTCCTTCATAAGAATATCCTATATCTTCTTGACCTGCAAAAAAGAAATAGAATAATTATGAAATGCTTTAGCAAAAAAAAAAATATATATATAAATACCAATGTTACATATTTTTGTATTACCCCAGTAAATGAGGGCGACATAATTCCTGAGTGTGCTTCACGGTAATTAATCATTCTTAAGGAGGAATTAATACAGGGAGTCGTTCGGAATTTTCCTGTGAAGTAGGTAGGTTTTTATGTACATTATGTACAGGGTGGGAAATAACCTTTTGCTAGGGGTCTGCAGGAAAAAGTAACAACAATTAAGAAATTATGGTAATACCTAATGTTTACTACGACAATTGTGGTTACAAAAACAAAATTAAAAGTTAGTTCACGACAAAGCACCTTGCTTCAAGGCAAATGCTAAAACCAAGACCTTCTTCGGCGAAGTGGCATTGACTTCTTCAGCAGTTCTGAATGGCCGGGTGCATCACCGGACCTGAATGCAGCTGAGCACTTTGGGGCTATTCTGAAGGACGCAGTTGAGTCCTTGATGATAGTGGAACGTGGACCGGACCGCTATTCCCGGCCAACACTCCTTGCACATCTGGAACAAGTCCTCCGTGACATGGAATGGAATACGGACTGTTTGCGAATCTTCTGAGCTCCTACCCTGATCGTCTTCGTGCTGTGAGAGAAGCAAACGGCGGACATACTAACTTTTAATTTTGTTATTGTAACCACAATTGTCGTAGTAAACATTTGGTATTACCATAATTTCTTAATTGTTGTTACTTTTTCCTGCAGACCCCTAGCAAAAGGTTATTTCCCACCCTGTACGTCATTAGTTTGCACACCATAGATCACAAAACCAGGGCCAATACGTACCAAATTGTTCCTAGACCATTTTTTTAAAAATAAAGATTCATTTTTTGTTGTAACCCTTATGCAACGGTAGTTCGAAACAGGTAATAGTTAATTCTTTATATGACTTTGTTTACAAATGACGGATATTTTTGTTTCATTGCGTCCGGCACTTTTGACCTTTGCAGACAGTTGAGATAAATTTCATAACTCTGCTAAGAAAAATTACAGAAAGTTGGATTAAGAACTTTGCTTCAGTACATTTGAAGTTACATTATAATGTTCTGTACCTTTTTTTATCATCTCAAATGGAAATGACTGAAAATTAGGGTGAAAACTGGTATTCGCTTTTCAACAAAAATCAAAGTTTAGGTTAAGTAAGGGGATATTTTCCAATACATATTGAAGGGTGTAAATCAGCCTGAAGTGCCGACGCATCCAAAAATTTTAATTCAATCAAAGTTTATAATTTTTTTAAGCATTCATTGATTTAAAATTGTCTGGCAAACATCATCTTACCTCTGGCAGTGATGACTAGCATCAAAAGTAGCAAAAAGTACTGAACTTCCATAGTTGCCCTGGATTTTGCAATAGCTCTAATCCTGAAAGTAAATAATTATAGAAAGATTTTGCTGGAGTTAGATTTTCAATTATCAACCTATCTTCTTACGTCCTTGAAGAATCGTTATTGTTGTTATATTTCTTGACATGTTAATACGTTGCCATTACCACCAAGACCAGTCAAGTACATTCACAGGATATTGATCTACCATACTGCTTTGCTCCGTCCACTCACTTTCTCCCCTTCTCTTCCATTATGCGCGGCGCTGCTCCACAGGTCTCCGAGACAGAGTTGTAAGTTTGTTATTACATGTGAACGTTGTTATTTTATGTATATTATGGACATAGTTATTCTATTATTAGTGAATTCTTACACTAATATAAACAGATTCTGATCAGAACACTTTCGCACAGAAATAGTTTACATCGTCAAGTACATTAGTAACATTATTAACTTTTCCTCCTCCGACAGTGCATATTAACAACCACAAGAGGTTTCCCAAATCCAGGTCGACGCGGGCCATATGAGCGGCATTGCAGAGACATTACTTCGTCTAATCACGATAGTAAGTCATGGACTAAGGAATTATTATTATTATTATTATTAATTATTATTGACTCAATAGTACCATTACTTACAACAAAGCCGCCGAGAAAGCTTTGGCGTTACCAAAATTCTTGTTTACACAGAACGTGTTCAGTTAACACGTTGTTACGACGAGATATCTTGTTACATAATGATAGTGATGTTTTATGCCTACTTTCTGTACGGAGGCAGATATTTATGGGTTGTAAAGTCCGTAACTGTACTAGCTACTATTTAAATTGAAATATGAGCAACTAAAGCATGCCTCCACCTAGTATCGAACTCAGAAGTCACTGGCCTTAACATGGAAATAATACAATTAAGATCAGACAATCTCACACCTACCGTCTATTTCTGACAAGAGTACAGAAGAACTACTGTAGTCAATATTTCGAAAAGTTGAAAGTCAAGTAGATGACAAACTATCACTAAGTAGATATGTTTTGTTTTGCGTGTTTTCTTATCAAGATGCAAACTCAGGTTAAGTACTTTCCCGTTTTTATCTTCTTTCCTAATAATGAGTGCTTCCCCTTGTCGCCACGGGCTGGACACAAACGCCTTCTAATAGTAAAATAGCATGTCTTTATTTTGATAACACTATTCTGTTTACATGTTAATGTACGGAAATTCCAGTTCCTATCGGTTTAAGTGAATTCTCTGCTTGAGTGCATACTTCATTTAGAACACCCAAAGATAATCTAAATTCTATAGTGAGATTGGAAGTTTCGCTGATTGACAAGCGATCAGCGGACCGACTCGCATCCTAAGTGTTCCAGGTTTACTAGATGGAGTTTTATACTTCCTAATTCTTATCATGATATGAAGACCGAAAGTAGGAATGGATGAATTTCTGTTACCACTTTTTACTGTCAAATATCTGTGAAACTACACGATCAATGGATTTATTGTACAAAAGTTGTTTATTTTTGTAAACTGAATAAAAATATTACACAAAAAAATTATGTTTCCATTTTATAAAAATTTGGTGTTCGAATGACCTTCAAAATGGCCGCCTATTGAACCACACATGAGCCCAATGGCCCATGAATTCCACCTTAAAGTCAATTAACTTTTATTTGAAACATTTTTTTCTAAAACGGTTCATTTTTAAGATATTTCGAGTTATCAACCTAAATGGTCCACCCTGTATAATAGTTCCTTTATATAACTGTCACAGTAATTTTAGCTATAGGCCTAACTGTAGATATAATTAGCAGTCAGTATGACTGTTACACGATGTTATTTGCTCCGGAATGCACAAATGAAAGTCCTGTCCTGTTCAAAAATCTGTAAATGAGATAGTTAAATTTTCCAAAATTCGTTCTACAAATGCAAATAATTCGTCTCTTCAACAATGGCTTTTTACGCGTATGCAACGAATCGTATTCGTGGATGGAATAATAAAAGTATAACGAAGATACAAATACATAGAAATACAGTAAAACCTCGTTAATACTAGTAGTAGAGATGTACGATAGCGGATGTTGCTATTTAATATTCGCAATTCATTTGCACGTACTTATAACTAATTTGCACGGGTTTTAATTAATTTGCATGTACTTATAATTCATTTGCACGTACTTAGAATACTTTACATTTATGTATTTGCATGTTTATAACTTTTATGAATATATAATTATTTATTTTATGAAAAATATGTATATAAAAGGTAATTAGAGGTACTAAACGGTATGCATATGTTTTTATATTCATTACTGCAAAGTATGTAATGTATAAATCGATAATATTAATGTTTATAGTATTGAAAATAAGAGTTTATGGTTTATGAACCGCTATGAGAGGTGTTAATGGTACGAAAGAAGACGGTCCCGTTACTCGAACCCGCGATATGTAACGTTATTAATTAGTACTATGTAATTATTTCATTAAGTTTATGAAACACGATGGTACGAGACGCTAGACAGAATACTGTCTCAGAATCTGAACTCCGCGCAGGTAGAGGAGAAAGGAATTTGGGGGAAGTGCGTTCAAGGTCAAATGACGTCACAACGTCAGAACAAACAAAGAACCCGATTGACCAATCAGAACCGGTTTTTTCAAGGTTAACCAGTACGCAAGAACAGGGGAAAGCTATGCAATACTGTAGGGCAGGGGAGGGATTCAACCAGACAACAAAGGATGTCTGGAAATGCGCAGCAAGGGTCAAATCTCTGAAGCTATGCGTCGCTTGTAGAACCGGTTTCCGCCGCCAATTAATATTCCGCTCAGGTTTGCCTTCAAGGCACAGGACGCTTTAGCGCAGGTTTTTTTTATCTGTACTATGAAGAAGGGAGAGCTATTAGGGACGGGGCCTACAGTTTTCACAATTTGCTTTTATCACGGGGTAACGAACCTAGGACCCTTTGATTATTGATTTAGGTAGTAAATGTATGTTACTGTGTGCTATTTAACTTAATTTTGAGTTTATTTTTTACCAAACTTTGACTTTATGTCAAACATTTTCACAGCTTATCCTTATTTTTACAAAAATAACACTATTTGTACTATTCAGGCAACATTTTTTATTAAATTTTGGACTCGCAAAGATATTTTTACAACTTTTTAACTTATTATTTTACAATTTTATGTTAATTTTTTACCAAAATAACATTATTTGTACTATTCAGACAACACTTTTATTAAATTTTGGACTCAAAGACATTTTTTCAACTTTTAACTTATTATTTTACAACTTTAAGTTAATTTTTTACCAAAATAACACTATTTGTACTATTCAAGCAATATTTTTTTATTAAATTTTGGACTCAGAAAGACATTTTTTCTACGTTTAACTTATTATTTTACAACTTTATATTAATTTTTTAACAAAATAACACTATTTGTACTAATCAGGCAACATTTTTTATTAAATTTTGGACTCACAAAGACATTTTTT
This sequence comes from Lepisma saccharinum, assembly GCF_977018435.1. Lineage (NCBI taxonomy): Eukaryota > Metazoa > Arthropoda > Insecta > Zygentoma > Lepismatidae > Lepisma > Lepisma saccharinum. The sequence continues at coordinate 40,911,328 of NC_139252.1, forward strand.
CAACTTTTAACTTATTATTTTACAACTTTATGTTAATTTTTACCAAAATAACACTATTTGTACTATTCAGGCAACATTTTTATTAAATTTTGTATTTACAAAGAGATTTTTTCAACTTTTAATTTATTATTTACAAGTTTATGCCTATTTTTTTACTCAAATAACACAATTCTATCTGTTCAGGAAAGACTTTTAGTTACATTTTCGACACACAAAGTGTGTGTTCTCAACTTCTATCTGTTTATTTCACAAGTTTAGGCTTATTATTACCAAAATAACACAATTCAATCTGTTCAGGAAAGACTTTGTTATATTTTCGACACACAGAGTGTGTGATCTCAATTTCTATCTGTTTATTTCACAAGTTTAGGCTTATTATTACCAAAATAATACAATTCAATCTGTTCAGGAAAGACTTTTAGTCGCATTTTCGACACACAGAGTGTGTGATCTCAATTTCTATCTGTTTATTTCACAAGTTTAGGCTTATTATTACCAAAATAATACAATTCAATCTGTTCAGGAAAGACTTTTAGTCGCATTTTCGACACACAAAGTGTGTGTTCTCAACTTCTATCTGTTTATTTCACAAGTTTAGGCTTATTATTACTCAAATAACACAATTCTATCTGTTCAGGAAAGATTTTTAGTTACATTTTCGACACACAAAGTGTGTGTTCTCAACTTTTATTTGTTTATTTTACAAGTTTAGCCTAATATTTACTCAAATGACACTATTTATATTATTCAGGCACCATTTTTATTACATTTTGGATTCTCAAAGACACACACACACACAGACACACACACAGAGAGAGAGAGAGAGAGAGAGAGAGAGATTTTTTCCAAGTTTACAGGATTATTCTCTAGTTTACTCAAATAACACAATTTAGATGTGTTTTGAATTATATTTTGGATGCAAAAGTATGTTTTGACAAGTTCTACCCTTTTATTTTACAAGTTTAGGCTTATTATTACTCAAATAACACAATTTAAACCAGTCAGGAAGGATTTGTTATTATATTTTGGATGCACAAAGAGAGGTTTTCAACTTTTTTATTGATTTTTTGCAGGGTATGTATTAATTTTTATTTATTTTGTTTTGTATCATATATACATTTACAAATTTTTAACTTAGAGTTTAGTATTTATTTAATTTTTTCAAAAACACTAAAAAAAGTACTTTTAGCTAAAATGTAAGCCACAGAATATATTATTATTATTATTATTATTATTATTATTATTATTAGGGTTTACTGATTTCCACTATGCTATTTTTGGTTCTGTATTTCTATATGTATTTATTTAGGGCAGGTTACGCCTGCCACGTAGGAAAGTTTGTTTATTTTAGAGTTTGCTGAGTATTTTGTTACTGCTATACTAGGTAAAAGTTTTCTAAATATACCAGATAGAGCTCTATATACTTTTGTTTTTGCTATTTTGGAGATGATGCGATCAGCACCACTCTCCATCTGCTTTTTATTTTATGTACCCAATATTATTTTGAGGCTTAGTGAATTCTAGAGCCTATTTATGCAGGAGAGAGGAGAGAGGACTTGAAAATTTTGATCTCAGACAACCCACAACTATTTGTCAGAGTATTTTAAAGGATATTTTATACTTATTATGTGCCACTAGAATATCAAAGCTTGCTTAATTTTTATGTCTGTAACGCATTTATTGTATTTCTAGCTAAGGCTTATTGGATAAAGTACACGAAATGTTTAACATTTCAACTATTTGCTTTTATACGAGGGCAATTTTTTAGTGTAACGAAAATTATGATGTGTCTATGAGGTCTGAAACCCCTTTACCGAGGGTCCATATTTGGACGCTTACTAATATTGTTTTTTCCCCTTACATATAACAATTTAACAATATAATTACAATACGAAGTTAACAGACGGCTTAGGGGCCTAGGTCCACTTTCCAAACTTTTTTACTATTCTAGAAGAATTATTTAGCTTTATAGCCTTTTTCAAGGTATTTTTGAAGTATTACTGGCTTCTTTGGGTGCATCAACACTTGGGTTATTTCCATTTGGTTTATTATACGAGGTTTATTTTTTACTCTAAGATCAATATATGTCTCCGAGGACTAAAATACATTTATTGAAGCTAAAAGCTTAGGCTGTAACTAGGGACTTAGCATGTATATCGACAATTTATAGGACAACACGAACCTTACAAAGGATTATAGGTGACGTACGACCACACGCCAGAGCTTTGTTAATCTGCAAGAAGCAGTTGCAACTAATGCTATGAGGATATAATGTTAATTTTTCATTGTTTCACAAGGAGGCTATTTTTTACACAACCAATATTTGCTTTTTCAAGTAACTACATGTACCAGAAGCACACATGCCAACACTAACTAGATTTTGATTTATACTATCTCAGGTGCTAAATGTATCAAGAACACTGATTGTATATATTTTTGAGAATCCAACTATATCAGGATTTTTCTATGTAAGTATATTTTTATTGACTGGCTTATTTAACAGATCAAACAGAAAGACGGCAAAATTCACTAAATGTAGGTGATTGCATGAAAATAACTAGATCAAGGGGTGACCAACAGTGAGCTGAATGTATATATAGAGGGTTGCGCTCTATTATTCTCACCTTCGCTGGATTGGCGAAGGAACGCACTTGTGGGCGGTAGAACCTGAACGGGCTCCACCATGGCATCGGAGACTCGAAGCAGATGTTTTGGAGGATGAACCCAAGTAGGATCATGGGCGCTACGACCAATTTGGTCATTACTTTTTATATGAGGAACCAATTTGGCCCACTCCCAAAATTAACTTAGATTGCTTATAACTTATGAAATTTGAAGTCTGCACAAGATCCGATGACAAAATCTAAAATACAGGAATACACAGAAACCAACATGGCATCTAGAAAGAGAAATCAATAGTCACACCCATAGCACAGTTTAAAAAACTACATAGCTGAAACCTTAGAGAAACATAAAACTGCAAACACAATATATCTAGATTCTTCCAAGGCATAGGATAGAGTAAAAAACATGGCTTGCTTATGGACAAACTCAACAACATAGGAATAAAATAGACAAGCAATCCTTTTTTCAGTAGAAAATTCCAGTTACTCAAGTAAGCTACATCATACGTAGCACATAAGAAGAGCAAATTAACATCATCAGCAGTAAACCATCATGCAACTTCTACCTGCTGAAACAACTAAGTGAGTATAATGTATCAGAAAAATGCCTACATTTCAGCCTAATTTACCTCTACATTAATAATACTACCAGAATACTAAGGCTTCAAAAGTGAACACTAAGAATAATGTTCAGACTAAAGTATAGAGCATCTTGCAAAGGATTATTACTCCCTACATCTACAAGTCAATAACAATTATTCTAAATACTACGAACTTGGACAAAATATAGTCAAATAGACAACACAAGAAGGAAAATAATTACAAGTAAAACAGCAGACACTCAATATCTCAAAACAATCCGGTAAAAATATTCTACAACAAACTGCCTCATAACATAAAACTGCTAAGTCCCCAAAACATATACAAATACAATCAATAAAAACTACCTGAAATAGGAAAACTGTCTACAGTCTCACAAAGTTGATGTGAAATAACAGCAATACTTAGAAGCATGCACAGTCAATAGTGCTCAATTTGCATACAGTTCACATGCAAACTCTCATGAAAATGTTCAAAACAGTCTCCCAGCTCAGTTCTCATCTATACTTGGACAACAAAATCCTGCAACAAATTCTCAGAAATCCTACCTTTCCTACCCTTGTTTAAATAGCTAAAGTGCAATCTTCATACTAAAATATTGAAAAAAGGCATATCTATTTACATAAACGTGTGTACACATGTGTTTGTCTGCGTGTACTCTTAGATAAATTGATAAAAAAGCAATATAGTTATAAATCAAAGACTATAACTAATAATATTAATTTCAAAATAAGCTGATAGAAAAAGATATAATAACTACAGTATAAGCTTTTAATTTTTGTTAATTACAAAAAATAAAAGTTAAATACAGTAAATAAACCTGGTCCCTTAGATTGAAAAAGAAACATAAATTGAGACTATTTGAAAATAATATCCTTAGGAAAATATTTGGGCCTAAAACAGATGAGGAGACAAATGAGTGGAGAAGGTTACATAAATTAGAAGTACATAATTTGTATTCATGTCCAGATATTATTAGAATGATTAAATCAAGAAGACTTAGGTGTGTAGATCATGTGGTACGAATGGGAGAGGAAAGAAGAGTATACAGGATTCTTGTTGGGAAACCTGATGGTAAAAGATCAATAGGAAGACCAAAACAAAGATGGAGGGATAATGTAGAGATGGACCTAAAGGAAATTGGTGGGGAAGGAAAGGAGTATATAGATCTTGCTCAGGACAGGGACAGATGAAAGGCATGTGTTGCTGCAGCCATGAAACTTCGGGTTTAAGAAGGGTAGAGAGTTAGTTAGTTATACATTAAATAAGCATAATATTTGGATTGTACGTAGAGAATATAACAAATGTACAATGCATTGTGCGAAAACTATGTCAACTTTGCATTATAAGCAGAAAATTAAACCAGTTTGCCCTAGAAATACATTTTAAGAATAGCCCAAAATAGCATGCGTAATAGAAAATTAAGAAAACTTTCTGATGCATAAAAGTACTGACTAGTGCTGAATGAATCAATTACTGTAAAATATTATTCTCTGATTCAAGTAATTTAACTGTACCTTTTGTGTGTAAAATATAATTGTTAGTTGAACTGATAAGTACAAATATTAACTTTATACGCCTTTATGCACTCTAAATAACATAACTTTGATATATAAATTAGTAACAATTTGTTAAAATTAAGTTAAAGTGTAGAATTGTTTTCTTAAATAAATATAAAGTAGTAAAAATACTAAACAAATAATTTCTTCTTTTCCTATTTAAAGAATGCCAAGCAGTGTAAACCAGTTGTTAGTGGCTAAATAACATAAAATTTGAAGGCAGTAACAATATTTTAAAAAATACTGTTTTTTACCTAACTTTGTGAATTAAATACTAGTACATTTTGTCAAATTATAAATAAAATATACCTATTTCTTTGATATTTGTACTAAAGTGAAGAAAATGTTACTAAAACTTGGCTAGTACAGCAAATCTTAGACTTTTAGCTTTATTTGTCCGTAACTGGATATAATTGTAACTTGTTAATCTCGCCAAACACAATTTTTACCTCAATTTTGGAAGCTAGCTGAACTTTAGCGTTTCGAATTACATATAGTGAAGGCCTCTATAGTGGAAAAATACACCCAGTCTGTAAAAATTTGGAAATGTTGTCTCCTTCTCTGTCGAACCAGACCAAGAGTGTTCTCAGGTGTTTCAATATATTTCTTAACATAACTAACTTTTTAAAAATGCAGGTAGCTTAGTTTGTATAGCGCTAGGCTTTTAACCTATCTGTCCAGGGTTCAAGTCCCTGGCAGGGTTGTTACAATTTTAAATTTTGTCATCGGATCTTGTGCAGACTTCAAATTTCATAAGTTATAAGCAATCTAAGTTAATTTTGGGAGTGGGCCAAATTGGTTCCTCATATAAAAAGCAATGACCAAATTGGTCGTAGCGCCCATGACCCTACTTGGGTTCATCCTCCAAAACATCTGCTTCGAGTCTCCGATGCCATGGTGGAGCCCGTTCAGGTTCTACCGCCCACAAGTGCATTCCTTCGTCAATCCAGCGAAGGTGAGAATAATAGAGCGCAACCCTCTATATATACATTCAGCTCACTGTTGGTCACCCCTTGATCTAGTTATTTTCATGCAATCACCTACATTTAGTGAATTTTGCCGTCTTTCTGTTTGATCTGTTAAATAAGCCAGTCAATAAAAATATACTTACATAGAAAAATCCTGATATAGTTGGATTCTCAAAAATATATACAATCAGTGTTCTTGATACATTTAGCACCTGAGATAGTATAAATCAAAATCTAGTTAGTGTTGGCATGTGTGCTTCTGGTACATGTAGTTACTTGAAAAAGCAAATATTGGTTGTGTAAAAAATAGCCTCCTTGTGAAACAATGAAAAATTAACATTATATCCTCATAGCATTAGTTGCAACTGCTTCTTGCAGATTAACAAAGCTCTGGCGTGTGGTCGTACGTCACCTATAATCCTTTGTAAGGTTCGTGTTGTCCTATAAATTGTCGATATACATGCTAAGTCCCTAGTTACAGCCTAAGCTTTTAGCTTCAATAAATGTATTTTAGTCCTCGGAGACATATATTGATCTTAGAGTAAAAAATAAACCTCGTATAATAAACCAAATGGAAATAACCCAAGTGTTGATGCACCCAAAGAAGCCAGTAATACTTCAAAAATACCTTGAAAAAGGCTATAAAGCTAAATAATTCTTCTAGAATAGTAAAAAAGTTTGGAAAGTGGACCTAGGCCCCTAAGCCGTCTGTTAACTTCGTATTGTAATTATATTGTTAAATTGTTATATGTAAGGGGAAAAAACAATATTAGTAAGCGTCCAAATATGGACCCTCGGTAAAGGGGTTTCAGACCTCATAGACACATCATAATTTTCGTTACACTAAAAAATTGCCCTCGTATAAAAGCAAATAGTTGAAATGTTAAACATTTCGTGTACTTTATCCAATAAGCCTTAGCTAGAAATACAATAAATGCGTTACAGACATAAAAATTAAGCAAGCTTTGATATTCTAGTGGCACATAATAAGTATAAAATATCCTTTAAAATACTCTGACAAATAGTTGTGGGTTGTCTGAGATCAAAATTTTCAAGTCCTCTCTCCTCTCTCCTGCATAAATAGGCTCTAGAATTCACTAAGCCTCAAAATAATATTGGGTACATAAAATAAAAAGCAGATGGAGAGTGGTGCTGATCGCATCATCTCCAAAATAGCAAAAACAAAAGTATATAGAGCTCTATCTGGTATATTTAGAAAACTTTTACCTAGTATAGCAGTAACAAAATACTCAGCAAACTCTAAAATAAACAAACTTTCCTACGTGGCAGGCGTAACCTGCCCTAAATAAATACATATAGAAATACAGAACCAAAAATAGCATAGTGGAAATCAGTAAACCCTAATAATAATAATAATAATAATAATAATAATAATAATATATTCTGTGGCTTACATTTTAGCTAAAAGTACTTTTTTTAGTGTTTTTGAAAAAATTAAATAAATACTAAACTCTAAGTTAAAAATTTGTAAATGTATATATGATACAAAACAAAATAAATAAAAATTAATACATACCCTGCAAAAAATCAATAAAAAAGTTGAAAACCTCTCTTTGTGCATCCAAAATATAATAACAAATCCTTCCTGACTGGTTTAAATTGTGTTATTTGAGTAATAATAAGCCTAAACTTGTAAAATAAAAGGGTAGAACTTGTCAAAACATACTTTTGCATCCAAAATATAATTCAAAACACATCTAAATTGTGTTATTTGAGTAAACTAGAGAATAATCCTGTAAACTTGGAAAAAATCTCTCTCTCTCTCTCTCTCTCTCTCTCTCTCTCTCTGTGTGTGTGTCTGTGTGTGTGTGTGTCTTTGAGAATCCAAAATGTAATAAAAATGGTGCCTGAATAATATAAATAGTGTCATTTGAGTAAATATTAGGCTAAACTTGTAAAATAAACAAATAAAAGTTGAGAACACACACTTTGTGTGTCGAAAATGTAACTAAAAATCTTTCCTGAACAGATAGAATTGTGTTATTTGAGTAATAATAAGCCTAAACTTGTGAAATAAACAGATAGAAGTTGAGAACACACACTTTGTGTGTCGAAAATGCGACTAAAAGTCTTTCCTGAACAGATTGAATTGTATTATTTTGGTAATAATAAGCCTAAACTTGTGAAATAAACAGATAGAAGTTGAGATCACACACTCTGTGTGTCGAAAATGCGACTAAAAGTCTTTCCTGAACAGATTGAATTGTATTATTTTGGTAATAATAAGCCTAAACTTGTGAAATAAACAGATAGAAATTGAGATCACACACTCTGTGTGTCGAAAATGCGACTAAAAGTCTTTCCTGAACAGATTGAATTGTATTATTTTGGTAATAATAAGCCTAAACTTGTGAAATAAACAGATAGAAATTGAGATCACACACTCTGTGTGTCGAAAATATAACTAAAAGTATTTCCTGAACAGATTGAATTGTGTTATTTTGGTAATAATAAGCCTAAACTTGTGAAATAAACAGATAGAAGTTGAGAACACACACTTTGTGTGTCGAAAATGTAACTAAAAGTCTTTCTTGAACAGATAGAATTGTGTTATTTGAGTAAAAAAATAGGCATAAACTTGTAAATAATAAATTAAAAGTTGAAAAATCTCTTTGTAAATACAAAATTTAATAAAAATGTTGCCTGAATAGTACAAATAGTGTTATTTTGGTAAAAATTAACATAAAGTTGTAAAATAATAAGTTAAAAGTTGAAAAAATGTCTTTGTGAGTCCAAAATTTAATAAAAAATGTTGCCTGATTAGTACAAATAGTGTTATTTTGTTAAAAAATTAATATAAAGTTGTAAAATAATAAGTTAAACGTAGAAAAAATGTCTTTCTGAGTCCAAAATTTAATAAAAAAATATTGCTTGAATAGTACAAATAGTGTTATTTTGGTAAAAAATTAACTTAAAGTTGTAAAATAATAAGTTAAAAGTTGAAAAAATGTCTTTGAGTCCAAAATTTATTAAAGTGTTGTCTGAATAGTACAAATAATGTTATTTTGGTAAAAAATTAACATAAAATTGTAAAATAATAAGTTAAAAAGTTGTAAAAATATCTTTGCGAGTCCAAAATTTAATAAAAAATGTTGCCTGAATAGTACAAATAGTGTTATTTTTGTAAAAATAAGGATAAGCTGTGAAAATGTTTGACATAAAGTCAAAGTTTGGTAAAAAATAAACTCAAAATTAAGTTAAATAGCACACAGTAACATACATTTACTACCTAAATCAATAATCAAAGGGTCCTAGGTTCGTTACCCCGTGATAAAAGCAAATTGTGAAAACTGTAGGCCCCGTCCCTAATAGCTCTCCCTTCTTCATAGTACAGATAAAAAAAACCTGCGCTAAAGCGTCCTGTGCCTTGAAGGCAAACCTGAGCGGAATATTAATTGGCGGCGGAAACCGGTTCTACAAGCGACGCATAGCTTCAGAGATTTGACCCTTGCTGCGCATTTCCAGACATCCTTTGTTGTCTGGTTGAATCCCTCCCCTGCCCTACAGTATTGCATAGCTTTCCCCTGTTCTTGCGTACTGGTTAACCTTGAAAAAACCGGTTCTGATTGGTCAATCGGGTTCTTTGTTTGTTCTGACGTTGTGACGTCATTTGACCTTGAACGCACTTCCCCCAAATTCCTTTCTCCTCTACCTGCGCGGAGTTCAGATTCTGAGACAGTATTCTGTCTAGCGTCTCGTACCATCGTGTTTCATAAACTTAATGAAATAATTACATAGTACTAATTAATAACATTACATATCGCGGGTTCGAGTAACGGGACCGTCTTCTTTCGTACCATTAACACCTCTCATAGCGGTTCATAAACCATAAACTCTTATTTTCAATACTATAAACATTAATATTATCGATTTATACATTACATACTTTGCAGTAATGAATATAAAAACATATGCATACCGTTTAGTACCTCTAATTACCTTTTATATACATATTTTTCATAAAATAAATAATTATATATTCATAAAAGTTATAAACATGCAAATACATAAATGTAAAGTATTCTAAGTACGTGCAAATGAATTATAAGTACATGCAAATTAATTAAAACCCGTGCAAATTAGTTATAAGTACGTGCAAATGAATTGCGAATATTAAATAGCAACATCCGCTATCGTACATCTCTACTACTAATACTGACTAATGGGGGGATAAGTTGACCGGTTTAACGAAAGTCCAGATTAACTGAAATAACCTAAGAGAACAGTAGAAAGTGCATTAAAACTCCGTTTATAGCAACAAAACATGTTTATTATGGTGTATTGAAAGGGCATAGGCCTAAATACACTATACAGTACAGTACAAAGCCTGCGGGAAACAGAATTTCATCAGTGGTTGACTGCCTTTTCTTTGGGAAGTTCTCTTGTTGACTTCTAGCCACATTTAAAATCTTGCATTCTCCTTTTTTTCCTTTTGCCTGTCCGGATTAAGCGAAGTCCGGCTATCGGGGTCCGGATTAATGAGGTTTTCTGTATCAAAAGGATATTTCTGTTTGCAAACGCCGTATCGGTTACACGCTGCTACTCTATCCTTACCTCTTGTGGATTGGTTTGTCATTTTTTGCATCAAGAGTTTTTATTTTCTCTGGCGTCTCCGATGTCATACCTGCACGTGTATTATTCATTTTACTGCAAAAAATAAAGACCTGCGGTGTCTTTAACCTTTCCAGATGTGGCAAAATATTGGTACACGTGCGTTTGATGATCAGTTGCGCGGTCAGCCCAGTGTTGCCACATGAAGGGAAATTTCCCTTTTTGAAGGGAAATTTGGAGCTAATTTTAAGTGAAAAGGGAAAAGGGAAATTCGATGAAAAGTAGCGAATTTTCAGGGAAATTTTAAGACAGACTCAATATTAATTATATTAAACATTATAAGAGATTCCAGTTTTGAAAATGAGAATTTTTTTAAAAAAAAATTGTCGTATACTTTGTTCTGAGATGAAGGGTGGAATTTGGGTTGGTCCACATCTGGCTACCGTTTGGGGCTGGAGGTTATTGACCATTCACCCTTATGTTCCGGCTTTGGGAGTGGGTGGCTAATTGCAAAGATGGGGATGAGTGATGATATGATGAAATGTATGAATGGACGCTCACAAACAGTCATCCCAGGCGGGGATTCGAACCCGGGACCACTGGCGTCGTATCATTTAAAAGTTAAATTGTTTAACATTTTATACATACATACGAACATGGATCAACGATAATGTGTATTATTATTATTATTATTATTATTATTAATAATTCTTTAGATGAAGGGAAAAAATGGGCGAAAAAGGGAAATTTTACCCCTTGCAAAGGGAAATTGTGCTTACAGATTGTGGCAACACTGGGTCAGCCTGGCTTTTGTCATGGATCTCGGCATTTGTATCCATGGTCACGAGTGCAACCAAAAACATTTACATAATCGATGATTGATTCTCACAACTGGCAAAGACTGCTTCACTGCCACCGCAGCACCACGGGTCAATGTTCAGGAAGAATAATTGTCGTTTTTATTTTCAGGTTGATTTCGTGTAGCTGATAATTAGGAAGCCCTAAATGGAGTGGAATGTTACAAACTCGTTCACGAGCTATTTCGCATGCTGTAATTAGTTGTTTTTTCTAACTTCTGACATTGTTGACTTAAAACAGTAACTCCGTCTAGTTCACTGCACTTTTTTTATTGTCTTTGCATTCTCGCGCCTAGTTGGTTACAAAGTGCAGGGGTCTGCACCGTTTGCACTACGTTCTGGAGCGGTGTATTTTCACGTAGTGCGTGCTAGCCAATGAAATGTGCGTTTGAAGCAGCAGGCAGGCATTTGTTCAGTGCCTGCTTGGTTAATGTCCATTTCCTAGCACCACTTTGACGCTACACCTGCCAGAAAGTGTACAGAACTAGATGGGGCTGCTGATTCCTTTGCTGTGTTGTTGTTTGGGGGGGGGGAGGGCATGTGCTTGAAATTACTTTTTTTTTAGAGGTCTGATAACTGGAAATTCTTTCAATTCACGAATCACGCTACGTGTCCAGGGGCTACAGTCCCTCCTGAAATTTTAAGGAAAAATGAAGTGAAAGCGGCAAAGAAGTCGGGAATCCCAAAAGTGGTAAGTTCAATCACCCATAAAATGATTTCCGACAATCATTTTTGTCTTTGAATAACTTTTAAAACGAAGGTTGATAATAATAATTGGTGCTCATATCTAATGAAAAAATACAACAACGGGGTAGGCTATCACCGAATCTGATTTACGGCGATGCATTCTATGGTCCAACCAAATATTTAATCTCACTAGAGGGGTAAACAACATTGTTACATTATAACAATATGGAACGTCTAGTGTTGGTACAATTGGTGCCTTTCAACAATGATTTCTTTTAATATTAAAAGGAGAAGACATCATTACTGATGCTTCCAATATAATAACGGCTTTGCAGCTAAAAAGAGAACGTATGCACTTTTCTTCTTTGGATGACAAGCATCATTAAGTTGAAAATTTTAATAAACCTGAAAATTCCAGATCCAATGCATTTTTTAAGTGTTGCATCTTCTAAATGACCATTGAAGGTTAGATCTATAGCACTGAACCTGCATTGACATTCAACCGCTCCCCGTGGCGGAGTGGTTAACACATCGCGATACAACGTCAGGGATCCCGGGTTCGAATCCTGGCCTGGGCATGGATGTTTGTGAGTGTCCATTCATCAATTTCATCATATCATCACTCATCCCCATCTTCGCAAATTAGCCAAACGTGGCACAAGAATCGAAGTAAAATAATGCAAATCAATCAAATCTGTTGATTGAAACAGTTTCCATTGAATTCACATAATGTTCGAGTGATGTGGAAATGTGTTTTGGATTTTCTTTAACTAGTGACGCACACATGCTTTCGCTTTAATTAAAGTTCACCCTAACATATCCCTATAAAACACATCTGAATGTGCATTTAATAGAACTACCTGTCTTCAAACCGGGTATTCATACTGTCCGCCAAATATATGACAACAAAAATGCTTTCGAACGTATGGTTTGGTTTTCGTCTAACTCTTGAACTACCGTCCTCCTTCCTACACGGTTAATCAATCGGTTTCAATGTTTGAAGAGTAGCCATGTCAATTTCTTGCTTTGCTCTAAGAACTGAAGGATTTCGGTTTTTGCATTTGACTAACGCGTGGTTCTCAAACTGTAATACGCGTACCCCCAGGGGTACATGAATGACTTGAAAGGGGGGGAGGGTACGCGATCAGCACGGGAGAGAAATGTCGAGAATACCCACACAACATTTTTTCTTCAGGTGTGTAGAGCAGACTTCATTTGTTTCAGACTTCATAGCTTCCAACACTCAACAGGAAAATAAGGCTGATTTTGTCACTGACACTCTTATCGTTGTTTCACGTGTTTTGAAATAAAATATTCGTTCGAAATCTCTACCAATTTCATTATTCAACTCTAGGTATATTGTTGGTGAATTTATGTTCACTTGGAACATACCAAAATGGTTCCCCCTAGGACTAATATGTATCTATCATGACCAATTGTACTCAGCCTAACTCCTTTACATTTTATAGGGGGTATTAAGGGACTTTTGAATCACCCCGTAGTGCTGGTATCTGGTAAGATTCGTTTACATACCGATCTGAGTAAAGGTCTCTAATTGGCCCGTTGTTGTGCACAGGTTGTTCATTTCTTATTTACTTTTCATATTTTCACATTTAGTGGAAGTATTACAGTGAAGTTAAAAATATTCACGCATTAACACAGCATAAGAATAAACTAAGATAACATTTACTTCCAAAATAAGTTGTCTGAAACAATGCCATGCATTGATCGATTTATTCAGATGATATCGTCTGCTTCCTGTATTTTTGAATTCTAAAGAGTCTCTTAATAACTCTTGAGAGCATCTACTGAACGAATACATACTTCATGGAAAGAAAGTTACCTACATTTATGTTGCATGTTTCTCCCCCTCCGTTTATAATAAAATTTGTTATTCGATATCCTGGCTCGAATTGCATTGCGCCTTCCCTCCTCCAGATACCAACGACTACGTTCCAGTACAGGGTGGGCTAAAAAGTTATAATCGGATATTGATAAAGTATTATTGTTGTTTAAGAACATGCGGTATTCAATGCATAAACTGTATTGAACTGAACAAGATACATTGTAAGATTGATGTCAGTGCACCTCTCAATGTGTTTCTTAACTGCAGCACTAGGACGGACCTCTAGAGGAGAAGGTCTAAATATGGGCGAAGGTTTAAATATGGGTTTTGGAGTTATCAGCGCTCCCGGGTGCTGCAGCCTGGCAGAGTCTATTGGAACTGGTAATCTGTCAAGGACAAACGTTGCGGTGTCTATTCGCAAGAGAAAGTGGTGGTTACTTTCGGCCTTGGACGCTGTTATAGAATTGCGATCTCCGAAAACTTTTTGCAGGTATGTTTTAACCAGTGGCGAAGCGTCACATTTTTACGTAGTCATCGCAAGACTTGCCAAACGTCAGGGTCAATCTTTCAACCCGAGAAGGGGAAGGGGAGGGGGCATTCCTACATTGATAATGATGATAACAGTGTTCGAACATGACGTGTGAAGTAGAGATGGCTAAATCTATTCTAAAAAAACAAAAAATGGAAAAATTGTAAACTTCTCTCTCCGAAATTCGGATTGCTTCCAAAATCCGGGTAGTAGAATTTTTGAATCGAGATTTTTATATATTCCGGAATCCTGATATTTTTGCCATCCCTGGTGTGAAAATAAGATATGTTAGATATGTTTGAGTAAGTATGTCCATCACCTCGAGAACAAAAATCTTGATCAATCTTGTCATTTGTAAGCATAGTAACACACAAAACAGCAGGAAGTACTTCGTGTTTTGTAAACCAAGAACATATTTTTTTCCCCCAGAAATCAATATTTGAGCCGCAGGATCCAAAAAAATTAAAAGAAAAAATACTATGAAGAAAATTGAATGGGTCCAGTACTGTTGGTTTTTGTTTCAGTTCTTTTTAGCACTAACCGTGAGGAAATTTATGCTCTTGCTTACTTATATTTTTCTCTATGCACCATTCCTTTCATCCTTTCTGTGTAAGTTGCGTTGCAATGCTCTTTAATATGTTTTTTTTCCTTTTAAAAAACAAGAGCGTTGCATGCTTTACAGTGCTGGACATTCTGAGAAGTTTCATCTTGATGTCTTAGAAACCCTGCAGTGTTTGTAAACAAGGAGGCTGAAAAAAAAAGGTCTGTGGCCAGACCTTCAAAAGCGGGGGAAAAGCGGTCGAAGGACCTTGGATTCGCAGACCTGCTGCGATGAGCTGGCCCGCCTGACACCATTGCAGTCAATAGGAAACATAGCGGGACGGTTGGACACGGGGAAGGTAGGGGGGGTAGAACTGGGCTCTTCTTTCGATGCCCTAAACTTAGCGAATCTCTTGCGTATTTCTAGCTGTTTCATGCGAATATTCTGATTTATTTTTTCTTCTTCTCTAAAATATTTAAAAAGCAATATTTTTATTATTTTGCTTTGTCATCGCCGCATTTCCCGATGATCGGACTCGCCTCTGGTTTTAACTCAGCGTTTTCTGAATTCTCATCTGATTTGTATAGGTTATGATTAGCGGTACATAAAACAAATGTGAACTTTTATAATTCCTTGATTTGTTTGTGAAATATGTACCACAGAGAGCGAGAATAAATTGAAGAAGAAAAATAACATGATGGTCTAAATATGAGCTATGACATGACGTCTAATGTTGAGATCCCATTTTCAACAAATATTTGGATGTTTTTCTTAATTTCGATTTTTCAAATTCCGCGTGTTTTTCAAAACAACAGATTATTCATAAATATGAATTTTATAATGTTTTAACGACAAATGACTGTTTTTTTAAAATTTTAATTGCTTTTTGTGATATTGCCACTAGTAGCCCATATTTAGACCACAATTTTGAAATACATCATTTTACCATTTTTTGCAAATTGCTTTTTTCAAAAAAAATGAAGACCTTCTATACTTTAGCATGCTATTAAATTTAAGTATATATTTCATAGATATGCATTTTAAAGGCAGGTGCTTGATATATTAATTTTTCCCCTCCAAAAATGACAACATAAGAAATTTCGTCAATTTATTTTGCGAATTAATACGTTCTTGCACTATAAACTGTGACTTTTGGCCCACAGTGTACATTATTTTTATCTCTGAACATCATGTTTACATCTCTTACATCTTCCATACTTTTCTGTTCCGATAAACTGAATCTTCATTTTCTTAAATTAACTTCTACTGTTTCCCTTTCTTACAGATTCATGTCAGGAAAATGAGGAGAGAGGAAAACTGGAAAGCAAGAGAATTCTTCGACAAGCAGGAAGTGTTTTATATCAGGCTGGGCATCTCGCTTGTACTTGTGGAGGCAAAAGAGCGATCCATGCAATGCAAGATTCCCGGCTGCATACTGAACCTCTAAGGTCAGTCAGCAGGAGAGCCTCTTACGTTCACAGGGAAAATACACTGCGGGGAAATGAATCCCCTCCTCTTTACGGAACCACCTCCTGTCTTGTTCTTCATGATTACAATGCCACACTGCACTGTCAAGGCTGGTTTACATTGGTTAAGTGTCCAGCGCTGGTGGCGGAATAGTTAGCACATCGCGCTACGACGCCAAGGGTCCCGGGTTCGAATCCCGTCCTGCGCATGGGTGTTTGTGGGTGTCCATTTATCAATTTCATCATATCATCACTCATCCCCAGCTTCGCAAATTAGCCGAAAGTGGCGCAAAAATTAAGCAAATCAACCCATCAATCAAAACATTGGTTGAGTGGGTGGAAGAGTTACTGGAACGACTTACTGGCTTGTTTGCTTGACTCGGCCCTTCTATGACGAGCAACTGCTTACACACTTTCTACAAAGATAGTGGCTGCAACTGTATGGTGCTCTTTTGACAGAATAAGCCCATTCGTAATCAGTGGTCGCCGTCGTTGGCGAGTGAAGAAAGCTCTGAATCATTTTACATACGTATACTCTGCCCCGTCTATCTTTGGGTCAAGACCGCGCACAGCAGCAGAGAAGTGGAGAGGGGGTCGACGTGGCAGAGTGACGCAGTGTACGCTGCTGCGAAGACTGGTAACCGCTGTTCCTTCCTCCTCTCCACGCAATCCCATTCCCTCTCACGTGTTCATTGGTGGAGCCGTCTCGCGTCACTACTTGCTCGGAGACTTGTTTTCGCTCGTTTGCTTCAGAGATAGACGAGACAGAGTATAGGTTTATTATTGTTTTTATGAAAAATAAGTGCAATATTTTTAATAGTTCTTAGTTGTACGTAGAGCGTAAATTCAAATCCCATCTCCTGTACTAGGGCCTCATATGGCCCTTATTGCTTTTGTTAGTTCCTATAATCGACACTGCATAATTTACAAAGACACTCATATTCAGGGTTCAGTTTCACAAACTTTATAGTGTCGGACTCGGACACTATGGTTGATTTAAAGAAATAGTATATAATTAATAAGCGAACTCACAACAAGGTAGCCTCTACTTAATCTACCACACCACAGACTCTACTAGTGGCCTCAGAAAGCGTTTTCGTCTGTCGAGTCCACGCGCTAGTGAAAAAATCGATGGGGGAGAAACAGTGGCGGCGATTGGGTTCCAAAACCCGGTTGGGCATGGTATATTTCCCTTTGTAGATAAGCTTTAGCATAGTGCGGGGGCAAAAGTAGCAAAAAGTGGGGGGCAACTGCCCCCTCGCCCCCCCCCTAATCGCCGCTACTGGGGAGAAATCATATCGGTCGAGTAGCGGTCTTATGTGGACATCCACTCGACTCGACTGTCCTGACTATTGGAACGAGTACTCTCCCCAGTTGTTTACGTGAGGAGAGTAGCTCTCTCCAGCTACTCTCCCGTCTACTCGAAAAATATAAACCTGGCTTTACTCGCGAATGACATGAGAGTTTTCCACTACCTGAACGCGACCGACTAAGCCTCCTGCCTAGCTCGCTCAGTATCGCTACTCCCTCTGTAGTCCACACGTGCATACAAGAGCGTACAAATACGGTTGGTTGTATGGTTCGGAAACAATTACGAAAATGAACGAGATTTATTTTCGCCACTATTCTATTTCGCATTTAATCCTATTCGCCGTTATTCTTCTTTAGTATACTCAATTATCGTTTCATTCTTAACCCTTTACTATCTTACTTATGTTTCGGAATACATGTTTCAATAACCTGAAAAATGAGTAACGATTTTAAATCTGGATTTTTGTATTATTTTATTTGTCAAAAGAAAATGACGTCCACTTTTAAAATTTAGCAAACATAAAGTAACATGGAAGTTTGCCATTGAAGATCAGCTCACAACGGAAAAATAGTTCTGATGTTGCAATTTCCAGTTCAGTTTTCTGCTGATACAATCGTTGTAGCTTCCGAAGTCCCTAGGGATCGTAGAAAATCGTCCGCCCGTTGAGCGGCTGGGTAGGCCTGAAGGAGTGCTCAATGGGTTGACCTTCTTCATTCCTTATTTTCCTGAACTCTGCTACCTGTGGATATAGAATAAACATTGTTGTAGTTGTTACTTGGCGAAACGCGGCATTATGTAAACAGTGTGATGAATCGTTCTAGTGTTTATCGGATCTGGTCGTTCACAAGTCTCAAAGATATCGATATTCACCATCCACTACCAGAATGAATGAGTTATATTACAAGAGTCACATGAAAACCTTAAAACTCCAATTAAAAGTTTAGGGGGGACTACTATACAGCTGAAATTTACATGAGGTATGAACTGTTATTTACAAGACGACCTCAAGGCTGCAACACTAATCAGGTGAACTTCAAAATGGAATTTTTATTATTTTAAAGATGGCGCCCCTTATACATACTTGTACTAGTGAAGAGGAGTTGTTTCTTGCCCTCTGTCAGCCTGAAACTTACAGAAATTTCTCGGCAAGTGATAATTCAATATCTCTGTGCATGCTTACCACACCAGCAAGTTTATTAATGGAGAAGTTCGACAATGACCTCAGTTCGCAGGCAGATGGATGAAGACGCTCTGTTAGTGGCTCATATGTGACTGGACGTGGATCTCAAAGACTTACTCTCCTTAAAGTACACAGCCACTAACTCAAACTTGATATATGTAGATCAGCAATAGGGTTGTGCTAAAACGCAGCAAACGTGTGCAAACCTACATATAGAAATCTGCTATATAAGAAACAAAAACAAATGATGGTTTTCATTTGACTGTCCCTTTACATAGCGATTGATTGAGTGATTTGATTTGATTTTACTTAGCTTTTCTGCCACTTTTGGCTATTCGCGAAGATGAGGATAAAAGGTGATTGATGGAGAGACATACACACATGGACAGCATACGACAAGAGACCCACGGAAGATTATGCTGGCTGGGGGTCTAGACACTAGAGCCTCATTAGTACGCAAAAATCTACATATCATAAACATTCAAATTATATAATGTTCTCCATGCAAAAAAAAAAAATAGTGTTATAAGATTAACTGGGTCAGAGTTTATTTTTACCTCAAATGTTTTCAGTGCTTTGCCAGTAAGTTTTTTGGAAGTGGTGTGGGGAGGGGGGTATATCCCTACCTGTTCATGCGGATGAAAGAATCTATTTCAAAGAGGACCTGCCGGTTCGGTGGCCAAACGCGTTTAGTGGTCGACTCTCGGCATTACCACTGCAGTTCCAGGATTCGAGTCCCGACATGGGCATGAGGCAGAGTAACTTTTTGACCCCTCCCCCGGCCATCAATATACCCATTAATGGATAGAGAATTATATATATATATATATATATATATATATATATATATATAATTATATATATATATATATATATCAAATATGGTTATCCACTTAATGGATAAACTATCTTTCTGTAAAGCATTTATCCGTTTAGATGGATTTCCTGAATATGCCAAAATTTTAAAAGTTTTATAATTGTTGGCATTGCTGATATACAGATGCAGAAATCAATTTGTGTTACCATATTTTACATGGCTTACTATATCACATTCTATCCACTATTTTGTATTTTAAGCAAAGAATACATAACAACCAACATATTACGTGCGGAAAGAAACAGAACAAGACCTTATGCAATTGCAAAGATATCTTTGTGTTAACTCTGAGATAAAATTTGAATGAAATGCTCACCGGGAGAAAGTATTGCGTTATGGAAAAACACTTGAATAGCATAAATCATGTAGTGTGGCTACAACAATGTGATTTATTGTATTTTGATGTTATCCACTGTCTTTCGGTTGGCATGTTATGTTTTTGTCAAAGGCTTTTCATGCTTAGGAAATGAAAATTAAAATTGTACTGATTTTTCGGTCTCTTACAAGTGCGTCAGTGCCAGGATAATATGCATTTACTAAACATAACTCTATGTACCAGTACTGTTAATGGAGGTTACGTTGTCCGTCCCTTTATAAGGAATGTTAAAAGTGAATGACGATTTATAAGTATTTGCATGCCATGGTAAAATGCTGTATCTGCAAAGTGGGCTTTGCATACTCAAAGAGGAAAAGCACAGTCGAAAGAGATTGTGGTAAAACGTTATACATAATTTTCCACACACGGAATAGCAAACGCATCAACTAAGGCAAGAAATACATAACAGCTGCAGCCGACCTTCGTAGGGGAGTGGTTATCACACGATGCTACGACACCAGGTGTCCTGGGTTCGAATTCCAGCCTTGGCATGGGTGTTCAGTGTGAGTAACCATTCATCAATTTCATCATATCATCACTCATCCTCATTTTCGCGATTAGAAAAAGTGTCAGAAAAGAAAAGTAAAATAATCAATCAATAAAATCTTCAGCCTCAGGCAACGTAGGGTGAGCATACCAGTTATTGGCACTTTAAGAGGAACTAGTTGGAAAAAAATGAATTACACATATTGTATCAGTACATTTTTTGGGTTTCGGTATTTTATAAATATTGACACCTGTTCTGAAGTGAAATCGATTGAGACACAGTAAAAACAGAAAGCAGTGATTTAATTTTTTTTTATTATTCAGAACCTGATTGTCTAGTTGTTGGCATACACTGACCAGTTATTGTCACATTTGTGCCCAGTTATTGGCACTCCATATATCCAATGTGCTAAGCCTCTAACATTCACAGTTATTGTAGGCTACGTAGTAGCTAAGCCTATATTGTAGTTATAAAACAATTCAAATTGGAATATGCCTAATGAAAAATATGAAAGAACTCAGAAAATTAAATCCGAAAGTCTGTACCAATAGTTGTCAGTCTGAATGCTGGTACTTGGCACTGGCGGCAACAACTGGTTAACATTAAGCTATCAAAGTCAGAACGCTCGCATTATCATTCTTATGTTTTAAATAGCACCATGGTAGTGTTAAAAACATGAAAGGTCTATTTCTTCCAAATTGAGAGTTATTGGCTCTTGTGCCAAGTAAATAGGCATCATGTACATTAGCAGTACCAATTATTGGCACCCTTGAAAGCGTGCAGCGATTAAACAATTTGTTGGCAATGGGACGTCAATGCACTTCCTTTAGGGTCTAGCTAACCGTTAAACAAGAACCATGTGCAACAATTTCATTACTACAATAAATAACCTACCTGCTTAGAATTGAGCAGAAATCTTGAAAATCACAAAAGCCTTCCAGATATACGCGATTTTTCCATAAGAAATAACAAACGAAAAAGACGTCGCTTCCAAATGTCATCAACGGAAGACAGGGTAACAAGGTGGGAACAAGACCAATGTTGCCAGTTTCACACAGATCTTAATTTATACAAATATTTCTCAACGTGCCAAAAAACTGGGCAGTGTCAATTACAGGAAAGCTTACCCTATCTACATGCATCAGATGTTGAATATGCACCTAATGCATCTAATATATTTACAAAAAGTAAGGAACCTGAACCCAATATGGCCTATTTGTTGTTCCCAGGTAGTTACATGGTTAATTCAACAAATGACGTTAGTATGTCATTTAGGCTGTCCGAATGACGTGATTGATCCTGTTGTCTGTAGCTATAGTACAGTAACTTGAAGATAAAGAAGCGAAATAGCTGAACCTCGTGATTGTGTTCTAACATGTGGAAGTTATTACTTACTACATCACAATTTGTACTTTACAACAATGTACTTAGTTTAGACTTCATACAAAGTACTGTTTATAACGAAGGAAGAAAGAACATTATGTAAGGTGTACTCAATATGGCCTATATAGGAATATATCGTGAAGGAAATGCGTAAATGTGACATTTGTTACTCTTATGTTCACGTAGTGTGAGTGGAACTTACTAAGGATGATAAAGGCCTTTCATTTGCCCAGACTGTGATGTGTAATCCATAGTCTTCTGGTAAAAAATTGTGACATGTCACTCCCTTGTTTATTGGTTTGTAAACAATGCTATTTCTTTGTGCAAATCTCATATGTCATTATGTAAATAAAATGTAAGTGTATCAATATACTTATCTACCTACAAAAGCAACATAGTTGTACTTTCTTTGCAATTTCTGTTGCATATTTTGATGTGGAAGAACATAAAGTACGCAATTTGACCTAAACGTAACTTTTTAATAAAATCTTCCCTGCATCCATATTGTTATTTGGAATTTGTTCCAATTTTCAGTAAACGTTCAGAAATGCCCCCCTTTTGAATCTTGGCCCTAGTTTTATCTTTCTGACTTTGTACACCACTAGAAACAATCACAAACCTTAAGTAGGCCATATTGGGTTCAGGTATCTTATGTACGTATATAGAAACTATAGAAATGGAAACTAACATTGCTTGTTCAGCGCCGATGAGGGCATCCTGAATTACGTAGAAACTAACATATCTTTCGTCAATACCCCGCAATAGAAGTTTCATAAAGGTTCGAAACCTACCTGTCTCTCAGATATATCAACGGTCTTCGTGTAGACTATCCACGTGACGACCTCACTGCAAGGAGGAGTCGTGAGGGAGCCTTCGTAGTAGACATATTTGTGCTCGAATTCCTCGGTAAACCACGACAGTGGATGGGGCCTCAAGGCGACATTGCTGCCCGCCTCCTGGACAGAGGGAAGGGCTTCCACGATTTCTTCGAATGCCGTGTTGTCAAACTTGGATATCTACAATAATAAGGATGATGATGGTTTATTTCTACAGTACTATTCGCAGCAAATGTGGTCAACGGTCAAAACAGAGCACATTCACATATGAACAAAAATAAGTTAGAACCTTAATAGATGAATAGTAGTTTTTCTTGTATGTACGCATTGCTTGCATTGTAGAATTATTTTCTTGTATTTTACGGTTATTACAAGCATAAGAAAACAGTTTTTCTTTGTGACGTTTCAGGAGAACGCACGCTCCCTTCATCAGACATTTATTTTCATTTTGACTAAAGATACAGTTATAACAATGGTTAGTAATTTTTTAAACAAAAAGAATCCGTTATATAATGGATGTTGTTAATGTTACATTGTTGTAATATAGCAATTTAACTGTGAAAAGAAGCAGTTTGTTTTATTTTTATTTCAGATTTTTTTTAAAATTATGAATCCCAAATATCATCATAATTCAAATTCATCATTGTTTTCACAAAGTCTCTTGATGTAATAACCGTAAAATACAGGAAAATAGTTAGAACCTTTAAATTAGTTTTGCGTGGATCTAAGAAGTCATATACATAACAGAGAAGATACTTAGTACTATACTTAGGATAATATAATTAGAATAATGAAATCGTAATTGAAGAAATAATAGAATGAATAAAACTGTATTGTAAGGCTCAGTATGGAGTATACCTAGGTACAATGAAACTGTTAGAAATTGCAAGAGCTACAGAGAAGTGACTATACTAGCAAAAGACAAACGAAGAAATGCAAAATAATAATAATTAATAAGAGCCTATCATAAATCACTTTCACAGTCCACCTTCCGTAGGTACAAAGGCAGATGAACAACGAGAAAAGACAGACTGTAGGAAGTGAGTAGTGTAATAATGGGCAAGGTTGGAGTAACGTTTTTGTTTGGGAAGAATATAGCATTGGGTTGAGCACTTAAGAAGACATCCGTATACGTGTTCAGCAATTTTTATACAAAAATACATTTCAGAAACAAATACTGCAACATATTTCATGTTTTTGTATTATTTTCCTTGCTAAATTTTATAACAAGTGACTGAATACTGTTTCTGCGGAAAACACTTCAAGTGACGTATTGCTGCGAGGATGTTCAGTCGTGATCCACTTTCGCAGACGGGATGCTAAATTGAATAACACAAGAATACCATTTTTTGTACATTCAATAAAGCCAACCTACTTTGTAAAGAAGTGCCACCACAGCAATACCATCCTCGTAGTTCTGGGCGTTGGTAAAATTCTGGTACTCGGACTTGTAATGCACCACATGCGCCTCCAGTGGGAATCTGTAATCATAAACAAATTGTATTTTGTTATTTTGCGTCGCTTTTCAGCTACTGTTAGCTAATCTCTAAGATGAGATGATTAGATGAAATTGATGAAAGGACTCTTGCAAAGAAAATCCATGTCGTGACTCTACCCCAGAAACTTTGGTGGCAAGATCGAGAGTCAACAATTTACTGTTCTCCACCAGCGAGTTCGTCCAAACGAATTGGAGTATGTTTCAGTTACACCTCGTATATTTCAAAATGATGGCAATATACACGCATGTAAACGTTTTAAAATGTTATCAATACGGCTGAGCCGATACCCTCACAGATACCGACACACGAAAATTTGCAAAAATTAAAATTTCTTCAAAATATTGATCAATATTGATGCGTACATTTTCTTCTCCAATTATATGCATCAAATTACCAAAGAAATTTGCTTTAGAATGTTCAAGAACAAGACTTGATTGATTGATTTGCTTTATTTTACTTCGGTTTTTGTACCACTTTTGGCTAATTTGCGAAGATGGTGGTGAGTGATGAAACTGATGAATGGACACTCGCAAACATCCATGCCCATTCCGGGATTCGAACCTGGGACCCCTGGTGTCCTAATGCGATATGTAATGTAATCACAAAATATAGTTTTTCGTGCAAAATTGTAGCAAAATGTGAAGAAAGTTCGATTTTTGCATAATTTCCAGGATAATTACAATCCGCACTTTTGCGGACCCTGTGAAATACCAAAATGATGGAATAGTATCGGCTGGTATCGGTAGATGAATTCCAACCGATACTTTCCGATACTGATACCATTGGTATCGGCCGATACCGATACATCTGCATCGGTATTGGCTTAGCCCTAGTTATAAAACAATTAAGACCTCATTATTTATTGATAAGTTTGTGTATTGTTTGATGAGCAACAACGTACAATCCAGGGATTTTCGGTTTCTACTTTGCAAGGAATAGTGGAATTCTGGAAACTGACAAATAACACACTAAAAGCAGCTCTTTATCCGTCGACAAAATGTGGCGGATTCAAAATTAAGGCCGCAGATACAGTGTGATGTACGCATTGCTATTATATAAATTTGAAACCTCACTTGAAAGAGACAGGCCTTTCCGATGGCGCAGTGGTAACGTTGTCGCCTTGCAAAGAAAGGGTCCTGGGTTCGATACCCGGTGGATCCAACTTGAAACTGTAAGTCCAGTCCCTATTAGCCTTACTATGCATAAAGTTGACTTAAAACACCAACTCTATCGATCAATAAACTTGAAAGCGAAATCTTCATGGAACGCTTCGATAAGAAACAAATTGTTTTTTCTTTACAATTTGTAGCACAGAATTGCAAGTGTTGTCTTGCAAAAATCGATTTTTCGAACTCCATTAGTATACTTAGCTATTAGAGGAGAACGCTGTTACGAAGCATTCTATCGAAAATTATTTTTTTAAAAAAAATAGGTAAGACGTATCCTATTCTCTGCAAGTATTTTGCAAGTTATTGAACGGTTTGTCTTTCAAAGATTTCTATCTGTTTTTTTGTATCTATTACATTACTGGTAAGTCATCAAACATTTCCATGTTAAATTATTGATTCAAACGACTTTTTAATGTTCTTAAGAGCTTGTCTCCATCAAGGATGCAAATAGCCTCAGTGCTGATGAACTCATAATTATTTCAATGAAGCCGAGAGAGAGATCCCGTCCCAGGAGTCTATGGAGCAAGGTCTAGCATAACAGTAGAGAAGGGGAGAAAACTGGTATGTGGAGCAAAGCAGTGCACGTCGCCTCAAATGGTTGTTGGCTGCAGCCGGTTTTTTTTCCTCAATCATGCTTTCATTGGTTGAGCCCTTCCGAGTCACTGCTTGCTCAGAGGACTTGTTTCATCTCTTTTGCTCCACAGACTCCTGGAACAGTATGTAGAGTTGCGACAGGAAACAAGATGGACTCGTCTCTATCTCGCCATGCTTTCTTAGCCCCGTACCTTCTTCCGTGGAAGGTGTGTTCGCTGCCTTCGGAGGAATCCCTTCCCCAATGGAAGTGGAGTTCTTGAAAGATGTAATCGCCACCAAGTGCTCCTCCACGAAGAGTGTACGGATCGTTCTCATTCATGACTGTCAGCTTTACTGAAAGTAAAAAATTGTAATTTTTGAGTGAAACTCAAATTCAAACAGTCATATGAGACGATGATTATTTAGAGTACTGCCTTTTGACAAGTGAATATTAGTTTTAGTAAATAATATTGAAAATACACGCACGCGCACACACACACACACACATGAATACAACTATTATAGGGTAACGAGGCTCTGGTGCCTTGGTCCAGAATCAAGGTGTGGGGTTCTGTTTTATGTTCTTAACCTCTTCATATGGAAGGGGTAGGGATTTTAGTTTTTATAATTTGATTTCTTTACAATACTGGCAAATCATCAAATATTTTTAACATTAAATTACTGATTGAAATGATTTTTTTTAATGTTCTTAAGAGTTTGAGCATCCATATCGGACCAAGGGTGCAAATAGTCTCAGTGCTGACAAATTCATAATAATTTCAGTGAGTAGTCACTCGATTAATTTCGATGATCAACTGTGTCGCGTTGTAAACGGGATTTTGTTACAAGTTTTGACTCATGTTACTAATTGAGTGATTAGTACGCCATGTAAATACCGAGGCCGAAACTGCCTGGTAAAATTCAGACGAGAACGAGACTTGTGGAGACGAAACCGAGAACGAGGCCTCTCTAACATCGAGACCGGACTGAGACTGTCGGTCTCCTTCGATACTTTCGTATAATATTTGAAATATTTACCTAAACCAAACTTGCTGTTGTGCATGGTTGCATATATGTTCAATATAAAATTCTGTGTCCTTTTTTTTGGTAATTAAGTCTTGTAGTGACGAAAGGAACCGTCAATGGTTCATATAACTCTCTGTACGCTGTGCAAATTTGTGCGAGGCGCTGTATGTGTTGTTTATGCTATATATTTCGAAATTCAAGACTCGATAACGAGACCAAAGTTTATTAATCGAGATGACTGATTCGTTTGCTTTATTTTACTTCGCTTTTTATTTATTTACTCAGTAGTTTCAGATACAATCTTATTTGGCCATTTTACACTGAAGCAGCATAAAGTAGAAATAAAAAATAGCAAAAGATAAAATCAATAGCAAGATGAGATAGATTTACATGTTCTTGGTCAGTAAAACATAAAAATTACGTTCTGGAAGAAAAATATCTGCATCCAGGGGAAGTTTGTTGTAGATTTCTGGCAGCCTGTAAAACAAGGAACATTGTAGAAGGGATAACCTAGTGGTCAGGTTGTGGAAGAGTTGCAGGTTGCGCGTTTGCTTTTAGGGTACCCTAAGTGTGAATTCACTGACTAGGATATCTGTTCTGATTTTGCCATTTATTATCTTGTATAACAATTTCATGTCTGCTAGATCACGACGAAAGGATGAAGAGTGAATATTCAAAGCACCCATGGTGTCTGATTTGGATACATGTCGGAAAGAAGGTATTCTATGGCGAACAATGGCAAGAAAGAAACTGAGAACTGAATCTATTCTGGTAAGATTGAGGCCATTGCCCAAATTGGGGAGCAGTATTAAAGTTCTGGCTAATTTCATAGATGTGAATGAGTTGTAATGAAATGAGATGGATGAGTGGACAATTACAGCCGTATGTGAACGACACAACACGAATTCTACGGAGGATTATACATACTATCTATGTGTCCATGCGCCAGAGCCTAGCTAGTCTGTTAAATGCAGTCCAGGGTGTACTACGTGGAAGGATAGACAAACATTTGGGTGTCTTCAGAATGAGTCGCCCATTACACACCAGAGACAAGACAGTGATCGGGACTGGCATTTTTAACTTGGGACTGCCAAATCTCGTCACGAATGGATATCATCCCTATTACTAAGCAAACTAACATTATACTTGTATCTTTATACGCGATGAGACTGGTCGTTATGAATATAGATCCAGGGAAATGTCGAATACAAGAAGCTTTGATTATTTTGTTACATGAACTTGCGAATACAACCAAGACCATCTTGAGGTTCAGGCCACAGCGCTCAGTCAAGACGTCATCATCTGGAGGCGATCGTCTTAACGCTGTAAAACCCCTTGTCGTAATTTTACCGTAGATAATTAAGATATATTTATTTATTTTATGAAGTTAAATTTTGACATTTACCCTCCCGACGAATATAGAAGAAAAATGTATAATATTGAATATTTACACCAAAATCTTCATTCAAGCCACCACAAAAATTCCTACCATAGCACAAATAAAGAGTTGAAAACCGTTAGAAACTTCCTGGCGGAAAAAATTGAACATTGTATATCTTTGAAAAATATTATCGGGAATATTTGTCAGCTACAGTAAAACTCGTAACCGATTTTGTTTTAACTTTTGTATGTAAAATCAATTGATTAAATAAAAAAAACATGTTAGGTTGACCGTAAACTTTCCAAGTTACCTAATCAATTAAATTGTCTTTACCTTTACCCAAAATTAATCAACCAGATAATGCAGATATTCTGCTTAGCTATACAATCTCAATACAAAAGCTTAATTTCTACATGTATATCCTTGCAGCAAAAGCGAAACAAATTGGTACAAGGGCAATGTTACATTTCTGTGAATAAAGACTAAACCTAAATCATTTGTCATATTGTAATTTCGATCCTATTGACTTTATTGAACGAAAGATAATAAACAAATTGAATCTTTTCATTGTCGTTAGTAAGATCTGTGACAATAACTTAAGAGTTTCATTGAAAAAAAGCAGACTAATATTTCGATCTTAGCGTTCAGTTGGGATATAAACATTTGGAATATTTCCTTACACTGTTTTTACATTCTGTTAATAACATCGTGAAGAATTTTAATAAATTATGATATAAATCACTGATTTAATAATCAAAGTTACGAACATTGAAGCTTCACAAAGACAAAAAAATTAAAAGCAGTTCATATGAAACGGTTTTATAAAATTTAACACATTTGTAGTTTATATTAACATAGCTAGGTATTAAAATGCTTTCTGTGTATTTGAAACGTAAGTAATATAATCTTGGATAGTATTACACACGAATATTTCATCGAAGTTCTTGTTACACATCGCACCCTTGTATTTGAATGTACAACATATCTTCCGATTAGCATAAAGCGAGATAAAATAAGAATGTAAATGTACACATGTATCAACTTTGCCCCGTTGTATAGCTTTCTTTCATTAAGAGCATTTTGAAACTGAAAATTTGTGTAGGCTAAATAATATGAAAATTGTATCGAATGCTTGCATAAAATTTACACTAACAAATTGCTTTAGTAGACACGAACGTAATATTTTAGACGTTGGCTAAATCTTGAAACAAATTAATTTGTAATCATAAACAATAATCTTAACGTTAACCAACGTTTGTAATAATTCAGGGTAAATTATTTGATATTTCTAAAAAAATATTGACAAGAGATAAAACATATTTAAGAGTATATTGGATGCCTATTCTGTACACATGAAATGTTTACATCATGAACTATTACTCTTATATATTTATGAGTATAAAACCTTTGTTACTTAACTTGTATCTTTTCGTAGGGACCGAATCACATGGAATTGCCCTAAACATTTCTTATTTTCAGCAACATGTTGAAGAAATGTGAACGTTACTCTCACCTTTTTCATCATAATTTCCTCTGCAATTGAGCACTTACACCATACCTCTTGCACATTTAAGCATATTTACACGTCATGTAAACTCGATTACAGTTCGTAAATTTGCATTACAATTCCATATTCACTAAAAAGGTCCAAGATTGATTCCGAAGAAGCAAATCGAACATGGCGGCTATCTCGCCTCCAGTTGATGACGCTTAGTCACGTGACCGGAGCAAGCCATGAGGCTTTCATATTGAGAAGGTAATGATACAACAGTGCATTCGCTTCAACCAGGAAGTTACTATAATATAATTTTAGTGACCAATAGAAAGAAAGTTTGCTATACCTGTATGCCCATTATTCTGCAGGTTCATTAAATCGGGGTCATCAAAATAATTGCCCCAGGACAGAGGCCCATTGGACCGTATCCTCAACTTGTGCAGTTCAACATCGATTGGCGATTGTCTCTTGCCTCCGCAATTTGGGAAGTGCTCAGCCCAGTGTTCGGGTCCTGTCAAAGAGAACATAACAATGTTTTATGTATGATTACTTTACTTTGATACCTAAATTGATGGTAGTGACGTAAAATACCCATGGTATAATGTAGAAAAATACATAGTTTAATACTTTCTTTCTGGTATAATATTTTCTATTTAAATTGATTTTTTCTCTAATTCTCGAACCTCCTCTTGTGTGTTTAATGCGGTTTTGTTTCTAAAACTTATCTGAATGCTACAATGACAGTGTTTCTTTAATATTAGCAGGCTGTCTTCATTATTCATTGTCTACCTTATCACTAAGTTTCCGAGTGAGCATAATGAACCATGAATCATGTGAAAATGCTTAAAAGAATGGTGTTGCTATTAGCAAGAAGGTAAAATTGTAGTAGGTTACTTGCCTAGCTCTCCGTCATAGCCGAATCCTCCTCCTGAAGACAAGACATAGTGGCCTGTAATGAAAAGAAAGGTACGAGTACTTCTTATTAAGCATCGTACTTGTGATATTTTAGTTTTTCAAACATACTAATTTACTTCTTTCGTTTTTAATGAACTTAATTTGAAACATACTATGACTAGAGTTTTTTTAATGTTTGTTTGAATTGGCTAGCGTTGACAATCTCAGTTCTGATTTTTAAACAAACGAAACTATACTTGCTTCGTGAACAAGTTTACATTAGAAGATGTTCAATATGTGGCTTTGTAGTTCTTACGTAGCTTTAAGTCAGCTCAGGAATTTACCCTTAGCTCATCTTGTCGTTGTCAAAAGACTCTTGTAATCAACAGGCCTGGAAAGAAAAACTTACTATTTCACCGTTACAAACGGTTTATATTTAGATAAAATCTCTTAACAGCAATTTATAAACTTTAAACCACATATTCCCATTATTCTCGACATGTTTTACCACTGTTCTAACGTTGCTACTGTATTGTATGCTTGTTGATAAATCTACCAGTTTGTTAAATGTTGCCAGGTCATGGCACATCAAGGCTAGTCTATTTGTCCATCTGTCACTAGTTGTCTATGACATCATAAATATTTGCCAAATTAAAAAACGAACAAACACAATATTTTAGCTAAATAACAAAGAATTACAATGTAATGTTCGGGCCATTACATAGTGTTATTGGGGATGAATCATGTTTGCTTGCTAGGGATGAAAATTTACCTCTATTGCCAGGGATAGTGGAGTCCAATGAAAAAGGAGGAGAGTCCTCAGTATCCCCACGTTAATTTACGGCCTTTTCATAAACATAATGCATACATTACATGTTCATCATAGTTGCTTCGTGGCTATATGCAGAAAGGTACACCCATCACTGTCTTTTCTAGTTGTCGACTAATTCGGACATACAGTTCTGGTTTTTGACTTATCTCAAATAAATACGGCATGTTTATAAACACTCAACATGAACTATTTGGATTTTTATGACATTTTTATCCTCGCCTGTTTCTTCATGCCTAAGAAAATATAAATACGTTTCTAGTTTTGTGAACACGGCGACGCTGCTTATATTGGCCATAAAAATTAAGATATTTACCATATTATAGCATTAGGTATATTTTGGCCAACACACGGTATAAAATAATGTTTTTTTGGTTATATATAGTATTTTTGACATTAATCGAAATACTGTTAATGAATTAATGGCTGTGTCGGTAATGCAACTTTTATTTTGTTTTTTCTCATCTGTGAGAAATATATTAGGGTATGATTAAGTAAAGGGAGGATTTACCAGGAATTTGCTGTGAAACGAATCATAAGAATGAAACATTACTGAACAGTGCACATAATCTATTGAGACAAACTTCAAGGTACGAAGATACAGTTGAAGCAAGCTACGATTTTCAAGAGTCGAAAAATAAATGGTTGAGAAGATGTGAACAAGATCAGATTAAAACAACATACCATTGTCCAGAAAGACAGTTAGTAGGAAAACCCAGACAGGCAAAACTTCCATGGTTACCCGGTTGATTACTATGTCTGAAAATAAATAAGGGAGTGAGTTATTTGTGTTATCAATTAGTAGGGATGTGCCGAAGCCGATTACAGATGTATGAAAATCGGCCGAAATTGACACATCGGCATCGGCATCGGCAAAAACCCGATATTTAAACCGGTACAGATTATACTAGAGTTTTTACCTTCTAATAAGTTTTATATTCTAGTTTTGTAAGATTTATTGAAAATTTGGTTATGATTCGTCATTATTGTAGAGTTTTTGTAATAAAATTATTGCAAACTCATTCAGAGGATCAACCTAACTATAAATCGGAAATAAAACAGTGCACTGCTGAACCAGGATCTGCTGTTGTATTGGAAATTCAAAAATGAATATTCAAACCTGAAGCAAGTCCTGAGAAAATACTTGGGCATATCTGCTGCATCAGTATTCAGTGATTGAGTGTTTAGTGTTGCTGAACAGATTTGAGATAAGAGAAGAAGTAGGTTACTTTTTAAGTGCTTCCAAATCTCGTGTTTCTGAAGTTGAATCTGACAGAACAGGAATTCATTTTGCATTTCAAAGATCTGCTTGTGTACTAATGTTTAATCTCTTGAGAATCCATGTTCTTCTTAAAGGTTCACATAACATTTTGTAGATGCAAATGTACATTCGGATCTCTTGAGAATATATATGTAGGCTATATACATATGATAATCAATAGAAATGTACATAGCAAATTTATTTTTGTCATGCTGAAAATAACATCCCATTTCTGGTTAATAATCTTATGTATCGGAATCGGTTAAATATCGGCATCGGTTCCAAAAATTATCGGTGAGTACATCGGCATCGGTAAATTTTCAGCTTCGTCACATCCCTATCAATTAGCATGGTACAAGGTGTACATAATTTGGTGTGAATGACACATGGTAAATATGAATAATGCACACAGAGAGGGACACATATGGAAAAACACACACACGGAGATAGATATATAATTATATAGTTGTCTACACTTTTTTTTCCTGCTGAGTTAAAAAGATTTACACACTTGAGAAAATCAGCCCTTAAAATATTGTAGGGGGCTTAGGATGGCCTCCATCTTCAAAGGAGCCACTTCTTGGAACTATAAATATTTTTCTTTTAAAGGACAATAATATGAGAAAAAAAAGATCGGATGTAACCTGGTTCAACAGTTACACTTAAAGTTACTACAACAGTTATATATACAGGAAAATTTATATGTGTATAACTGTTACAGTAATTTTGAGTATTATATATATATATATATAGTCTAATTAGGATACCATAACGGCCACACAATGTTCTTAACCCCGAAACTCAACAAACATAAATTCTGTCTGTCTTGTTCAATATCTTAAAATTAGATGGTTAAGAATTCGATAATTTCATTCTTAGCTGGAATAATACAAATATCAAAATGGATATTTCTATTTGTAAACTTGGTATTCGGTATTGTTTGTTGTTTTCTCCTTACCTTATTCTTGTGGATTGGTCTCTTATTTTTTGCGCCAAGGGCTTATATTAGCCCTGGTGTCTTCAATGTCATACCTGCACGTGTATTCCTTTTCACTGGAAGAAATAAAGTCCTACAATGTCTCGCAACCTTTCCACATGTGGCGAAATATTAGCACACATGGATGTGATGATTGGTACAGTTGCGCTGTCAGGCTGGCTTTTGTCACGAATCTCAACATCTGTATTTATGGTTACGAGTGCGATCAGAAACATTTACATAATTCAATGATTGATTCTCGCAACTGGCAATGACGGCTTCATTGCCACCGTAGCTTCATGGATCGCTGTTCAAGAGGAATAATTACTGTTTTTATTTTCTGGTTGATTTCGTGGAGCTGAAAAAGTAGGAAGCTGTAAAGTGAATGGGATGTCATAAATTCTGCAAATAATTTTAACTTGTGGCATTGTCGAGCACTTAAATCAGTAATTCCTTTACAGAGGTACTTCTTTGGGGACATACGTTGGAAATTACTTTTCCAGGGCTCTAATACCTGTAAATTCCATCAGTTCGTGAATCATTGGGACTTCCACACAACGTGTAC
The DNA here is from genome assembly GCF_977018435.1 of Lepisma saccharinum. Lineage (NCBI taxonomy): Eukaryota > Metazoa > Arthropoda > Insecta > Zygentoma > Lepismatidae > Lepisma > Lepisma saccharinum. The sequence continues at coordinate 40,945,696 of NC_139252.1, forward strand.
TTACTTGTCATGTGCGAAATCTGCTCAAAACTCTTGAAACTAAACATTTTGAAACATTATAAGAAGGTGCAGTTCGATGCACAAGAATCGTTTGTCAAATTGTCCTTAACTAATTTAATTCATTTTTTTCTTGGATTCTACGTGCTTTTATGGAGTGGATTTTTACGTATGATGGTACATAGGGTGTCAGCAGCTTGTTTGGAGTTTTATTTAAATTCTTGAAACTCTTACCCTTTAAAACAAAGAGAATAAACACTATGATGTACTTTTTCTACTTAATACTTATGCATCGCACTGTACGTCGTAATTGATTTTATAGTACGCCTAAACCCGAAGGTTCATTGATGCAGCTATACACCTGTCTCTTTCAACGACAAGATCAATCCTTTCAGATCCCCTTTGTCCTGATCTTCCCACAGATCTCTTAGCACTAGGTCTCCCAAAAAGCATGCTCTAAAAACATTTTTTTCCTCTCCCATGATCTGGTCGTCGAAATTTTCAGGGGTGAATATAAATTGTGTATAAATAGGATGGTATATCGATCGTGACTATTTTACATTTGCTAGGACAGCGGAAAATATTGCACACAAAGGCACGCACATATGTAGTCTTATTACGGGCCTCCCCGATGGCGTAATCGCCTTGTAATCAAGGAGTCCCGGGTTCGATCCCTAGTTTGATTTGGATCCCACTTCAACGAAAGCTGTAGGTCCAGTCCTGATTAATCAAAAAAGTCAAACGTACAGTCTTTTTCCGTGACAGAGAAAACTAAAATCTGTATTATCATGATTTTGCCCTCTTACGGATATCCGCACTCTTAATAGCAAGTTTGGTTTAGTGTCGTTGAAATATGTCTTAAATTATTCCCGTAAATTTGTAAATAAGGACAATACTTAATTAAATTTGCGTACTTTTAGAGATTAAGACCTGGCAGAGGATAATAGATAAAGTCTGTACAGTTTGGACACATTTTTCTCCAAAATCGAAACATCACTATGAATATATGAATGTGTGTGTGTGTGTGTGTGTGAATGTATTCAATGATTTGTTGTTTAAGACTAGAGTTGACGAGCTGTATCTTTGCGGGTGGCCTTGGCTACTCCGCGCAGAGTGTGAGAGAGGTTTATGTAGTTGCCACCTAATCGCCCTTTGGGTGGTCGACAGCAAGGACAGAACGCAAGGATAATGACGCGCAGCCGGTAGCTCCTCCCCCTTGCTACTGCGCAGCCGGGCTTGGACAGGGTTCACCCGCAAAGATGCAGCTCGTCAACTCTAGAACATTTGGGTTGTAGGCTAAGGATGGTGTTGCGTAGTCTTCGCATCCCTTATGGTAAGAGGTACTTCGTGCTAAATTTTCGAAAAAAGTATTATTAAAATTATGGATACAGATTACTACATTTGGTTTGGACAATGGGAAAGTATCTTAAAATACTTTTATTTGAAATTGAATCTTGCATTGACTCTGATATAGCACATTCTGTTTCTGGTTACTTGTTTTACTCGTAGTTTAGAATGTTGGTCGATGATATCTGTTTATCATCTCAAATTTTGTGAAAACACATTTGTGCGCGTCATTGGATCCATATAATACAATCACATGTATTCAATTATTAGAGAACAACTTTTACTATACTTACTAGCAACTTGTTAGCTTGACGTGTTTCATACATTATTCTTGCACATTTCTTCTCATTCCTCAACACCGAATACAATTTCTCCATATGCAATTTCTCAGAAGTACACATAACTGGCGTTCTGAAGTTACATATTTATATAGCACATACTATCCAAATCACAGTAATAGTTTCTGCGTTAATCACAACTGAGAAACCTATTATAGAATCTATGACATAACCTATTTAGGGATCCATATATTGCTTTATCATCCAATACGCAATGTCACTACGTCTGTCTCACTGCCATTATTACAAGATTTTCAACCAACTCTCAAATCTAAGGAACGTCTTTCACATTGTATATTCTTTGAAGCACAGTTTGTACGATTCACCGGATGCTATCACCAATTATGTTCGGTAGTAATATCGAATCAAGCGTAGATGTACTCCATTGTTTGTAAGAAATACTAGAAAAACAAATATCCCTTTACAGTTTTATGGTGTAATTCTTCTGCAAGCATACGTAGAAAACAACAAAATGGAACATGTTAATGCAGTGATACGAATGTTGTGTGTACGTGCAAAGCGTTCATCTATTTCCTTATTCTATGTTTCAATTAAGTACAACAGTTGAGTCAGTATAGGTTCACCTGATTGCCGATTATAGAGTCCAGCGCAGATAATTCTGCCGTGCAATGCGCGACAGAACTAAAGAAGCAGTGTTGCTAATGGAGCAGATAGAAAAATCGCTGCGGTGCGCCGATGCACAGCTGTTACGTACAACAATAAAATTAGAGAATTCAGGTCTATCTAACGTTGAGTTTTAAACGTCATGCATTATACCAGGACTAGGATTAATATGTACTAACAAGTGGCTTTGTATGTAGCTACATACATATGGACTAAAAATTCGCAAAATATGAACTAACACATAAGTACAATTACCAAAAATTCTGCAAAGAAGACTTCTTCATACGATTCCTTATTTGAGTGATTTCAAACAAAATAAAAAAAATATATACGTATATATTATTTTTCATTGCATTAATGCACTGGTGGCGTTCTAACTTTTCACTCCCAAAACCCGTATACACTGGTATGGAACTGCAACGGCAGATAATAACATGCCAACGTGTTAAACCGCTACAATTGCACCATAACACTCCTCCTCAAACAGTATTATTATTTCCTCTCTGAGATCTGTGACAGTCGGTTGCCTTTGTTGTACATTTACAAAGGATGCCGGCTTCGACAACAATAACAAGTACATATACTGCCACTAGATGATAAGCTGCGCGGCTTTTTCTTTTGTTATGAACCAGGGCCGGCGCTAGTCATTTTGCCTCCCTGGGAGGTGGCAGTAGATGCCGCTCTATTTCGACCCCCCCCCCCCCGGTCATTACGCAGCAACGGAAAATTGAAAATCAATATATTCCTAACTAAAACATCAAATATAAAATAAATAATGAGACTTCTTATGCTATTTCAATACTATTCAGCGCAAAAGAATATCTCGCTCGATCACAGTTTTCAATAGGCTTATTTTTTTCTTCTCTTCAAATTTTGCCGCTCGGTTCGCCCTCCCCTTCCGCCGGCCCTGCTATGAACTTGGTCACCCATCAAAGCATGGCAATTTTAACACAGAAAACAATATGTATCGCATTAAGCAGCAAAAATGACAGCCTCCTCTATGCAATTTCTACAAGAACACCTGCCGGAGCCAGAGTTGAATTGCTTAGAATTTCCCGAGCTTGGCTATGCAAGGTTTTTGATTTCAACTTCGACAGAACTGGAGGCATTATGGAATTTAACGTTCATTAGCAAACACACACTTTTACATACACACACGCAATACACGCACACAACGTCAAACCGGTCAAATACTTAGTATAAAATAAAAATATGGTGCTTCCAATCCAACAAAACTCACCGCCACTTTACCTGCTTTCCCCTTCCGTGACAGAAATAGTGCTTCATTATTACAGTTGGCAACACTAGTTACTAGCTAGCCAATGAACATGCACTGCATAAAAGAAGCAACGACTACGCCGTGCTATATTGCCACATTGCCGTCCCTGCTGACCGGTGGGAACCGCGAGCTGGAGCGCTGTTCAATTGTTTTCAATGAAGTTTGCGCGAGTGTGTCCAGGAATGGAATGACAATATGGCAACAATAGCGAAGGTTTTCGAGCAGGGTAGAACACGTGATGCTAAGAGAGAGGGAGACGAAACGAAAATTCGTTTCTACGCAACGGCAAATTTACGTTTGTGGCACTCTACCAGACATTACGCTTGCAGAGGGATTGTGATTTTTTTGTATAAGGTATGAAAATTATTTTTTTTATAAATTTGATGTAAAAATATATGATTCGAACGTATAATTTGTTTAAAAGTGACGATTTTTAAATATGCTTGTGCGATAATCACATGATTGAGACTAATATTTTTTTTTTTCAGAACAAAAATATGACAGGCTGGCATGAACAAATAATATTATGTTTATTTCCTAACAGTTACAAGTATTTAGAAAATCTACAGAAGCCAAGTATTCTATTGAAATATTTCTTTCTTATCAATTTATTAATATTACATGCCCTAAAAATTACCAAAAACATAATCCAAAAACTGAAAATATAAAGTGAAGATATTGATAAAAATGACAAGGTATTCTTTTTTCGAGCATTTTACAAAACAGTTTTATTCTATTGCTGATGTGCTTTTGCAACATGGAAAGGTATAAACATAGATTTTTATTGTGAAAAAAGGTAAAAATATATAGGAATTTCATTTTGATGCTTTGTTTTACAGCACCTTCCAGTAAATCCTGTTATCTCACTTCACTTAGTCGCAATGTTTTTCTAACAAAAGGGGAAAAAAGACCAAAGAAAATCTTTGCATTACTGTCAGAAGTATTAATTTTATAACACTATTTGGTGGAGTCTTAAAAACGCCGAAAATATAACCAAAATATGAGTTTATACTATGTCCTGCCCTAATTTTGCCTAAAGCTATAATATGGTAAAATCATTCATTTATTTCACCAATAAAAGCAGCGTCATCCTGTTTACAAAACCTAGAAACCTGAAAAAGCAGTCCCAAAATACAAATGTCATAAAAATCCGAACTCTTAAGGATAAACTTAAAAAAGGACTAAAAATTATTTTTATGTACAATAATCGCTTACAACAACAACAATGAAACATGTTAATAACCTTTAAATGTAGTAATGGTTTTTGGTACTATGCTTGTTCGAGGAAACTGCATAGGACTAGGATAATCTAATCAAGACTTACTTATATCTGCTCCTTCAGAAAACCATTGCTGTTAGGGATCTGATTTCAAGGAATGGGAGAATACAACAAGTGGAGTCTTCCATCTGATCTCTGGTGAAGCATACGCAGCGAAAATTGGATTTGAGGGTTACTTGAGAGAATGCCTGTCATCTCTGTAATAATTTAAAGTCACTTTGATTCAGAAAGAACATACATACGAAAGAAAATTGCTCTTGGGCTCTATTTTGTACAAATCTATTACAAAATTTTAAATCACATGACAAGACACAAACTACCTCATACATTTTAAAAGTAAATTAGCTCAATTATTTCATTCATAGCTGGAAACAATAAAAAATTTAATTAGTTACTTTCGTTGTAAAAATTTAAGAAATTCCCTAGATTCGAAAATTCTGCTCAATTGTTAGGAAAATTAAACGTGCTCATTCTATAAGTGACGATAAAAATATAGGATAAATGAATTAAAATAAATATTACTGGTAAATTGAGCATGGTGTAATACTTTCCATTTCCTTATAAACAGCACAAATTATTGTTTTTTGCATTTTATGTTACGTACTCGCAGAACCAAAAATATGTCAAGTGGCTCAAATATGCTGACTCCAGTCAGAGCCGCCTGTAGGAGCGTGTGACATCAAGGTAACTTAATATATAGGTAAAATAATTATCAGTGGCAACGATGAATGAATAGTGCATGACAGCATTTTTCTCAGATATTTTTGTAACGTGTCCCAATTATTTTAACCGTCTGCCACAGATGAATACTACAATTTCTTCTGATACATTTAGCAATTTTTATTGCACGAACTTGCGTAAGGAATGAACATGCCAGAAACATATTGCGTTACGCAAAAAAAACTAAGGGCGACATTGATCTAACCATTTTTTCAAGTTAAAAAAAAGAGGCAAATTCTCCCGCCGTTCCTATTTCTATATTATGCGAGACAGTTATACAAAGGTTTATTTTAAAAATAAGAAACTTATTCTCTTCATCTATTCAAACGTCTTTCGCTCATGGATGTTTGTAAGAGAAATAATCGTCACACTAGCTGATCCACTTGTCCTGAACAACCGTTTGGTAATAGAACATTGATTTCAAGTTGTTTCGTCAATTTTGCAGGCTTAATTGAAAACAAGTTGAATTTACTACGTAGCCTCAATATGCATCATAGGTACAGTGGGATCCATGAGTATTACCGTGCAAATTGTCCATGACTATTTTCATTAATTTTTCTCTTACATCCTGTGTGTTTTAGGCGATGGATTTTTCTGTATGCAGCTTGTTTTGAGTTTTCTTTTAATTCTTGAAGTTCTTATTGGGTCAAATAAAATGCACGAACATGGTGATGGACATTTTGCATGGCAATACTAATGGATCCCACTGTACTAATCACTACATTGCCCTATCCTCTCATTTATTGTTAATATATTTTTAACGAAAATACATTGTACAAAATTTACTTCTTGTAGGATTTGTACTTTCCCCATTTATTTATTTATTTACATTTTACTTGGGATTACCGCTAAGCAGTTTTTCCCATATCTATATACATATGTACTGTACATAAACTTACATTTTTTAGTACATTATTATTAAAGGATACTATGAACAATTTTTTTTCTATTAAATAGTTAAGCCACATTTTCTAAAAAAAGATAACAATATATATCCAACTGTAAGGTTAGGTTCACAAATCAAAGATTCCAAACACTGAGGAAAAGGAATTTCACAGTTTATAAGAGTTTTATAGAATGTCTCTCTTTCTTGTGTGTATCTATTACACTCAAATAGGATATGGTGTATATCTTCCTTGTTGCCACATGTACAGTTTGGGTTTTGTACAATCCGGATCTTTTGTAAATGACTTTTAGTAGTTGTATGTCCTGACCTAATACGATTTAGTAATACTATCACATTCCGTGAACCTTGAACTTTTGTAAACCAAGGTCTCATTCTATTGAAATTAGCTATCCTCTGATAAAAGCTGCCTGCATTTTGAAATTCACCTTTGCACCATTCCGTCCAGTTTTCCTTCAACTTTTTCTTCACCCTCGGTAGAAGGTCTGTGTACTAGGTTTTCAGCTCCAGTACAGGTTGAATTACCCTAGCTTGTTTTGCATACAAATCTGCCATATCATTTCCTAAATTTTGACAATGTGCTTTAACCCAGGTTAAATGAATTATCTTTCCCCTGCTTTTTAAATTTTGTAAAGTTTTTACACAGTTTATAATGTATGGGGAGCATTTAAATAATAAATCATAATTGGACTGTACTTTCCCCAATAGCCAAATCTATGTGTCTTCTTCTTTCTTTTTTTATGGCTCACACCGCGTTTGCAGTTTCTAGCCAGAGTTGCTGAGTTCAGGTTCTATTGTTAATATCTATGTTCCAAACTGTTCTTGAATATCATTCACTATATTCGAAACACTAATGTCTTCCTGTTCTTATGGTATAACAGTTTTGTGAGATTATTAATTTAAATTGTAGTGTGAATCATCGTGGTTGTTTAAATAGTGAACCTATGTTTTCTAGCGAAACTATAAAGAATCCAAATAACTGCAGTACGAGATTCAGATATTAGTGTAGATAAGGTACCTTTGCATGTTGTAAGTTTTTATATAGAGAATCTCGGTATTGTTGTCTTAAGGGACATTCATAAAATAAATGATTATGTGTTTGATTAGCTTCTCCGCATTGGCAGGAAATTGATGGCACAATCTTTGAACGAGCCAAATGTTGACTTACTAATACATGACCTGTTCGCATTCTTAATATAAAAACAATTACTGCCCGAGGTAGATTCATGTTTAGGTACCAAGGTCTATGACTTCTGACTTGAGCATACCACTTATAGGATGTGGTATTTTGTAGCTCTATTTTGCACCACTTCTCCCACTGTTTTTATAACTTATGTTTAGTTTAACTCTGGGTACGAGATCTGTATAACGTAGTCGAAAAAGTGTTACCTAATCCTGGGTTCTCGCTTTTTTTGCATTTGCATCTACTACGTCATGCTATTTATTTTGATTACATGCGCACGGATGTAAGTGAAAGACACTTTCTGTCCATTTTGTCGAAGATGTTTCATCGTGCATAAAATCAAGTATTCAAATGTTATTAACTTGTAAGCAGCACTGCCTGTTCTCGACAAATCCTGCAAGACTCTTTTGTAATGTGATGTAAATAATATTTGTTAAAATTATTTATTATCTTATCGAAATTATAATTTCAGTTTGTTTTTAAAATCCACTTAATGTACAGAAAATATAACGAGGAGTGGACCTGCCGCTCAAAGTGGGATTCGAACCACCATGTGCCTTCATTGGGTATCGAACCCGGAACTTCTTGATTACAAGGCGACGACGCTATCACTTCTCCATCGGCGAGACTTATCACCAGGGACGGCGCCAGGGGTGGGCACGGGTGGGCAAGCGCCCACCCAAACATTCCTGTGCCCACCCGATTGCCCACCCAATCAAATTCAATAAGTACATATACTTGGAGATATATATGAATAATTCGATAAATAAGTGTATTCTGGTGTTCATAACATGTACTTTTTACTTGTGAATATTATCTCTGCTAGAAATGTTCACATATTATCAACCCATAAAAAGCCAATTTTGTCATTAGAAAGTGAAAGTAAATACTAGAGCTATTGAAACAAAAATTGTGATAAAATGAATACTTCCATGATTAAAAGCAGCTAGTAGGCTTAGGAGGCTCAAAATTATGCACGGTATGATCAAGATTAGATCAGAATTTAGGGTGAACTTGAGGACTGCAGCTCCGAGCCTCCACATACGTATATAAATCCCGCCCTGGGTATGGTTAAAATAATCTCCAAATAAACAAATAAAATCATCATCTTAGCCTTACTTCCTCCGGCAACACAATACATTATTTTGACTTTTTAATTATTATTATTAGAATAATTTAATCAAGAAGACTTAGATGGGCAGGCCATGTGACACAAATGGCAGAGGAAAAAGATAGTTTACAGGATTCTTGTTGGGAAACCTGATGGTAAGAGACCAGTAGGAAGGCCAAGACGAGGATGGAGGGGTAACGTTGAGATGGACCTAAAAGAAATCGGCAAGGATCGAAAAGTTTGGATTGATCTTGCCCCGAATAGGGACAGATGGAAGGCTTCTGTTGCTGAAGCCATAAACCTTCGGGTTTAAGTATGCTAGAGAGTATAATATAGTTTGTATTTAGCTCGGCATTAAAATTCCAGAAGTGTCCCTTTTTTTTATTTCATTACAATTTTTATATACTTCTTATCTTCAAATATCAATATGGTATGCGAAATATCAACTTTATATTCATTCTACTAAGAAGAAGGAATCACAATAATCACTACAATACTGCAGTGAATAAATTTTAATAAACCAGTTATGTATGGAAAAAGCTACATAATTATTCAATTGCTAATGAGTGGCTTATCCTATTTAGAAATCCTCTTTCCACACATAAATTTTGCCACATGAATCAGCCGAAAATGTCAACAGAATCTGTAGATGTAGCTGAAGTAGAGAAAAAAAGTTATGTCACGAAGTATCCAGAAGACAATTTTATTAGTTTGTTTTTAAATCCACTTTTATACTCAGATAGGCTAATCGGGACTAAACCTACAGTTTAACGTGGAACCAGTGTGCATTGTGCTTCCACCAGAGGAGGAGGGAGTCGAACACAGGACCTCTTCATTATAATGCGACAGCTTTATGCCTTTGTGGAAAAATATACAGAAAGAACTCGCACCAAACGTGGCATTTTATCACTAAAGAAGATGCGTCCATTTTAGGAGGGCGATTGCCTGAGACAAATATTTGAGACTTTCGGAAAACAACATCATTGTTCACGGAATTAGCTGCCTTGATCTACTAATGAAATGCTGTGCAATTGAAACTACCATCTCAACTTTCTAAGAGGTATGAACTAATGAAACTCCATTTTTGGAACAGTAAGTTGTGGTTGATTTGTTATATTTAACCTTTAAACCTTTCGAAAGTAACCCCTCTCTCGCCGCGGCCTTTGCGCGCGATTTTTAAATTTTTACACTTATTTCAGAAAAACGTTATATCTCTGAGACTATTTGAGCAATCTACTTCGGATAACTTTTGTTTGAAAACAAAAACATCGGAGCATGCGACCGTGTACAATTCAGAAAGGCCAAGTGAGAAAAACGGGGTTGGGAGGGGCCAAGTCCCCAAATTTCAATGAAAAAAATCGGACGTTATCCCTCTTCTTCCGTTATTTTGGAAAAGGGCGCAAATTTTTGCATTGTTTTCAAAGAATAGATTTTTTGCAACAAAGGGAACTTAACTTCTTTCAAGTCTCTAGTCCTCATACAGGCTGAAATATGACGCAATATGTCATATTAGAGAATAAATTACTATATCTCGGAGACTATTTGAGCAATCTACTTCGGATAACTTTTGTTTGAAAGCAAAAACATCGGAGCACGCGACCGTGTACAAATCAGAAAGCCCAAGTGAGAAAAACGGGGTTAGCCTTTCGTTAGCCTAGGAATACTTCATGGACAATGAACAAAGAATTTGATTTCCGTGTGTGTTTTAAATCATTCCTAACAAGACGTTCATTTTAATCCAAACATTCAGTGGCGGCGATTAGGAGGACCGGGAAGTGGGGGATGCAGTTCCATCGTCAAATTTTGCCACTTTTTGCCCCCGCACTATGGCCTCTTTATGCTACCAAGAAAAAGTATATTGTCTTTGCCCCTCAAATGTTGGCACCCAATCGCCGCTACTACAAACATTCAGATAGATTTCTCAGTTGTATAAACCTTGTAAGCTAAGAAAAGTGACCCCTAAGGAGTAAAAAAACTATTTCAGTTAAAAACTCATACGATGAAAATACTATGCTCAGGAACATGCATTAAATTACGAGAAACTTCACGATTATCTACAGTCGCACTTTCTATCATTGTCAAGTATGTGCCTTGTATTTGCAACACAAGCTTAAACCTAATTCACATTTATTTCACTGTATTAACATGCATGAAAGAATGTAATTAGAATGTATGGCTGCGCATGGGTAAACACTTCCTTGAAATAATTGTGTCCATCAGAGACAAAGCGAAAGGAAATGGAACAAGATGCGAGAATAGATTACAAAAGAATAAAAAGAAAACAAGAAAAGGGAAGGGAAAATAAGTAAGAAGAAAATCGAGAGTGTAAGAGAGAGGGGGATACATACGTCTTACATACACCATATAAACTATATATGGTCTTACATTTTTACTGCCCACCCTAATCTATCAAAAGAGCTTCTGCCCACCCGGTCGAAAATTTCTGGCGCCGCCCCTGCACAGGGACGGCGACAGGGGTGGGCACGGGTGGGCAAGTGCCCACCCAAAAATTCCTGTGCCCACCCAATCAAATTCAATAAGTACATATACTTGGGGATATATGAATGATTCAATATATAAGTGTATTCTGGTGTTCATAACATGTATATTTTACTTGTGAATATTATCTCTGCTAGAAATGTTCACATATTATCAACCCATAAAAAGCCAATTTTGTCATTAGAAAGTGAAAGTAATTACTAGAGCTATTGAAACAAAAAAAACTGTGATCAAATGAACACTTCCATGATTAAAAGCAGCTAGTAGGCTTAGGAGGCTCAAAATTATTCAGGGTATGATCAAGATTAGATCAGAACTTAGGGTGAACTTGAGGACAGCAGCTCTGGGCCTTCACTGGGAAAGACTGCTTTGAAAAGTACCACATAATGAAAAAAAGTTAGGTACTTCGGATGTGGTAAAAATATAACAACAAACCAGACCATGTAACTTGGCGAGAAGTTAACAGAACTGTGTAGAGGGAATTGGAATGAGATCTTGGTGCTGTAAGCTCCTTCCTCCACATACGTATATAAATCCCGGCCTGGGTATGGTTAAAATAATCTCCAAATAAGCAAATCAAAACATCATCTTAGCGTTACTTCCTCCAGCAACACAATAAATTATTTCGACTTTTTAATTATTATTAGAATAATTTTTATCAAGAACTTAGATGTGCAATTCATGTGACTCGAATGGCAGAGAAAATAATAGTTTACAGGATTCTTTCTGAGAAACCTGATCGTAAGCGACCAATAGGAAGAAGGAGGGATAACGTTGAGATGGACCTAAAAGAGATCGGTAAGGATGAGAAAGATGGATTAATCTTGCCCCGGATAGGGACAGATGGAAGGCTTGTGTTGCTGCATCCATAAACCTTCGGGTTTAAGTATGCTACAGAGTATAATATAGTTTTAATTAGCTCCGCATTGAAATTCCAGAAGTGTCCCTTTTTTATTTCATTACAATTTATATATATATATATATATATATATATGGTATGCGAAATATCAACTTTATATTCGTTCTACACATGTACCTATAAGAATGAATCACAATAATCACTACAATACCGAAGTGAATAAATTTTAAGCATGGAAAAAGCTGTAATTCTTCAATTGCTAATGAGTTGGCTTATCCTATTTAGAAATCCTTGTTCCACACATAAATTTTGCCACATGAATCAGCCAAAAATGTCAACAGAATCAGTAGATGCAGCTGAAGTAAAGAAATGAAAGTTATGTCATGTCACGAAGTATATACACTCTGTAAAGAAAAAATAGCTACACTTGCTCGGATATGGTTTTCACAAGATTATGAATTATAACTCCATTAAGCCTTGTTTCCATGATTATGAAAAACTAAATATGCTGACCAAGGCAGTAATTTATTTTATTAAAAACATAAACTAACGTAACGTTGCAACCTTCTAGCAAGGTCTCTTCAGACTCTGTATCAAGTACAAAAGTAACCAGATACAACAAGAAGGGTAATATATATACACAAACATAGTCTGGAGGGAGTAATGTTTGTGTATGTATATTACCCTTCTTGTTGTATCTGGTTACTTTTGTACTTGATACAGAGTCTGAAGAAGACCTTGCTAGAAGGTTGAAACGTTACGTTAGTTTATGTTTTTAATAAAATAAATTACTGCCTTGGTCAGCATATTTAGTTTTTCAAGATTATGAAGTGAACTAAAACAATAAGAAAAGCAGGATTTGTCCACCAGCCGTATTTGTGAAGCAGCGTTCTCGAATACAGGGGCGCTGAAACGTTGCAAGGGACCGGATAGGAGGGGGTGAGAGGGGCAGGAGGCATCGTCGTCACTCGTATTCGTTCGATGGAAAACCTCTCGTCATGTGATGCCTGTCTCACTCCCTCCTATCATCGCAGAAGAAACGGGTGATGGTTTTGCGAAAACGATGACATTTATCCAAAAAACCCAGTTATTTTATATTTTCATTTATTTTTTTATGCTTCAATGCAAGAGGCTCCCTCTGGTGCTACTCTGTTGCTTTTGAGGTGCATTGTACAGGCGGGAAGTTCGCATCGCACGAAGCACTCATCGGCCTCCACGCAACAGAGTAGCACCAGAGGGAGCCTCTTGCATTGAAACATAAAAAATTAAATGAAAATAGAAAAGAACTGGAGGTGTTGGTTAATGAATCTTGTGAACACCATATCCGAGCAAGTGTCGCTATTTTTTCTTTACAGAGTGTAGAAGACGATTTTGTTAGTTTGTTTTTAAGCCCACTTTTATGCTCAGATAGGCTAATCGGGACCAAACCTACAGTTTAACGTGTAGTCCGAACCAGTGTGCATAGTGCTTCCACCAGAGGAGGGGGAGTCGAACACAGGACCTCTCTATTATAACGACAGCGTTATGCCATTGGGGGAAAATATACAGAAATAACTCTCACCAAACGTGTCATTTTATCACCACAGAAGATGCGTCCATTTTAAGAGGGTGATTGCCCTGGGACAAATATTTGAGACTTTCGAAAGCAACGTCATTGTTCACGGAATTAGCTGCCTTGGCCAAGTAATGAAACGCTGTGCAATTGAAACTACCACCTCAACTTTGTAAGAGGTACGAACTAATGAAACTCCATTTTGGAAGAGTAAGTTGTGGTTGATTTGTTTTATTTTAAGTAATTTTTCTACTAATTTTGATAATGACGACGATAAGGTTTGGTGATTAGATGAAAATAACCAAGGGTCGAAAACAAACACATTCTGACACTAAAAATACAAACCCTAATAAATTATTAATTTGACAGTGGTTCCAGGCACCAGGGACTCGTTGCCCTGAAAGAAAAAAGTTTCCAGGGTATGCAGCACAGGATAGAGGTTGACATTCTAGTGTGTTCGAAATGGTCACGCCATACAACCCACGACATCTATGAAAAATAGATGAATTTTTACTGGTACAGTGATCAACTTCGATGAATTCCTTGTGTCCTAAATCATTTTGTTACCTCAGAAAATACGTTCCTGTAACCATACGTGTATTGCTTCTCCCGCATTAGTAACATGACAGTTCCGAAAACAACTTCAATTCTGAACAGATTTTACAATCTTACTTGTTTATTACTCATGAGTGATATTTTGTCAAAATAGCCTTTCGTTAGCCTAGGAATACTTAATGGACAATGAACAAAGAATTGGTTTTCCGTGTGTGTTTTAAGTTATTCCTAATAAGACATTCATTTTAATCCAAACATTCAGTGGCGCGATTCGGAGCGGGAAGTGGGGGATGCAGTATTCCCCGCCACATTTTGCCCCCGCACTATGGCCTCTTTATGCTAAGCCTTTTCTACCAAGAAAACGTATATTGTCCTTGCCCCTCAAATGTTGGCACCCACTAGCCGTTACTGCAAACATTCAGATAGATTTGTCAGTTGTACAAATCTTGTAAGCTAAGAAAAGTGACCCCCAAGGAGTAAGAAAACTCTTTCAGTCAAAAACTCATACTATGAAAATACTAATGCTCAGGAACATGCATTTAAATTACGAGAAACTTCACGATTGTCTACCATCGCACTTTCTATCATTGTCGCCGAATTCATAAACTCAAGTATGTGCCTTGTATTTCCAACACAAGCTTAAACCTAATTCCCATTTATTTCACTGTATTAACATGCATGAAAGAATGTGATTAGAATGTACGGTTGCGCATGGGTAAACACTTCCTTGAAATGATTGTGTCCATCAGAGACAAAGCGAAAGGAAATGGAACAAGATGCGAGAATAGATTAGAAACTAAAGAGGAAAACAAGAATAGGAAAGGGAAAAGAAGTAATAGAAAAATCGGGAGTGTAAGAGAGAGGGAGATACATACGTCTTACATACATATATATACTATATATGGTCTTACATTTATACTGTCCACCCTTATCTATCAATATAGAACTTCTGCCCACCCGGTCGAAAATTTCTGGCGCCGCCCCTGGTGCGGAATTCTGTCGTCTGCTCACGGCACAAACGTCATACTGACCCGAAAATTATGGGGTTCTTCTAGCCCTTTTCACCTCATTGCAAAATAAATAAATACATTTATAAAGAGGTGATAAAGAATTGACAACAGGGCTCGAGCACTATTCGTTGGATTTTCGCGATGTCTCATGATTGGTAGTTCTTTCTGGAGGTGCGTGCATAAATCATAGGTTGAAAAATACAAACAAAAAAAACAAACGAAATGAACAAAAATCTAGATCGATGACATCTGGTGGGCGGGAGGAGAACGTCTAAGACATAATTATCGTTCTGATGGCCGGCAACAACACTTTTGAAAACGTCCCCCACTGGCAAGTAAACAAGCGCATGGAGAGACATTGAACCACTCTCCATGACATAGCCCCTCCCTTTCTTTTTACAGATTTAAGCAAGTAATGGATATTATCGCACTTTTGTGCCTACCCTGCTAGCAACTCTACGGTTCGCCACTGCATATCATCACTCATCCCCATCTTCGCAAATTAGCCAAAAGTGGCACAAGAAGAGAGGAATCAAAGGAAAATAAAGGAAATCAAATCACATCACACACAAAAAAATCATCATCTTTAACCATCGCCAAATAGCTACCGCATACGTCGGCAGATGGCGCAGGTTTGTTACCTCATGGTGCAGCCATCTAGTGGCAAATATTCTGAACTACTTTCTCCAGTACACAGCAAGTAAACGAAGCAAAGTACTTGCAATTTTTTCCCGTCTTGATCGGAAATAGATTTCAGAAATGTCATTTGCGTTTCATCGTGAGTCAGTGCTTCTCAAAATTCTTGAGACCGCGGCCCGGCAAATTTTCTCCCCCCAAAAAGTCCAACAATTTTACAACAAATACCTTTCTATTTTTTTAAACTTTGAAATTTGGGCCATTGTTCACTTGCATAAAGATAATATCATAATGTTTTTTATACATTACATTAACAATAATTTTTACAAGAGGTATCATATATGATACCTCGGCACTGAAGGGGTTAATACTCCCTAAAAAGTCGTCACCAACAGGACACTCCCTTTCAGTGGCGCAGGAACGTTTTTCATTTAGGGGGGTACAAAATTCAGCCCCTCCCATATATATATATATATAATATTATATTACATACACACTCCTGCACGTATGTAGAAATACATTTCGGGGGGTCCAACCAAGTGTTGCAATAATAATACATATTAATAATTAGAATAATTATATAAAATTAAATTAAAATATTAATTAAATATGTAAATTAATTAATGTTAATTATTATTACATGAATTGGAAAAGAATAGATATATAACAGCACGTACTCATTATCTAACTTTCATGTAGTTAAGATCGCCAAGATTTGCATAATAACAACTGCCTTGGTAAGCATTTAATGTCAAATAGAAAAATAATTTAATATTTATTGAATAACAAAAAAGGAGTTAGATCCAATTAACGAAAAGTAAAGTTGCTTATCAATATTTTATGGATATCATCATTAGTACTGTGCATAAATATTTGGAACCTTTCAAAACCGTATGAGCGAAATTCCTTGCCTTCCAATAAGTTGAGCGGAAATAGCCATCGATTATATATTTAATGCTACACAATTATATTTTAATTATTTACTTTTACTACATGATAAGTCTTTCGGGGGGTGTGTTCGGACCCCTTGGACCCCCTCCAAATACGTCCTTGATACCTAGGTATAATGTAAAGTCATGAGAAACATTCTATTTTAGAACAGCACACACGAATGTCCTGTTATTTTTATGGGAAATTTCCATAAATTTATTTTTCTTTATTTTTCTTAGATTTTTTTAAACAAATTTTAAAACCTGGTAACAATTGTGAAACATATATAGCTCTAGACTTCGTTCTGGGGTTATTTGGATTTAACGGAACGGAAAATCAGGAGTTCGAAATGTGAAAATTGCGAACAAAGATACAGAGATTCATTTTAATGCAGGTTGAGATTAAAGGGGCTGAGGAGGATCTTGAGCCACCCCAAACAGGAATAATCATCTCCCACCCACTTCAGATCAGTTCATTCTAATTTTAACGTCCCATAGCTATGCATAAAAATATCATTAAACAATTTATGGCAAATGTATACCACATCCAATGCCTTTTAGAAGCCACGTAGCCTATGTGGTATTTTCTCAGACATCTATAGGCCGTTGTATTAAAAAAGAAAAAAACTGAGTTGAGATGGTTCCCGATCAACTCGTAAGAAGTCTAACTTTGAAATATTTCTGAAACATTTGACAAAGCATTTATTTGTTATATATTTAGCTGTACCCAGGGACGCCGACTTGTCAAAATTATTGGGGAGGGGGGGCTCTGTTCACTGAAATAAATTAATGAATGACTCACTCTCTCCCTTTTCTAAATTTTGGCCTCAGTGTTCGGAATCTCATAAAAGCTAGGGGTGTGCGGGATCCCGAAAAGTCGGGACCGGGATCGGGAAAAAAAATTCCCGTCCCGATCCCGACTTCGGGTGATTTCCCGTCTTTTTGGGATCCCGAGCAGTCGGGAAATACCGAATGCTCATTTTAAAATGACGTTATTTCTCGACGTTTTCTGCATTGTCAATTTCTGGAACTTATCGTAAATTGTTAGTTTTTAATCCAGAAATCACTTAAAGTGAAAATGACGTGTAGAATTCGAGATTTTCAGAGCTTCGGGAAATTTCCAACATTTCCCGTCCCGAAAATTTCTCTACTTAGTCGGGAAATTGAAAATTTTTCCGTCCCGAACCCGTCCCGTACACCCCTAATAAAAGCCTATGAAGTCCTCAAAAATATCAATGTTTTATTCACAGTTCGAATGCAGAATATTAATTCTCCACGGATGGATATGTCACAAGTTTCGTCAACCATAATAGCAAAATATTCCAGACATTTAATATCTGCTACCACGGAGCGCAAGACAGATCTCCCTAATATAGCTATCAATGATCTCGTTCTGAATGTCATGTGAGAGCCATTTGTAGCTCGAACGTCCCATCCACTCCTCTAGTTCATGTACATCGTCTTTTGAAACTCTTTTTAGTAAAAAATTTAACAATACTCATAATTACATACTTAGTATATAGTAATAAGTCATGTGTTTTGCTGTCTCTGGTCATAGCCCCCACAAAGTTAAAGGTTTAGCTGTCTCAGCCCCCAAAGTTGATGGTCTAGGACATTTCAAATGTGTATTTAAAGTTAAGTTCATGTGGCACAATTCAGAGTAAACTTTACAAGAGAAGCAAAATAATCCATTAGATCCTCTTAAGCAAAATTATTTGGGGGTCTCTGCCCCCACATCGTTAATATTGGGGGGCTCGAGCCCCCCAAGTCCCATGGAGTCGGCGCCTATGGCTGTACCTAATGACACTCTTCAATCACTGAAAGTACTATCATTACATATACAAAATCTAAATCCTTCAGATCTCAGAGGAAGCAAGGAAAGCCATACGCTCAAAAGCATTTTTTTTTGTGGACAATATGAAGAGCCGGCCAAGGTTTATTTTCATATGGAATAGTATTAAATGCAGATACATGCGTGTGTTTTAAGGTGACATGTAAATTTCTTGTTTATGTGAAACGGTGAACTTAAATGTAAGCAAAAGCATGCGCTTCACAGATTTTTTAATCTACAGAGAAAATCCAAAACACATTCCCGCCTCGCCGGCCTCCGTGGCAGAAGGGTTAGCATAGTGTGCTATGACGCCACAGGTCCCAGGTTCGAAACCCGGCATGGGCATGGGTGTTATTTGTGAGTGTCCATATATCATCATATCATCACTCATCCTCATCTTCGCGATTAGCTAAAAGTGGCAGAAATTCGAAGTAAAATAAACCAAATACATCAATCAAACATTCCTATCTTACCCCAAAGACCTAGCGAATCCAATCCAAAATCTACCAATAGAACCTGCAGTGAGTCTAATTTATCTCGTGCATTCATCTGACTAATGAAATTTTCTTACAGTTTGACTTTAGTGTTTAACTTAAAATGGTGTTGTGTTTGTGTTGCATTCGATATCAAAACCAGATTTTAAGCAATTAATGTCCAATTATAAGTATACCTAATACATAGGTAAAATAAGTCCCCCCCTCTGATAAAATCGCAGATTGCAACCTGTTTAAATGTCTAGGAAAAATTTCATTTCACCTAGGAATGATATCGCAATCCGATGAGTCGAAAACTGTCATCTTCATCTCGTCTCCTGTGTGGTGAGGTCCTTCTCGTTCTTGTTTGTGCTTATTTTTGTTTCGGTTTTCACTTTGAAGTTGTTAGAACATATTCTAGATTCACTCAGGTAGGCTAGTCTGGACTCTATTTTATAAAAAAATCTCTTAATATATAAGTTTCAGTATAGTTTTCCGAACATCCTGTTACAAAGTTATGAAAAATATGGGTGAGGTACAGGAGTGCATTGTACCCCCCCAAGTTAGTCTGTCGTGTCTCGTCTCGTTCGTGTAAGTATTTCGTTTCGGAAAATTCCATTTTAAATATTCAAAAGAAAATTGGGTCAGTCATAAACTCTTCTGATGAAGATTTGTATTTTATCTTCGAATCGACGCGACCACTTCTTTAGAAAAGTGTACCCCCCCCTCACGCAAAGGAGCATTCGTATGCAGCGTGATTTTCTGAGAGCAAATCTGATTCCATCGTTTCACACACATTTTAAACAATTTCCATCTCCTTAAAGAGGTATCCAAGAACAGGAACATAGGTTAATGAACTAACTAGTAGCAAGCACAATGTAGCAGAATCAGTTTACAATGATTTGAATTTCTGTGGTAAGGAAGATAAAATGCTTATAAGTTATAAAAAATATTCACTTTTTTATTGGGCGAATTTAAAATAGATTCTTTTAACAGTAGCACCTTGCGTCTGCTGTCAAATTACCAAAGGGGGGTACAGGGGGTACAACTCGATTTATGGATTTAGGGGGGTACAGTACCCCGCTTCAAAAATTTGGGGAGGTACAATGTACCCCTGTACCCCCCCCCCCGTTCCTGCGCCACTGCCCCCTTTGGTGTAAATAAGGAATTGCTGTTATGTAGCACCAAATGTCTTGTTACACCATTTGTCGTCAAATCACACCAAGAATGGATGGCCACGATTGGGTGTTGAGCTACATCAATTAGGGTGTTACAAACATGTCTGTGGCAACTCAGTTGATATATCGTTTATACGTATTATTGAAATTTAATATTAATCAATAAATTAGGGCATACTTATAAGTAGTAATAGTTCGGTTGTGTCTAGGTTTCTAAGCCCTTGTAGGTCAAACTCTTGTACTGAGAAACTCACGACTTCTACATAATTTGAATTATGACATTTTTCAGAATAATACCGAACTTTGCAGTTTAACGCGAAAAATGCCGCGAAATATGCGATAGAAACTGGGGAGAACAGTTAAAAAAGAATTACCGGAAGAGCTATTGGATCTGTCAATCCTAGTCTACCTGGTTCAGGTTCTATTCAAGAGAGATTGTCAAGCTTCATTTATTGCAGTTTATCGAACCTCGGTATACGATCGCTTGCGATCTCTATAGCCACGCATTATTAATAACGTAATACGTTCTCGTTCACTGAGCTCCATTTTGATCACTGATACCGACACAAATCTCCTTCCTTTGGCACAACACTCGCCAACATGAGCGACATGCAGAACGTTCGCAAGGACGATAACAAATGCAACTGACCTTCGAGGAAGTTGACTACAATCTACAAGGGATGTGTACAGGTAGAGTCCATATCCAGACAGACACTGTTATTGCTGTCCGTGGAAGGGAAAGTAAAACAAATACGTACCTGATGCTCTTAATTCGTCAAATAGGATTGTTAGCTACAAAAGAGTATGTTACTCTGTTGTAAGGAAGGATTGTTTAGACTGGCATTCTTTAATTCGGTAATTTGCGATATTATGTTGTTTTCAACAAACTATCAAAACAACCCGGGGAAAGGACTAGAGGCAGGAAAGGAAGAAACGAAGATATGTAAAAGTCACAGCCTCGAAGTAAGGTACCATCCCGGCATTCGCCTGGGGGAACTGAGGAAAACCGATCTCCCGATCTATCACCCGTGGATTAGTTTATGGGGCATATAAAGGACAAAGTGTATCGCACCAAACCACACTCCCTGAATGATCTACGGAATCGCATTGTGGACGAAACAAGAGGACTTTCTCGGGATATGCTACAACGTGCACCTTGCAGTTTTTATTATCAGTTGACATAGTACTGTCAGACAGTCGACGGGAAGCAGTGTGAGCACTTGCTTTGAGGCATTCTGTAAGACAATGTCATGTTTTCCTGTTCATGCTCTCTGTTTACTTGCAGTGTACAGTTACCCATAATAATACAGTAAACAATTCTTTCAGACAAATCTCATTTTTTGCAGTCTAACGTAGTACACCCTATCTCTTCCACGAATGGCGATAGGTTCAAAATGAGTTCGGATGGTGATTTGTGGGACGATTCTAGCCTAAATTGATGTGTCATACATACCCCTTTCCATCTGAAAATATTGTGTGATATCCAATATGGCTGCCATGATGGCCACACCACCATTCATTGCAGTTTCCGCACCAATATCCATTTGCAATATGTGATTGTCCTCCGTCCAAGCGTCTCTTCAGTCAAATCTAAGTTTTTGCAGTCAAAAGTAGCACACCCAATCTCTTCCACGAATGGCGATAGGTTCCACAATAGATTTAGCCCACTACGGAGGGTACAATTCGTAATATATTCTTGAATAATCATGTACAAATATTAGATAACTTTGGAAATCTTTTCATACAATATTTTTCTTCTATTTTTATTTCTTATTAATTGTAACCAATCTTCTTCTTTGGGCTTCTTCTTCTTGTAATCGCTAAGGCTTCTTCTTCTTATAATTACTAAGTCTTCTTCTTCTTGTAATTACTAAGGCTTCTTCTTCTTGTATTCGCTAAGGCTTCTTCTTCTTATAATTACTGTCTTCTTCTTCTTGAAATTACTAAGGCTTCTTCTTCTTCTTGTAATAATTAAGGCATCTTCTTCTTATAATTACTAAGGTCTCTTCTTCTTGTAATTACTAAGGCTTCTTCTTCTTGTATTCGCTAAGGCTTCTTCTTCTTATAATTACTGTCTTCTTCTTCTTGTAATTACTAAGGCTTCTTCTTCTTCTTGTAATAATTAAGGCATCTTCTTCTTATAATTACTAAGGTCTCTTCTTCTTGTAATTACTAAGGCTTCTTCTTCTTCTTGTAATAATTAAGGCATCTTCTTCTTATAATTACTAAGGTCTCTTCTTCTTGTAATTACTAAGGCTTCTTCTTCTTCTTGTAATAATTAAGGCATCTTCTTCTTATAATTACTAAGGTCTCTTCTTCTTGTAATTACTAAGGCTTCTTCTTCTTGTATTCGCTAAGGCTTCTTCTTCTTATAATTACTAAGGTCTCTTCTTCTTGTAATTACTAAGGCTTCTTCTTCTTCTTGTAATAACTAAGGCATCTTCTTCTTATAATTACTAAGGTCTCTTCTTCTTGTAATTACTAAGGCTT
Organism: Lepisma saccharinum; assembly: GCF_977018435.1. NCBI lineage: Eukaryota > Metazoa > Arthropoda > Insecta > Zygentoma > Lepismatidae > Lepisma > Lepisma saccharinum. The sequence continues at coordinate 40,968,490 of NC_139252.1, forward strand.
CTTCTTCTTGTATTCGCTAAGGCTTCTTCTTCTTATAATTACTGTCTTCTTCTTCTTGTAATTATTAAGGCTTCTTCTTCTTCTTGTAATAATTAAGGCATCTTCTTCTTATAATTACTAAGGTCTCTTCTTCTTGTAATTACTAAGGCATCTTCTTCTTGTAATTACTACATATTGTGTATTTTTCCTTCTTTCTTTTCTTTGTCGATCCAAATTGACGGAAATATTAAGAAGATCGATCTCCCAGACAAACAAAGAGAAAGGGGTTAGTTAAAGATCGCCGCCTGGCCGGCGCTAACCTTAACTTGAAGCTGCAATAGATGCACCTACCAAAAGTGCTTGGGTGCCTGCCGTGAAATGGCGCTACACCTAGTAAAAACAACCCAAGAGCCGCACGAAACTCTCAGTTCGTGCGAACCGTAATACACCCAGAATCGTAATTACTATTCGACTTCTTTACTTTTATATAATGATCACATATGCTATTACTGAATATTAATTACCCTTTCCACCTTATTTATATCCTGTTATTGTGCTAAGTTCATTTATTTATTTCATTATAATTAGTATTAATATCTGCAATCATTATTTCACCACATCAGCGCTTT